>NC_134363.1:130269627-130607961 GCF_048569485.1 Anomaloglossus baeobatrachus | reverse complement strand
AGCTCAGACAGAGGCAGTATAGGGTAGGACCCAGCATAATGAGGTTGCCGTGACGTGGCTGCTGGGCAGGTATTACAATGGCCATTATAATATGCCAAACACCTCAACAAAACTTTTTCTAGATTGCTATTAGTATTTGAAATCTTTTGCCATTATAGTGTGCGACTGTAATTGGAGGTGCTGCCAGTTTTTCTTTTTGTTGTATCCATCTATCAATCTATGTATCTATCTATCTATCCATCCATCCATTTATCCGTCTATCTATCCATCTATGTCTTTCCATCCATCCATCTATCTATCTACAAAAAGTCTGCAACACCACCAGTCACACTGTTCAAACACAGGGGGTTTTTTTTAGGCTATGTGCACACGTTGAAGATTTGGTTGCAGACAATCTTCACCCAAATCTGAATGTTCTAACAGGAAAAACGCTGCGGGAAAAAAAAACTTTTGTTTTTGCCATGATTACTTTTTCACTGGACGATAATTGGGAATGAGCATTAATAGGAACTCTAAGAGGTACTTTGCATGCTGCGACATCGCATGCCGATTGTAGCGATGCGGAGTGTGATAGTCCCCGCCCCCGTCGCACATGCGATATCATGGTGATAGCTACGGCAGCTTCACATGGACTTACCTGCCCTGCGACGTCGCTCTGGCCGGCGACCCACCTCCTTGCTAAGGGGGCAGGTCGTACGGCATCACAGCGACGTCACACGACAGGCGGCCAATAGAAGCGGAGGGGCGGAGATGAGCGATACGTAAATATCCCGCCCACCTCCTTCCTTCCTCATTGCAGGCGGGACGCAGGTAAGGAGATGTTCCTCGCTCCTGCGTCTTCATACACAGCGATGTGTGCTGCCGCAGGAACGAGGAACAACATCGTATCTGTCGCTGCAGCGACATTATGGAAATGACCGACGTGACACAGATCACCGATTTTTGACTGTTTCACGCTCGTTCATCTTCTCTCCTAGGCTTTACACGTTGCAACATCGTTACTGATGCCGGATGTGCGTCACTTTCAATTTGACCCCGACGATATCACAGTAGCGATGTCGCAACGTGCAAAGTACCGCTAAGGATCTGCTAATCATCTGATAGACAAACAAAATGCTTGTTCATCACCAGATGAAATTATTTTTGAGCTTGCGTAAACATCATTGATTTTCTGTAGTGAACTGTGTAAACTGGTGATGTGGTGATAAGAAATGAATGATCATATTAATTATTATTGTCCTGTGCACATAGAAATGCAGTCACCTGTCAAAACATGCTATAAAAGTACAGCCGACTCACTTACCTTTAGCCAATCTGCAGTTAACGGACAGCATAAATGCAGTCTAAGTAATGATGATTTTGATAGTTTTAGGCCCCTTTCACACGTCAGTGATTCTGGTTTGTGCTTTTTTTTAAACGTACCAGAATCACTGACATACGCAGACCCATTATAATGAATGGGTCTGCTCATACATCAGTGATTTTTCACTGCACGTGTCTCCATGCGGTGTACACGCGTGTGCGTGATTGCTGCACGGAGACATGTCAATTTTTTTCTGGCATTGTGGCGCCCCTGACCTGGTCAGGCACCACTGAGTACTGCACCCATGCTGGGGACAGTACAATACAGGTAATCCAGAAGGCTGACAGGGGTGTGGTACACAGGCGCATAGTAATCAGCTCTCACACATGTACCCATGAGAGGACCCCTGGGGATCCCAGGAGGGGGAAAAGCCTTGACCTTCACTGGAATAGTGGAGGGGGCCAAAAGCCTCCATCTCCTCTCAAGGGGTGTGGTAAGAGAAGCTGGTTGCTAGGTGGCGTAGGCAAGAACAGGAGAGGAGGGGCAGTGAGTCAGTTAGAAGAGAACTCCAGAGGGCTCAGTGAGGAGCAGACCTGTGGGGCTGTTGCTGTCTAACAGCGCCCGCGCAGTGGCTACTGACGGGGGAGAACGGTCAACTAGGAGTGCTACCCGAAATCCATCTTCAGCTAAAGAGAGAGCAACGGAGTGGGAAGTAAGGAGACTGCTAGAGAGTACCAGGTCCAAACGGGCGGCAGATCCCGAAGCGGAGATAGATCCAGCTTTCTTTTGCTAAACCTGCCGGTGTGGGGCTCTCAAAGCCCACGCCACAACACCACAAAAAGCCGCAGCCACGTAGCCACAGTTAGGGCCCATAGCTCACAGGAGGCAAGAAGCTGGAGTGATCTGGCCCAGGCAACAAGCACACGGCAAACGAAGGGGAGTGAGGCTTCAGCAACTTCCCTGGGTGACCCCCATAGGGACTCAAAGTCGGGGTCACCCCAAACCACCAAGGGCTAAGGAAGGCGAGTTGGTAGTCACCCTCATAAAGTCAGCCTGAAGGATACCTGGTTCCCACCTGGTTCATCTCAGCTACGCCCGGGCTACTCACCCTGCCATCAAATGTGAGTAAAGCCCTTGAAAGACAGTTCTGCCTGTGTGAGTCATTCTGCGACTTGTAGTACTACGCATCTACACCGGGCCCTGGGGCTTGCCTCACTCTCAGGAGGCTATTCCAACTGGCTGCACCCACCATCAGCCCCAGGCATCCCTTAACCTGCAGTGGTGGTCCCCACTGACCGCAAATCTGAGAGTGGCGTCACGACAAGAAGAAGATCTCCTACCTGTGACCAGATCCAGCTACGTGGAGTCCCTGAAGGTAATGCACCGACACAACACCTGTGGGGCTTCACATCTGGCGTCACGAACAGGATAAGGACTAGACCTGTTCAGACAGGTGACCATGTGCCTGGGCGGTCCGCTTGAAAAATTGGAAGCGCCGCCATATTGCCACCATGAAAAGCGCGCTGAAAAACAACAGCAGCCCGCGCTGGAAGAAGTTACCGCCCACGAAGAGGTGTGGCTACCCAGAGATCCTCTGCAGAGTTCTGACCTTGCCAGCTATGAGAGTGGAAGCGTCCAGAGACGGCGGGAAGGAAAGGAAGCCACAAGCCTGCTGCTGGGAGAGGAGCTGCTGAAAGAGGCAGAGCAGAAACTGAACAGCTTGCTATCAGAGGCAACGGCGAGTCCACAGCTGGAGAGTCGTGCAGAAGAGGGCGCAGAAGAAATGGCGTCTGACCGCAGAAATCCAGAACCGGGCTCCGCTGCCTGGTGGTATCGGGAGCTGGCCCAGTTCTGCGACCGACTGGAGAACCGGGTTGTGGAGCAGATCCGGGAAGAACGAATGGAACTGCTGGAGATGGCTGCCGCGGTTCGGGCCTATGAAAGGAGAGCCGCGCGCCGAGTGCCAGACAGGACGGCGATGACGCAGACCCCGATGCTGCCACCGGTGGGTGAGTCGAGTGATGCCCCGGCCAGCGCAAGTGCCCCGACCCCTGCTGCCACGCCCGCGGTCCCCGAAGAGGCGTCCGGTGCGGCGACGCTGAACCAGGCCGCAGCCACGCCAGGCGCGGCCCGCCAAGCCCCGGCCGCCGCAGCGACGCCCTGCTCGGCCCACCAAGACCCGGTCCCTGCAGCAACGCCCAGTCCGGCCCGCAAAGAACCGGCTGCCACCGCGACCCTCATCCGCGTCGCAGGCGTAACGCTGACCCAGGCCGCCGCCCTACTAGGCCCGGCCCGCCGAGACCCCACCGCCGCAGCAACGCTCGTCCGCGCCGCAAGTGAGGTGCTGAACCAGGCCGCAGCCACGCCAGGCGCGGCCCGCCAAGCCCAGACTGCTGCAGCGACGTCCAGCCCAGCCTGCACAGAGCCCCCTGCAACAGCGACACAGATCCAGGCCGCCGCCATGCCAGGCCCGGCCCGCCAAGACCAGGCCGCCGCCATGCCGGGCGCGGCCCGCCAAGACCAGGCCGCCGCCATGCCGGGCGCGGCCCGCCAAGACCAGGCCGCCGCCATCCAGGGCGCGGCCCGCCAAGACCAGGCCGCCGCCATGCCAGGCGCGGCCCGCCAAGAAGAGATTACCTCATCGTTTACCCCGGCCTGCAAGGCCAGAGCAGACACCGCTCCCCAGTCCAGAGAGGTCCCTGCTAGGAAGACCCTGATAGGAGAGGACCCCGAATACTGGAAGCTGAAGGCTGACCTAGAGGCCCAGTTCCCACAGGAGATGGTGGATCGGTATCTGCTCCCTCCGCATACCCCTAAGGAGATTCAAGCAACCCCTGCAGCCGCGCCAGAGAGTCCACCGCCCAGACCAGCTGAAGAAAGCCCATCCCCAGCACTGCCACCAAAGGAGTGCCAAGAAGAACTAAGGGGGAGAGGAGGCCAGGAAGCTGAGGAGCTGACTCCGGAGCCACCAGCAGTGGATCTATACTCAGAACCGGAGATGTTGCCCTATTCCCGCTGGGATGAGGAGGACTTGACACCGTCCGCTGACGAAGATCTGCCTAAAAGTCTCACCTGGGAGTTTGCAAGCTGTACCACGCAGAGTTCAGGCCGCAAGACAAGGCGTCGCAATAGAACAACGCTGTCCCCTGCACCACAGTCTCCAGAGCAGAGAGAAGTTGCAGCCAGAGACCTACAGGAGAAAAGGTTACTGAGAAGGTCCAGAGCCCAGGTCAGAGGACCCCTTTGCAGAGGAGTAGTGGAGGATTTCAACTTGAAAAGCGGATACGGATTCATTGTAGACCCTGGTATCAAAGAAGGGATATTTGTCAATCGGAGAGACGTCAGAGCTAATCTGCCCAGAGGACACCCTGGCAGAAATCTAAAGATGGGAGATTCAGTCCAGTTTACTATGCATCAAGGCGAAAGAGGATTGTATGCGCTTGACGTAGCACTATGTACCAGCAAACCTTACAGCCACCCCATGCTACAAGAAAGAAAAGACAAGGAACCTACTGACGAGACAACAACAGATGAAGAAAGAGGCCAAGAAAGCAACAGGTGCCGCAGCCCTACAGGCCCAAGCCCTGGTGAAATGGAGGAGTAAAGTTCAAGTAAAGTACAGCAAGTTTTGACCAGTTTGAAAAGTTTGTTTTGCAACGTTCTCAAGTTCAAGCATGTGCCCACAAAAACTATTGTGAGAAAAACCATAAACCTTAAGGCTATGAACTGGCTATAGCCACAAACTCTCGCAGTGTAAATAGTTACACCAGAAGGCACCACCACCACCAGAGTCAGCCTGTTTAGGGGCTTGGCTCGTCTGCAACCAGGAGGAGCCCGTCCGTATATAGGGCCTTGGCTCACCTGCGACCAGAGAGCATGCCTGTTTATGGGGCCTGGCTCTCCACCACAAAGAGGGTACCTGGTCAGCACCAACTGTGGAGGCCGCCTCTGCATCCTGCCAGAAGAGGCTGAAGGCGCGGATCCACCAAGCCAGGTATACCCTGAAGACCACCAGACCATGAAAGCCGCCTCTACATCCTGCCAGAAGTGGCTGAAGTCGCGGCCAACGTGAAAGGGTTTTGGGTGGGTTAACGGACTTGTGGGTGGAGGGTGGTGATGTATGGTACCTGGTGCTTTTAAAATGTTTTACATGTTTTAATGTTTTATGCATTTTAAAATGTTGTCTTGCAGCCCGAGGACGTGCTGGTGATAACTAAGGGGGAATGTGGCGCCCCTGACCTGGTCAGGCACCACTGAGTACTGCACCCATGCTGGGGACAGTACAATACAGGTAATCCAGAAGGCTGACAGGGGTGTGGTACACAGGCGCATAGTAATCAGCTCTCACACATGTACCCATGAGAGGACCCCTGGGGATCCCAGGAGGGGGAAAAGCCTTGACCTTCACTGGAATAGTGGAGGGGGCCAAAAGCCTCCATCTCCTCTCAAGGGGTGTGGTAAGAGAAGCTGGTTGCTAGGTGGCGTAGGCAAGAACAGGAGAGGAGGGGCAGTGAGTCAGTTAGAAGAGAACTCCAGAGGGCTCAGTGAGGAGCAGACCTGTGGGGCTGTTGCTGTCTAACAGCGCCCGCGCAGTGGCTACTGACGGGGGAGAACGGTCAACTAGGAGTGCTACCCGAAATCCATCTTCAGCTAAAGAGAGAGCACGGAGTGGGAAGTAAGGAGACTGCTAGAGAGTACCAGGCCCAAACGGGCGGCAGATCCCGAAGCGGAGATAGATCCAGCTTTCTTTTGCTAAACCTGCCGGTGTGGGGCTCTCAAAGCCCACGCCACAACACCACAAAAAGCCGCAGCCACGTAGCCACAGTTAGGGCCCATAGCTCACAGGAGGCAAGAAGCTGGAGTGATCTGGCCCAGGCAACAAGCACACGGCAAACGAAGGGGAGTGAGGCTTCAGCAACTTCCCTGGGTGACCCCCATAGGGACTCAAAGTCGGGGTCACCCCAAACCACCAAGGGCTAAGGAAGGCGAGTTGGTAGTCACCCTCATAAAGTCAGCCTGAAGGATACCTGGTTCCCACCTGGTTCATCTCAGCTACGCCCGGGCTACTCACCCTGCCATCAAATGTGAGTAAAGCCCTTGAAAGACAGTTCTGCCTGTGTGAGTCATTCTGCGACTTGTAGTACTACGCATCTACACCGGGCCCTGGGGCTTGCCTCACTCTCAGGAGGCTATTCCAACTGGCTGCACCCACCATCAGCCCCAGGCATCCCTTAACCTGCAGTGGTGGTCCCCACTGACCGCAAATCTGAGAGTGGCGTCACGACAAGAAGAAGATCTCCTACCTGTGACCAGATCCAGCTACGTGGAGTCCCTGAAGGTAATGCACCGACACAACACCTGTGGGGCTTCACATCATCACTGATGTTCCACGGACCACGCAGTAGTGTGGTCCGTGAAACATGTGCCAGAAAAAAACGTGCTTTTAAAATAAAAAACATTTTAACTCACCCGGCGTCCAGCGATGTCCTCTGCAGCCCGTTCTCCCTGCTGCTTCTGAGCCGGCTCATTATTGTCGTGCATATTCATTATGCGCGACACAGCCGACCCGGAAGCAGCTGCTGGGGGGTCACCGCCGGCCGGATGCTGCGTCACGGGAGCGATCAGCACCATGGAGAGCGGGAGCGGGCGCAGGTGAGTGAATCTCTAAGTGCAATCACGGGCCACGGAGAACGGAGCCCAGATTGCACTTAGACAACCCACGTGTGCCGTGATTTTCGGCACACGCAGGGACATGTGCGTGTTTTACACGCCAGTGAAAAACGTCTGTGTTTTTCACTGACGTGTGAAACGGGCCTTAAGGAGAGCAAACATTTGGGGTATTAAAATTACAGCTGTTCCCATTATGTTCTCACTTGTTGAACTGCTAATATGGGGTTTATCCAGGCTTGGTGCCTAGACCAATAAAGTCAATTTCACTTGGTTTCTGGTTTTGATATTCTGCTTTTTTTGGAGATGTGTAGATGAAAAGGTTCTTCTTGGTTTAATCTTGTAATGCTTTGCACCCATTGTATGTGTGTACTGATTGTAGTGTTGCAAAGTTTGGGTGAGCAGTACAGACCGGAGGTAATGGTGTAGTACTGCAGGTCTCAATGGATGATATGTGGATCTAGAAGGACCAGGAAAGCAGGGTATGCAGAACAAAAGACAAAGAAGCAGAGCAGGTAGCACCAGATAAAGCTGAGCCAGATGTACAAGTACACATAGAACTGCGACCGTATAGGTATCTTCCAGCAGCTATGCAGTTAATTACCGAAATGTATATGCAATCTGGTATTTTTCAGCATGGTTGCAGTTAGTCACTGGACTAACAGAGGAGTAAATTAAATCTGGTATCTTCCAGCAGGGCAATGGTTAATAGCAGCAATGCCTGCAAACAATGACTTGTAGCAAGGAAATGGTTAACTGCAGAACATAATAGCAGTGAAGTATAGGCAAACTGAAAATTCGCTTGAATAGATGTTTTACCTTGATTGCAGAGGTTAGGTATGAACAGTCTTGAGAACAGCTGTGAGAAGTTGTTAACTTGTTTGCCTATTACTAATAGACACCTAGTTTTAGTTCATCCAAATCAAGAAGTAACAAAACTCATGACAAATTGGAGGCAATTATGAATAATGTTACTTAATAACCAAGCACCTGACCTCTTCTTGAGATGTCATTAAAAGATCTTGGGTAATGATATCATAGGAATTCACCAGATTACTTGAAAAACCCAGCATGGACTACTGCAAAGTGTTGACCATACAAGAAGGGAGCCAAGTTGTGCACTGGAGCCAGGACCAGTGAGAATACTGTCTACTGTATTTAAGAAGGGAGCCAAGTCCGGCATTGGAGCCAGGACAGGTGAATAATACTATCTATCTAAGACGAGAAGCAAGTCTGGCACTGGAGCCAGGACCGGTGAGTATTACTATCTTTCTAAAAGGGGAGCCAAGTCTGGCACTAGAGCCAGGACCGGTACGTATTACTATCTTTCTAAGAAGGGAGCCAAGTCTGGCACTGGAGCAGGACCGGTGAACAATACTATCTAAGAAGGGAGCCAAGTCTGGCACTGGAGCCAGGACCGGTGAGTATTACTATCTATCTAAGAAGGGAGCTAAGTACAGCCCTTTTGCCAGGACAGGTAAGTAATACTATCTATTTAAGAAGGGAGCCAAGTCTGGCATTGGAGCAAGGAATGGTGAGTAATACCATCTATCTAAGATGGGAACCAAGTTTGGCACTGGAGCCAGGACAGGTGAGTAATACTATCTATCTAAGAAGGGAGCCAAGTCTGGCATTGGAGCAAGGAACGGTGAGTAATACTATCTGTCTAAGAAGGGAGCCATGCCTGGCGCTGGAGCCATGACCAGTGAGAAATACTATCTATCTAAGAAGGGAACTTAAGTCTAGCACTAGAGCAAGGACCGGTGAGTACTCCTATCTATCTAAGAAGGGAGCTAAGTACAGCACTTTAGCCAGGACCGGTAAGTAATACTATCTATCTTAGCAGGGAGCCAAGTCAGGCATGGGAGCAAGGACAGGTGAGTAATACTATCTTTCTAAGAAAGAATCCAAGTGTGGCATTGGAGCCAGGACCGGTGAGTAATGCTATCTATCTAAGGTGGGAACCAAGTCTGACACTGGAGCCAGGACCGGTAAGTAATACTATCTTTCTAAGAAGGGAGCCATGTATGGCACTGGAACCAGAACCAGTGAGTAATACTATCTATCTAAATGGTAGCCAAGATCTATTCATAGATCTATCTATCTATCTACCTATCTATTTATCTATCCATCTAATTTGTTGTTCTATGTGATATGCGTGATATGTTATCCATGAATGCAGAACATTGGGTAAATGCAGGGACCAGTTACAGTTCATATTTGTGGCAATTTGTCTATGCAACGGCATGCACTGATTGACATCACTAGTTGTTCTTTTGTCATTATTGATTACACTTCATCATCACATCTTATTGTTAATAGAGAGCAGCAGACCAACCAGACCAGCAAAATGAATGACCTAAACAAATTCAAAAGTTTGTTCTTTATATATGTTAAGCACATAGGAACCAACCCAAAAAAACTTTTATGCAAAAAGTTGATCAATCATATTGGATCATACCATCCTCAGTAGGGGAATTCTTCTTTAAGCTCGCACTGTCTATTATGTCATCTTTATAATACAGCTATTTTTAGAAGTGGGGAAAAAAATAATAAAAAATTAGGCCTAAGGAGATTCACAATATAACTTTATGGTCATGGTTGCAGCGGCGCCAATAAAAATGTTATATTACTGCAGCAATAAGAACATAAGGATATATATCTGCTCTCTGTTTGTTAATTCATGATCTGAGCTCCTCTTCATTTTTACGAGGCAGGATCCAAAGGTAACATTTCATTACTTAAACAGTTTTATTCTGATTTTATTACATTGATTGAAGCCTGGGTTTGAAATTGATACCAGGCAAAGTGTCTTTGAGTTTATAAATGAGACCGTTACCCTTCTGCCAATGATGGGTGAAAAAGTTAGGAGGATATCGGTGACACTATAGCTTCTGATGTACGGTCAGACTTCTGCTTTATGGATCAGGTGCGCTTATATATAAACCTATATTGCATCACAGAGGAGTAAATTCTACCACAAGAAACGTGAATTATGGAAGATTTTTAGACACTTTTTAATCCCACTTGGAGAGGAGCTCAAAACGCGACGTGGGCATAAAAAAATAGAGCGAGAGGGAGCGAACAGCTTGTTTTATTGTTATGATTTCTTACAAATAATACAAAACTGCAAAATAAGGTAAAATAGTAAAAGCCAGACAAAAAGAGCTCTACGAGCATAAATAAAGATTACAAATGGGCCAGGGACTCACCGGATATTGGCTCAGATCACTCTATACTGTTATTATGACATAAGATTGTTTTCAAGGGGGTTGACTGGGTTTCAAAACACAACATCGAATACTCTTTATGGAAGTCTGACTTAGCGCTTATTCACACATTTAAAAAAAAAAAAAAAAATCTGATTTCAGTCTTCTTAAAGGGAATCAGTCACTAGGTTTTTGCCACCTAATTTGAGAGGTACATAATTAGGGGTAGAGATCTGATTACAGCGATGTGTCACTTTGAGGATGTCCTGATGAAGCTGCAAGTATTGAGGAGAAACGTACATCGGGGAGACTGTATATATGGGTTCTTATAACATACACTTCATGAAATACTAGCCCTGTATATTCTATTTGCTATCTTTCTGTGACACAAATCCTATATCTATTAAAGAGAACATGTCGCCAGTATTTTCCATTATAAACTGCAGCCACTACCGGAAAGCTTTTATATACAGCATTATAGCTGTATATAAGTGCCCAGGCCAATCTGTGTAACGTAAAAAACACCTTTATTATACTCACTTGCAAGGTGGTCGAGTCTAATGGGCGTTCCTGCTTTCAGGTCCGGCGCCTCCTCTCTTCTGTTCTTTCTCCGTCCTCCTTCTCAACTCCGTTTGGATGACTTGTCTTGTGTCACCCACACCGAGGCCTCGATGGCACTCCTGCGTGTGCACATTTCTCTCTACTCCGCAGTAATGCACAGGCACGAGGAAAGGTCAAAGATTGCCTGTGCATGAGCACTACAATACTTTGGTCTGCCCCAAGCTAGGCAGATTATAGTGCCCTTGCGCAGTAGTGCCATCGAGGCCTTGATGTTGATGATGTAGGATGCGTCATCCACATGGAGCTGGGAAGGAGGACGACGATGTTTATAAGGCAAAATCCTGATGACTGATTCCCTTTAAGTAGAGTTATCATTATACGTCATAATCCCTGTGCATGTCGTTTTCTTAATATACTATTCTATTGCTGTTTTTATAAAATGATATGCACAATGATCTTCCCACTCTTTTTCATATATTATAGACATAGGCCAGTGATGGTCAACCTTTTGAACTTGGTGTGTTAAAATTCGTAAAAAAAAAATTAAAAAAAATGAGTATAACTCGGGTGGTGTGTCACTTCTTGAAAAATCCATAATTTTGTGATATTTGTAGCTCTAATAACAAAAGGTTATCTGAAAATGACTGTTGGTGGGAGGGGAGAGGAGATGATGACCGCTGGGGAGAGAGGAGATAATGATTATCTTCTCTCCCCATCCCCCCCAGCAGTCATGTCCTCTGTAGTAATGTGCCAATCTTGTGCCCTGTAGTAATGTGCCCATCTTGTCCCCTGTAGTATCATAGTATCATAGTTTAAGGTTGAAGGGAGACTCTAAGTCCATCTAGTTCAACCTGTAGCCTAACATGTTGATCCAGAGGAAGGCAAAAAAACCCCAATGTGGCAAACAAGTTCCAATGGGGAAAAAATTTCCTTCCTGACTCCACATCCGGCAATCAGACTAGTTCCCTGGATCAATACCCTGTCATAAAATCTAATATACATAACTGGTAATATTACATTTTTCAAGAAAGGCGTCCAGGCTCTGCTTAAATGTTAGTAGTGAATCACTCATTACAACATCATGTGGCAGAGAGTTCCATAGTCTCACTGCTCGTACAGTAAAGAATCCTCGTCTGTGATTATGATTAAACCTTCTTTCCTCAAGACGTAGTGGATGCCCCCGTGTTCCAGTCGCAGGCCTTGGTGTAAAAAGATCTTTGGAAAGGTCTCTGTACTGTCCCCTCATATATTTATACATTGTGATTAGATCCCCCCTAAGCCTTCGTTTTTCCAAACTAAATAACCCCAAGTTTAATAACCTGTCTTGGTATTGCAGCCCACCCATTCCTCTAATAATCTTGGTGGCTCTTCTCTGCACCCTCTCTAGTTCAGCTATGTCCTTCTTATATATCGGTGACCAGAATTGTACACAGTATTCTAAGTGTGGTCGCACTAGTGACTTGTACAGAGGTAGAACTATATTTTTTTCATGAACACTTATACCTCTTTTAATACATCCCATTATTTTATTAGCCCTGGCAGCAGCTGCCTGACACTGTCCACTAAAGTGAAGTTTACCATCCACCAATACACCCAAGTCTTTTTCTGTGTCTGTTTTACCCAGTGTTCTACGATTAAGTACATAATCATAAATGTTATTTCCTCTACCCAAGTGCATGACCTTACATTTATCTACATTAAACTTCAATTGCCACTTCTCAGCCCAATCCTCCAATTTACATAAATCTCCCTGTAATATAAAATTATCCTCCTCTGTATTGATTACCCTGCAGAGTTTAGTATCATCTGCAAATATTGAAATTCTACTCCGCATGCCCCCAACAAGGTCATTTATAAATATGTTGAAAAGAAGTGGGCCCAATACTGACCCCTGTGGTACCCCACTATGAACTGAGACCCAGTCCGAGTAC
Source organism: Anomaloglossus baeobatrachus (assembly GCF_048569485.1). NCBI lineage: Eukaryota > Metazoa > Chordata > Amphibia > Anura > Aromobatidae > Anomaloglossus > Anomaloglossus baeobatrachus. The sequence continues at coordinate 130,595,290 of NC_134363.1, read as the reverse complement.
GTACCATTAATAACCACCCTTTGTTTCCTATCACTTAGCCAGTTTTTAACCCAGTTACACATATTTTCCCCTATCCCCATTATTCTCATTTTATGTACCAACCTTTTGTGTGGCACCGTATCAAAAGCTTTTGAAAAGTCCATATACACAACATCCACTGCATTTCCCTGGTCCAGACTTGAACTTACCTCTTCATAGAAGCTGATCAAATTAGTTTGACAGGATCGATCCCTCATAAACCCATGTTGATACTCTGTCATAAGGTTATTTTTCTTGAGATACTCCAATATAGCATCTCTCAAGAAACCCTCAAGGATTTTACCAACCGTAGAGGTTAAACTTACCGGCCTATAATTTCCCGGCTCAGTTTTTGTCCCCTTTTTGAATATTGGCACCACATTTGCTATGCGCCAGTCCTGCGGTACCGACCCTGTTATTAAGGAATCTGAGAAGATTAAAAATAATGGTCTATCTATCACAGAACTCAATTCCTGTAGTACTCTGGGGTGTATGCCATCCGGGCCCGGAGATTTGTCAACCTTAGTGATTTCGAGGCGGCGGCGTACTTCCTGCTGGGTTAAGCAGGTAATATTCAAGTGTGAATTTATGGTATCACTGGTCATGTCATCTGCCATGGCATTTTCTTGTATAAAAACCGTAGAAAAAAAGTCATTCAGCAGGTTGGCTTTACCCTCATCCCCTTCCACCATTTCACCAAGACTATTTTTAAGGGGGCCAACACTATCGCTTTTCAGTTTTTTACTGTTTATGTAGTTAAAGAATATTTTAGGATTATTTTTACTTTCTCTCGCAATGAGTCTCTCTGTCTCAAACTTAGCTAACTTAATTTGCTTTTTACATATTTTATTTAATTTTCTATAATTATATAATGCCTCATCACTACCTACCCTCTTTAATTCTTTTAAGGCTTTCTGTTTTTCTTTTATTGCTTCCCTTACAGCTCTATTTAGCCATAGGGGTTTCCTCCTATTTCTAGCATGTTTGTTCCCATAGGGTATATTTTCTGCACAAGCCCTATTCAGGATGCTCATAAAAGTCTCCCATTTGCTTTGTGTACTTTTATTACTTAGTACATCATCCCAGTTTATTGCACTAAGATCATCTCTCAACCGTTTAAAATTTGCTTTCCTGAAGTTTAGTGTCCTTGTAGCACCTCTACTAGACATCTTACTAAAGAATACATGAAAACTTATTATTTTGTGATCACTATTCCCCAAGTAACCCCCAACTTGTATATTTGACATGCGGTCTGGCCTATTGGTTAGTACAAGGTCTAGTAGTGCTCATACTTGTCCCCTGTATTAATGTTCCCATCTTGTCCACTGTAGTAGTGTGCTCATCCTCATCCCCTGTAGTAATGTGCCCATCCTTGTCCCCTTCCTGTAGTAATGTGCCCATCTTGGTTTCCATCCTGTAGTAATGTGTCCATCATTGTCCCCATCTTATAGAAATGTCCCCATCCTGTTTTCCCTCCTGTAGTAATGTGCCTCATCCTTTAGTAATGTGCCCCATTCTTGTCCCCATCCTGTACTAATGTGCCCATCCTTGTCCCGATCCTGTAGTAATGTGCCCATCCTGTCTCCTGTAGTAATATGCCCACCTTGTCCCCTGTAGTAATGTGCCCATCCTTGTCCCCATCATGCAGTAATGTGTCCAATCTTGTCCCTGTAGTAATGTGCCTATCCTTGTCCCCTGTAGTAATGTGCCCATCCTTGTCCCCTGTAGTAATGTGCCTATCCTTGTCCCCTGTAGTAATGTGCCCATCCTTGTCCCCTGTAGTAATGTGCCCATCCTGTCCCCTGTAGTAATGTGCCCATCCTTGTCCCCATCCTGTAGTAATGTGCCCATCTTTTCCCCTGTAGTAATGGGCCCATTCTTGTCCCTTGTTTTAATGAGCCCATCCTTGTCCCCTGTAGTAATGTGTCCATCCTTGTCCCCATCCTGTATTAATGTGCCCATCCTCGTCCTCTGTAGTAATGTGCCCATCCTTGTTCCCTGTAGTAATGTGCCCAACCTTGTCCCCATCCTGTAGTAATCTGCCCAACCTTGTCCCTATCCTGTAGTAATGTGCACATACTTGTCCCCATCCTGTAGTAATGGGCCCATCCTTGTCCCCATCGTGAAGTAATGTGCCCATCTTGTCCTCTGTAGTAATGTGCCCCCCCCTTGTCCCCATCCTTTAGTAATGTGCCTATTCTTGTCCTCTGTAGTAATGTGCCCCATCTTGTAGTAGTGTGTGCATCCTGTAGTAATGTGCCCATTGTGTCACTCTTGTAGTAATGTATCCATTCTTGTGCCCATCCTTTTCCCCTTTTTTTAACAATGTCACATCCTGTAGTAATATCCCCTATTTATGTCATATTAAGTCGTTTTCACATACACACACACACACACAAACAATCCCTCAGTATCCTCTTTCCTGCTTCTTGCAGCCCACACGCCGCCCTGCCCTTTACTTCAGATGACTGAATTCCCTCGCCCTGTACAGGAACCCTCTGCAGACCATCACCAATGGCAGTCACTGGACAATCAGAGGCCAGCAGGTGACGTCACACAACGACGTCACCTGCTGGCCTCTGATTGGCCGGCGGCTGCACAGTTCCTGCGCGCGTCAGAGGAAATCAAAACTCTAAAGGAAAGTGGAGATGGGTGTGGCCCCCGGTATAGGGCTGCGATCATCAGGGGACCTGCAGGCCACAAGAAATGCAGGGGCCGCAAGTAGTTCAGTGGCCACATGCGGCCCGCGGGTCATGTGTTTGAGACCCTTGGGTTAGAGAGAGGCGTGTTACGTACTGCGTGGTACGTAAGTACGCTTCACTCAGGACCCTGATTAAAGATACAGAACACAAATTACCAGTGGCCACATCCTGATCTATAAGACAAGCCGCAGTCGCCAGTGAGTTAACTAGAATTGCATGTGCGTCTCCACTGGGCCGGTCATTTCAGATCAGTTTAGCCACACATGATGCAGTTCTAGTTAAATCAACCGGCGACCGCGGCTTGTTTTATAGATCGGGATGCAGCCGCCTGCCCCTGCCAAGCGCGTCAGCAAAAATGGCTCGGCGTGTCACCACTGACATAGGCAGATAGACATTTACTGAATTTACCCTGTCATTGTTGCTGCACTCATTTTGTATATTGTGCTCCTTTCCACCTGTAAGACATTTATAGTAGGATAATCATGATCTGTATATTTAATACTTATATAATTTAATTAGCAATTAATAAAAAAATAAAAATACCTGGGTTGTCAGTTATGTTGATAGATTTGCACAAACATTGGTTATTGTGATTGACAGCCTCTCTAGTGTTGTCTTTTCTTTTCATCACCACAGAGGGAGGAAATCATTGGTTCTTTCCCGCTTAAGGCTCTGTGCGCACTGGGAAATGGAATTTTCTTGAGAAAATTCTGCATGCTCTCAAAGATTACCGCACCCGCGGTAAAAAACCGCGGGAAACCGCACCCGAAAACCGCATGCGGTTTGCCGCGGTTTGCTGTGGTTTTACCGCGGTATTGTTCGCGGTATTGCCGCGGTTTTGCCGCGTGCGGGTTGGGATGTGCTTTATTGCATTCAATGCAATAAAGCACATTGAAGAAAAAAAAAAAATACATTTAATTCTGATAGTAGATAGACAGAAGAATAGATAGAGGGATAGATAGATAGATAGATAGAGGGATAGATAGATGACAGATCACTGCATTTCCCACGGTCGGCAGTGAGTTCACATTACTGGCCGTGGGAAATGACCGGTAATTACCTCTGCTGTCTGCTGCATTCAGCCTGTGTCTGTGACAGTCGCGGCTGGATGTCAGCAGTGCAGGACGCCGGAGCCGGAGCTGTGGATGTCGGAGCGGTGGATTACGCCGGAGCTTTGTTTGGGGGGGGTTAATAAAATGGTGAACGAGGCTTGTTGGTTTTATTTAAAATAAAGGATTTTTCGGTGTGTTTTTTTCACTTTACTTACGGGTTGATCATGTCAGCTGTCACATAGACGCTGCCATGATCAAGCCTGGGGTTAATGGCAGTGGTCCCCCATCACCATTAACCCCTTGTATTACCTTGTCACCACTGCTACACGGTGGCAAGAAGAGCCGAGGACACGCCGGTGCTGCCGCATATTGCATGCGACAGTGCCGGGGCAGCTGCGGCTGATATTCTCGGCTGCCGGAGGGGGAGTGAGGCGGGGGACATTACCCCTGCCCCTCTCCCTCCCCAGCCTGAGAATACCGGGCCGCCGCTGTATGCTTACCTCGGCTGGAAGGTAAATATGCAGCGGAGCCCACGTTCTTTTTTTCCTATATTTCCGTTTTCTTTCTATGTGTGTTCTATGTGTCTGTGTCTATGTGTTCTATGTCTGTGATGTCTGTGTGTGTCTGTGATGTGTGTGTTTACTCTGTGCACGGCTTCCTCTTCCTGTAATGACATCACTTCCCTGCAAAACCGCAAGCAAGTGATGCACATTACCGGAGGTAAACCGCGAAATACCGCAGGGAATAACGCAGGAAAACGCAGTGAACCGCACAGAATTTGCTGCCTGCGTTATTCCCTGCGGGATTTCATGATTAACATTGAGTCAATGGAGTGAAATCCCGCAGCGATGTGCGGAAAAGAAGTGACATGCACCTGTTTTTGCTGCGGGATTTCCGCAGCAAAACATGCAGCTGTCAAATTCCGCCCAGTGCGCACAGGATTTTTTTTCTCCATAGGATTTGCTGGTGATTCACTGCAGAGATGTTATGAACATTTTCTGCAGCGAAACATGCAGCAAATCCGCGGAAAATCCGCGGCAAAATCCGGTAAGTGCGCACATAGCCTAAATGTGGAGTTTTGTCCTGAATAGGTAATATCAGGAGCCTGCAAAAAATTGCTCCTTTTTAATAGGTTGGTTCTACAACCATTTATGTTGTGTGGTTTGTTACTTTTTTAATCAGTATATTAAAGGTTACATTTTAAATTGTTACCACATTTATTCACACTTTGCTCGGCTGTTTTACTTTATATTGGTGGAGCATACGACACTATATATATTATTCTGCACCTGTGGGGAGCAGTACCATCATTGCTGCCACTCCATCACCCCGGAGGCCTCATACAGCAGCGGCGGCTTAATAGCCGCATACCACAGGTGGCGTCACGAACACAAACTTTATTCATCACCAAGTCACCAGCCATATTTAATTGACACCCACCAGGGTCACGGAGCCGGGCCCCGCCACCACTGACGACCCCCGGACTAGTCCGGCCCGGCACCGGGTGTCCCATAGCCCTGGGGTGGGCGAGTCAACTTACAAATACTGAGGTAAAAAACTCACCAAATACTCAACATGTGCACATAACCTAAATGCACACATTGAGTATTTGGTGACTGTTTTACCTTTGTATTTGTAGCCAAAGAGGAGAAACAATCCGAGGAAAAGTATAATAGAAACACGGGCACCACTTCTGTATTTATCACCCACTCCTGGTTTTGTCTACAAATACTGAGGTAAAAACCTCACCAAATACTCAACGTGTGGACATGGCCCTATTGTCTGCAGTGCTAATGTCATATGAACAGCATTGTAGCCAATAACTAGTCTCAGCGGCTCTGAGCAGCTCGTGCTGTCACCTCTGGCAGAGATACGGAGCTCACTTATTGGCTGAAGTGCTGTCGACATGACGTCAGCGCTGCAGACAATAACAGATACTGGCAGTAACTGTGGTGACTTAACGCTGGACCTAGGGAGGGTGAATAAACTGCAGCCAGTTGAGAGGATTTTTTCTTTAAACCATACTTATTTTTTTTACAATTATGAGAATATTTTATTACATTTAGGACCTTTTCGTGAAAAAAATATATATAGTACCTGTCAGAGATAGCCAGACTCCTCGTGGGGAAGGCAGATATAGTTTCTAACCATTTCTGCATTTTTGATCGCTGTATACTTAGCCCAGAGTTCGAGCTGTATATGGAGTGCAGGAACTAGCTTCTTGCTTTTAGCAGACCCAGATTACTTCTGCAATGTATCGGTCACGGCTGACAGTCATGTGGTTTCTGGCCATAGAAGGTCACAGTGTTTGGCTGAGCAGAATGCTCCCTGACTTTCCATTGTTCCTGCTGTCAGTATTCATAGGTATAGGTAGCTTTCCTGCTGGATTTTCATCCCTCCTCCTTTAGGACCCAGCAGGAGCTCGCCTTCCACCCATCTGCTGATTATTAGTATTCCCATTGTGCTTAAATAATCCCTTTTTCCCTGTACTGGGGCCGGTGATAATATTCAGCTCATTCTAGCACTAGTTGCAAGCAGGTGACTTGCTCTCATCTGTAATGTCGTTGCTGTCGCTTGCTGAACTCCTGCCTGTGTTATCTGTAGATAAGTATTTTCCCTCCCGTGTGTCCTCCTTGTGTCTTCTATAGTGGTTAGTGGGGTTGACGAAGAGATCATCCCATGCGGTCCCTATTTAAGGTCCAGCACTAGGGATAGCTAGGGTCAGATATCCAGTTTAACACATAGGTTTGGAACCTATCTAGGGTGGTGAAGGAGCAGGGAGCAGCAGTATTTGGTCAGGGGTTACCATCTCCCCTTCCCTAGACACAGGGTTCCCCTTCCCTTACCTTTCGCCACTCACTTGGTACTTTCCCGTATCTTGTGTGACAGTATCTCATAAAAATATAACATGAAAATGTTCCTAAAAGTTCTTCAATGACCAATGGTCTTGTGGAGAGCACAATGTGTAGATTTTAAAAAATATAAATATGGAAAAAAAGACCATACAAAATGAAATTAAAAAAATAGGAAGAAAGCGTAAGCAATAAACTTCAGCCCGCTCCCCTTCATGACTCTAAAAACTAAAGATGGCAGGCAGGAAAATCAACATAACACAAATCAGATATTATGTAAATAAATATATATATATATATATATATATATATATATATATATATATATATATATACATATTAGTGGCACTATGCTGTAGAAATAAATACTTTCTTTTGTTTAATGTTAAAAGAGGAAAAAAATAATCCCTATGCATCATGATAACATGTTTCAATGCAGCATATACAAAACAATTGGATTGCCGCAGACCCTTCAGATCGGCACAGGTGCCAGGAGTTGAAGCTTTAACTTTTTTAAAGCTTAATTTTCATGTAATACATGGCGTTCATTATTATTTCATATTTAGATTGGATCCTGCGGATAAGAAAACTTTCCAGGAAATCACAAAGACGCAATAGCCCAAGACAATTAACTGCAAAAATTGAACACCAAACTGATAAATGAGAATGGAATGCAATTTTTTTTTTAAAAAGAACTCGTCATATAAATCAGATATTCTGTGTGATGCCTGAGAGAGCGGAGCACAGAGATTCCAAGAAAACCTAAGATTGAATCATTATGTCATGCACCTCTTCTCTAAGGGTGGCTTTACATGCTGTGATATCCGGCCCGATATCGCTAGCATGAGACCCGCCCCCATCGACAGGCATATCGCTGCCCGTTGCGCAGAAAATCGCGCACCCCCGTAACACGTACTTACTTGCCCTTCGACGTCGCTGTGACCGGCGAACCGCCTCCTTTCTAAGGGGGCGGTCCGTTTGGCGTCACAGCGACGTCACTAAGCGGCCGCCCAATGAAAGCGGAGGGGCGGAGATGAGCGTGACGTAACATCCCGCCCACCTCCTTCCTTCCGCATTGTGGCCGGAGGCAAGTAAGGAGATGATCCTCGTTCCTGCGGCGTCACACACAGCGATGTGTGCTGCCTCAGGGACGAGGATCAACTTCGCCCCAGCGACAGCAGCGATAATTGGGAGCGGACCCCCATGTCAACGAGGAGCGATTTTGGACGTTTTTGCAACGATCCAAAATCGCTCCTAGGAGTCACACGCTACGACATCGCTACAGCGGCCGGATGTGCGTCACAAAATCCTTGACCCCAACGAGATCGCTGTAGCGAAATCGTAGCGTGTAAAGCCCGCTTAAGGCTATGTTCACACATCACACATTCCACTCTGACCCGTTGAGTGGAATGGATGCATTTACACCTCTGTTAAAATCACAGACGATGCTGCGATGCCGAGCGCGATAGTCCCAGCCCCCGTCGCAGCTGCGATATCTTGTGATAGCTGCCGTAGGGAACATTATCGCTACGGCAGCTTCACATGCACTCACCTGTCATGCGACGTCACTCTGGCCGGCGAACCGCCTCCTTCCTAAGGGGGCGGGTCATGCAGCGTCACAGCGACGTCACACGGCAGGCGTCCAATAGAAGCGGAGGAGCAGAGATGAGCGGGACATAACATCCCGCCCACCTCCTTCCTTTCGCATTGCTGGTGGAGGCAGGTAAGGAGATGTTCCTCGCTCCTGCGGCTTCATACACAGCGATGTGTGCTGCCGCAGGAACGAGGAACTACATCGTACCTGTCACTGCACCGGCATTATGGAAATGTCGGACCCTACACCGATGATACGATAACGACACTTTTGCGCTCGTTAATCGTATCAAAAAGGATTTGCACACTACGATATCGACTGCGACGCCGGATGTGCGTCACTTTCGATTTGACCCCACCGACATTGCACCTGCGATGTCGTAGTGTGCAAAGCCCGCCTCAGAATTTGGGAGCAGTCAGACGGCTATATAACTCGTCTGAGGATCACATCACAATCCTCAGACTGTCCGGCGGCTCTCCTGACCCGAGCATGAGAGCTCCGGCGGCTCTCATGGCCCGAGCATGAGAGCTGCATAGCAATGCATGCTGACATGCTCGGGTCAGGATGGGACGAGTCATATGGCTATGTGACTACTCCCATTTCTCCCATTTTGATCCAATTTGTGGATCAAATTCGACCATCCAGGTCTATGTTTGTCCGTAATCGTAAGACATGGATGCAAATCATTAGGCTTCCAATTTTCTACCATTTTGCATCCATGTCTCACAGATTTGTTGCTTACAGATAAACTAAAATAAAAATATTTCTCCTTCCAAGGGTTTTTTTGATAGTGGCTTGGAGGCAAGCACAGCTCTAAAGTCAGAAAAAAATGGAGCAAAAAACATAGGCTACTAGGATGATGTAACACCCACGAGCCAAGGGGTTAACCTTACTTGTCGCTGGGCCGGTAGTGTCGGGTCTGGGGATGTCACGGCTGGCCCTGCCCGGCTTCGTGGCCCCGAGGCGTACAATAAAAGAGGGATTGGGTGATGGAATGGAAGTTTGTCTCATGACGCTACCTGTGGTACTTGGCCAGGGATTAGCTGCCGCTGCGGGTGCTGTCCTCCGGGGTTGGTGGTATCACAGCAAGGATGGTTCTGCTCCCCACAGGTGGAGCAGACCCCGAGGAGGATAATGGGGATGATAGTCGGCCCGCGCTCCGGTAATGATAGACTGAGTCAGCAGGTGCGGGTCAAGATCTATTTACTAACAGTTCTGGTGCTGCATTCAGGGTATGGGTCTCCGCCATGATGGGACCCAGTCGATCCTGGGTAATTCCAAGGTGAACGACGGTGCTTTGAACTGAAACTTGTGCTTGGTGTTGGATTCCCATGGCCTGAAGCTACTTGGGGACCCCGGTCCTTGTAACTCAGCTACCGTCCCATATGCAGGTGACGCGGGTCTGACCTCGGGCCCTATGAGCCACTGTGCTCCGGGAATTGGTGGTGGCCAGAGGAATGTACAATCCCCCTGTCCTGCAGATTGTGGTAGTACAACAGGGAGTATGTTACACCCTAGGGCTCTGCACCCTGCTCTGCACCGATTCCGAGGGAGCAATGTAGCTCTCCACTCAGAAACCGTGTTTCTCTTCTGTCTCTCCAGCTCACCCGGTCGTCTCCTGCCTCTTCTAGTCGGGTCGGTCCTAGCTGGAGAAGTTCTTAAGCACTCTCTCCAACTACCGTGTTGTTCTGTGTCCCAGACTATTCTGAAGTGATTTTTTGTAAGTTCTGGAGCTTCCCCATTGCTGCCCCACCTCCCAGGCCATTGCCCTGGTAACTGGGAATTTCCCAGGCTGGCTACCTTCCTGAGTTGTGTAACTGACTGGCTCACTGACAGGGTGTTTGTGTGAATGTTGTATAAGTGCTAAACATCAGCGCGATTAAACTCTTCTTTACCCGGGATAAGTACTGCACCTTAAGTGAGATGCAGTACCCTGTGACGACTGAAGTCTCAGGGGTGCCACAATGACACCTGAGAAAAATCGATCCGTTTCAACCGGATGGATGTGTAAATCTAGATGTTTTACACATCTAGATTTACTGAATGTGTAAATCTAGACTCTGGGTATGTTTTTTGGGTATGTTTTTTGAGATGTCGTTTGGAGTGTGCCATTCCCCGAAAATGCCTGAAAAGTCGCTAACAAAATGGGGTAGAGAAGGGGTTAATGCCGTGCATCAGCCGAATGAAGATGTAGAATGTTGATGAAGTTAAATATTCTTTTATTTCATAGGTCTTTGCGTTTCGAGGTGAAAACCTCTTCCTCAGGACCAGTACATCAACAAGTCAAAAAAAAAAGTCACTAAAAAATTGTTTGAAAGACTCTTCCATTTCATTTTTATTGTTAAACGACTTTCTGGTCATATAATTAGTCCTTTGAGCATTCTTCTGCATCAGGTTTCTCTGGTGGAGGAATAGAAAGTGAATGTCACTTCTTTGAAGCGAAGCTTTTCCTGATGGAAAATACTCCAGACAAAAAGCCGCTTTACACGCTGGGATATCGTTACCGATATCGCTAGCGTGCGTACCCGCCCCCATCGTTTGTGTGTCACGGGCAAATCGCTGCCCGTGGCGCACAAAATCGCGCGGACCCGTCACACTACGTGCCTAGCGATGTCGCTGTGACCGGCGTACCGCCTCCTTTCTAAGGGGGTGGTTCGTTCGGCGTCACAGCAACGCCACCCAATCAAAGCGGAGGGGCGGAGATGAGCGGGACGAACATCCCGCCCACCTCCTTCCTTCGTCATTGCGGGCGGCCGCAGGTAAGGTGAGGTTCCTCGTTCCTGCGGTGTCACACATAGCGATGTGTGCTGCCGCAGGAACGACGAACTACATCGTACCTGCAGTAGCAATGATAATTGGGAATTGGGGGGCATGTCACCGATTAGCGATTTTGAACATTTTTGCGACGATTCAAAATCGCTCTTAGGTGTCACACGCAACGACATCGCTAACGCGGCCGGATGTGCGTCACAAATTCCGTGACCCCAACGACATCGCTTTAGCGATGTCGTAGCCTGTAAAGTGGCCTTAAGCATTGTCTCACCAAAAGTCTGCAAAAAAAGCTACAAAAATTTCTCAAAACTGTTTCAGTAAAGGAAAAACTCCTCCAAAACCTCCCAAAAGAAGGAGCATTTCTCGAAGTGTCCAGTCCAAAATTCATAGATTTTGACTGCCTCAAAAATTGGTCTGTGCAGACTCTAAAGGGCCATTTACACGCTGCGACATCACTAACGATATATCGTCTGGGTCACGGTGTTTGTGACGCACATCCAGCACCGTTAGTGACATCGCAGCGTGTGACAGGCAGGAGCGACCTTAAACGATCGCACAAGAGACAAAAATCGTTGTTATATGAGAGGTCGTTCATTTACCAAAAATTGTTGTCTCGTACGTAGCGAGGTTGTTCCTCGTTCCTGCGGCACCACACATCGCTATGTGTGACACTGCAGGAGTGACGAACATCTCCTTACCTGCGTCCACCGGCAATGAGGAAGGAAGGAGGTGGGCGGCATGTTCCGCTCGCTCATCTCCGCCCCTCCTCTGCTATTGGACGGCTGCCATGTGACGTCGCTGTGACATCACACGAACAGCCCCCTTAGAAAGGAGGCGGATCGCCGGCCAGAACGACATCGTAGGGAAGGTAAGTCCGTGTGAAGGGTGTTAGCGATTTTGGGCGCCACGGGCAGCGATTTGCCCGTGACGCACAACCGACAGGGGTGGTTACACTCGCTAGCGATATCGGTACCGATATCGCAGCATGTAAAGTACCCTTAAGGGTGTGTTCTCACGATCAGTGTTCACAGCGTTTTGGATGCAGCATGTTTTCGCAGATTCCAAAACGCTGCATTCTATACCGTAGTACAAGAACATTGGATGGGATTTTTCCCGCATCGTGAACTGACCAGCATAGCAGCTTCCCGAGTCGCAGAATGTCAAGGTATGCTTGTGGAGCCATGAGTGTTCTCAGCAGGAAGAACCGAGAGAAAGTTTGCAGCTGCCCGAATCCTGATCGTGGGCACAGGCCACTGCGGTCTCCTTTGGAGCACTTGTGGCCCTGCAGAAGAGGACATGCTGCGTCCAGAACACATCATGTCCGAATCGTGGGCACGTACCTTAAGTGTATTGAAACACATAAAGAAGGTAAAAGCACAGCGGATATAGTTTTCTGCAGTTGAGCAGGTCTAGACCGAGAGATCAAGTAATGAAGACTCACTGTGTGTTGGTGTTGCTCAATCCAGATTCAGACGTCTCAAAGTAATCCAGTGTAAAAGAAATGAAAGGATGGCACTGACCATTGGTTGCAGTATTTAATAGTCTTCAAAACATCATTCAAGCGGAGGAAGGGAGGGGATGGGGAAAGTGTGGGTCATGGCCGTTTTGCGCACAAGTAGCGATTCAACAGGACCTCTTGAAGAGCTAATTGTGCGCGAAACGACCGTAGTCCATGTGTGCCCCATCGCCCCCCTTCCTCTGCTTGAATGATGTTCAGAAGACTATTAAATACTGCAACCAATGGTGAGTGCCATCCTTTCACTTCTTCCACACTGGAACACCTTAAGTGTATGTGTGACGCCCTGGCAAAAGCAGGTAGTCACAAATAGGCCCCCGCATAACATCTTCCCTCACTAGGAAACATACAGCCAACCAAAAACCCTAGTCACCCCCCCCTTAGGGAAAGACAGATACACCAGTGGGTGTGACCAGGCAGTTGGGACACACCTACCTAGGGGTCTAGGCAGCCCGGGGCGGGAAAACAAGCAGTCAAAGTCAGGAGTTCAAGTTGAGAGGAGTGTGGGCTGGGGCTAAGTGTAGTTCCAGCGGGAGGAGAAGCTTACTGACAGGTGCCAGGGTAGGAGCCTTGGTGCCTTTGGCTAGGAGGCATACGGTGGTCTCCGTCAGCAGGAGACGGGAAGATGGCTCGGCAGTACCGAGGTGGACCTGGACAGGGTTGGAGCCCACTGGTACCGACACGGGGAACCGACCCGGAAACCGTAGCACAAGGGGGGTACTCGGACCCTGAAGCCAGAAACCGGAACCAAGCGGACTGGTTAATTCACCGATTGAGGCCACGACTAGAGGTCCTGTCTCACCCAAAGTCCCTCATAGAAGACAACAGCCCACCAATAGGGACAAGAGGTCACCGCCAGGGCCCATAGATCCCACGGGCCAGCGTCTGCGGGTACGGCTTCTTAGGCCACATCCAGCCGGGAGCGGACTCCTAAGTTTCACGCTAGGAAGTCCACCTTACTTAAGCAGTGCAAAGAAAAAGGATAGAGACCACCAGCCAGGTGGGGGACCTGAATGCAACCGGCCACGGCAGCGGCCACCATCACCTTGGTTTACCAGAGACTTGTGTGGTTTATTAATTGTGAGTACACAAACACCCCCTGCGGTCGCTATACCTTGCACTGAAACACTGGGTCCACCATCCCTACCCACGGAGGGGATAACATCCAGCTGCCACTACATCTCCCCCAGGTGTCCCACAACAGCAGCGGTGGTGTCCCATTTCACCACACACCGTGGGTGGTGTCACGAACTTAATACAGCCTAGCCCGTACATCTACGTCCCCCCCATTTTATTCGGCGTGTCTGGAGACCCTCGAGCCACCCCACCAGAATCTTCGGATCCGAGCAGCGGCGGCTGCTGGCACGGGGGCGGCACATATGTTCACACATTATTTGTTTCCAACTGTCAAAAATGTCAGTTTTTCAAGCGAAAAACACTTCAGCAATCTTTCCATGTCCCTGGCGTTTAATCAGCGTTTGGTTCTTCTGAAGCGTTCTTTTTCACATTTTTGTCATATTTGCTGAAGTACTTTGTTACTGTTTTTTTTACACAAGTTTTACATTAAGGCTAATTTCCGCACTTTATTTTCTTTTTTTTTTTTTTACATTGTAGCGATTTATTGCTGTTCCACAATAAAGCATGAAGTATTAATGGTGGTTAATTTCTGCGCCTTAGGCCTCTTTCACACATCAGTAAAAAATACACACGTATTTCACTGACGTGATAAAGGTGCGTATGTCCCTCCATGTTTGGTTCTTCTGAAGCCTTCTTTTTTTTTTGCATTTTTGGGTAGTTTCCTGAAGTGCTTAATTTTTTTTTACACAAATTTTGGATCAGGGTTAATTTCTGCGCTTTATTTTTTTATTTTATTTTTTTACATTTGTAGTGATTTAATGCTGTAAATACAATAAAACATAAAGTATTAATGGCGGTTAATGTCTGTACTTTATTTTATTTATTTTTTTTTTTTTTATACATTTTTAGCTATTTAATGCTGTTTCACAATAAAACATAAAGTATTAATGGCGGTAAATTTCTAAGCTTTTTCTTTAAGTTTTTTTTTTTTGTTTACATTTGTAGTGATTTAATGCTGTTCCACAATACATAATTAGAGTAAACTGTGGAAAAAGAAAGCGCGATAGGGTCTTACCCGGTATATACCAAGAAAATGTAAAAGGTATGCACTCACCTCGAGAAGTTGTGCCAGTCACAACTCCTGTATAAGCATATGGTGTTTAGATGAACTCTGCTGCAGCCTGCGTGGTAGATAATAGAGGATAATAGAGAAGGGGTTTATGCCGCGCTATTCACCAGGAGAGAGGACAAGAGGATGATCAATGTTCCTTTATTGTAGCTTGTGTCTACGCGTTTCAGGAGCTCTGCTCCCTTCATCTGGACATACAGCACAAAAACAAAATTAACTATTAATGGTGGATAATTTCTGCGCTTTACTTTTTATTTTTTTTTTATTATTTTTTTTACATTTTTAGTAATGTAATGCTGTTCCACAATAAAACATGAAGTATTAATGGCGGTTAATTTCCGCGCTTTATTTTTTATTCTATTTTATTTTTTTTACATTTGTAGCGATTTAATGCTGTAAACACAATAAAACATGACATATTAATGGCGGTTAATTTTCGCGCTTTATTTTTTTATTTTATTTTTTACATTCGTATTGATTTAATGCTGTTCTACAATACAACATGAAGTATTAATGGCGGTTAATTTCCGCGCTTTATTTTTTATTCTATTTTATTTTTTTTACATTTGTAGCGATTTAATGCTGTAAACACAATAAAACATGACATATTAATGGCGGTTAATTTTCGCGCTTTATTTATTTTATTTTATTTTTTACATTCGTATTGATTTAATGCTGTTCTACAATACAACATGAAGTATTAATGGCGGTTAATTTCCGCGCTTTATTTTTTATTCTATTTTATTTTTTTTACATTTGTAGCGATTTAATGCTGTAAACACAGTAAAACATGACATATTAATGGCGGTTAATTTTCGCGCTTTATTTATTTTATTTTATTTTTTACATTCGTATTGATTTAATGCTGTTCTACAATACCACATGAAGTATTAATGGTGGTTAATTTCTGCGCAAAATGTTTTTTTTTTTTAATTAATCAAGCAACGAATAAAACATTAGCATTTTTTTTAAGACGAAGATGCTTACAAAATGCTCAAAAAGACGCTCAGGCATCATCCAGGTGTTTTATTAGCCTCCCCATTGATTTCTATAGAAAAGTATGGAGCAGCTTCGTAGCTTCTAATGGAGCATATAAGTTAACGACCCTTATTGTCAATTCTTATCTTTTCCACATAGTACCCCTTTAAGTAAGGTAGAAAAGTTTTAGATTTCACACTTTACTGAGCAGTGCTCCACATACAGTCTGCTCTGCCCCTCCCCCACCCTCTATTAAGTATTTTCTTATACCACTTCAATAGTCTATATAAAAGTAAGATACTAATTTAATAACCCAGGCACCAGATTTAAATTAATTAGATTTTGCAATAAAACAGTGAGGTAGGAATTTACATGAAAATGACTCTCTCTGAATATAGCAATGGCGGCTTGTGTGTCTACCAGAACCAATTAAGTTCAGAAACAAAAGGCATGCTGTCTCAGCATGCAGGCTGCCTCGTAATGAAAAGGTGTTTATAAAAAGGCGCGTTGGAGATAAAAAATAAGATGATATGGGACATTCCAGCCATCTGCAAGTAAATAAAATGGAATGAATAATTATTGGATGTGGTAAAAGAAAGCAGTTTTAATTGGAATGAGTACACTTTGGGGAGCCCATTCCAAAGCAAGGCAGTTGCGTGCCAACGTTTTACTACTAAGGGCGGTAAAAGTCAGAATGGAGTCAGGAATTGCACCGACGGAACCGGGAGAAAGTGGTTGACACTGCATTAAATCTCCGTTAATTAACAATTAATAGGACGTGCTTCTTAAGATATTATCAGGGAGGGAATTACATAACAAGTGTACGGAATAGCCCCAAAAATTCTTTGGACTCACATAATAATAATAACAAGATGATAAAACAAGGCAGAAAGTAGCAATCGCTGTGCGTTTTCGGAATTCGGTGTAATAATATGTTCTTTTAGAGTTCAATGGATGCAACTTGTGTATTATAAAAATTTCAAGTCTGCTTTTATTTATTGCTGATATTTTATGTGCGGCTACGGATTTTCTTCTTTGTGCAAGGGCAACAACAATGACCTAGATGAATCCTTGCTTTAGAAAGATTAGAATTTAATGTAATACCTAGGGCAAAGAGAATCAAAAGCATAGAAAGTGTTCAAAGAAAGTTTTGGTCAGGTCATGAGTGCGTCCTATGCAAAAAGTTACACTTAGTAATGATTCTTTAAAGGGAACATGACAGCTGATAAATGTATATGACACTGCATGTGTGGCGACCCTGAGGCTTCAGTTGCCACAGGGTATTGCATCTCACTTAAGGTACAGTACTCGTCCCGGGTAAGGAAGGGGTTAACCGCTGATGTTTACCACATTCACATACAACATACAGTTAGGTGCTTTCCCACTGGGCTTGGCCTAAGTTGGACAGGGGGTAGCCATCACGAGACATGGGACTTTCTGGTCACTAGGACAACCACCTGGGGGGGCACCACTGGGGGGAAAGGGAGGTGCATCTTCTCACATAGTCAGTCAACCCCAGGCACAGCTTAGGGTAGGGAGACAAGTCGGGATCTCAGTCCAAAGCAACTACCTTTTAACTTCTTTGAGCTTAGCGGGGCCCGAGGCTTGGAACAGGAAGCTCAGTCCGGGCTCTCCACAGCACAGGGGAATCCCAGGGTCCGTGGAGCATGCAGGACACACCTGTGGCCCGTTCCATATACCAGACACGGGTGTGGAGGGACCCCCTACCAGGATACACAGTGGGAACACCGGTGGTGACCTCTGAACTATCCGGGATCAGCTGGAGCCCATCATAGTGGAAACCGGCACTCCAAGAGTGATGACAGTTGCAGTGAGTAAAGAGAACTTGAACCGCAGCACCTATGTCGTCCCTGTCATTGCCGGCGCCGACATCCTGCACCCCAGCGCCATCGGTCACTACTACCACCACCATCATCCACCTCGGGGCCTAGCTCTACCTGTGGAGAGAAACACCCAAGCTGCGTTATCATCCATCCCGGAGGAGAGTAACATCCCGCAGAGGCGGCTTCCCTCATAGCCGCATACCACAGGTGGCGTCATGAGACAACTACCCCCACCATCTCCCCTTCCTTCACATCTCCCTTTTATGGACACCTTGGGGCCATGAAGGCAGGCCAGGCTGCTGTGACACCCCCAAAGACCCATCCATCACTGGCCTGGTGACGAGTAAAAGAAACCCCGGCCCCATGGGGTGCTTCACATAATTTTAGTCATGTATGTAATGACAGGAAAGGGTCCCCTAGCCTGGCCGTCAGACTAGAGACCCTGTGCTGTCCTTATCTTGGAGGTAGGCTTGATGGTAGCCAGGTCTAAGCCCCCAGTGTGACCCTAACTCCTGTCCGAGCCCTGTCCTTACACCCTCTCTCCCCCACCCTTGGGGCAGGCCAGAAACATAGTAACAAAAAGCCACAAAACGACACGAACAAGGGAGAACAGAAACTCATACATACTGCACTCAATACACACAGGAGAGACAATATGTGTACAGGGGAACCATGAAAACAGGTTCACCAACAAGACCGGAATCGCTGGAGCTTATGCTGAAGCTATTATTGGCGCTAAGTAGAAAGATCCAGGATCTTATATAGGAAGTAGATGACTTTGATTGGCAAATGGCAACCTGAGCTCCTATCAGAGTTCCCCAGGTCAGTAGAAATTAACTCCTGCAGGACTGAAGAAAAGAGCACATTAAACAGCCGTCGCTCGGCCCTGGCTTAATAACAACTATGAGACATCAGGTTGTCTGTGAGGCTCTGCAGTGTGAAAAGAGCCTGACACCGCCGAGACACCTAATGAGTCTGGACCTGAGCACCGCATGACAGGATGTTTCTGAAACCATGCGCTGTTTAAAAGAAAACTATACTTTAAAAGCCGTCTGGAACCAAGCAACATGAAAGGATAGTCAGAGAGGCGAATCCCTGACGGCTTCTCCTTGCCCTAGAATGACAGGTCTCCCCCTGCGTGTGTGTATAGGTAGAGACTAAAGCACTAAAATGCTTGAGGACTCGGTGCAGATCAGCAGGTCAGACGTTCTGAAAAGGCTCAACATGAGTAACGAGTATAATGGAAGTGAATGATTGAGCAGTTCGGCTCTCCGACCACATACAGCCAGCCACCAACAACTGTGCATTTCCAGGGGAGTGAGGGTGGAATTTTTTTCTTTTTTTTTCTTTTGACACACTACATCCAAAAAAGCTGTTTTAACCCCAGTGAGAGCCATTCAGAGACTGCAAATGGCTCTCCCTGGTGTGCCTGCTCATATCATGCAGTGAAGCAAGCCTGTGTGTTGTGGTCGTTATTTCCCAGACGTCACATGCAAGCACCGCGATTTCCTGACCACCCCGATGCTTGACTGAGTAACGAGCAGTGGCGAGGATGGTTGCTCAACATTTGTAGAGACCTGTCAGTAATTGGCAGTAAACAGGAGAACCCACCATGGACTAGCATTACCGACTAGTATCGTCAGCGGTTGTTAGGCCTCGCTCACACGAGCGTATAAATTGGATGAGTACAATGCGAGAAAATTGTGCATTGCACTGGGACCCATGTTAGTCAGTGAATTGGAGCAGATGGTCAGTTATTTTGTCATCCAGGTTTTGGAAGAGAAAAATGTTGCAGCATGTTGCAAGTGGATGCCAAAATCATGCGAGACTCGCCAATACAAGTCAATGGGTGTGAGAAAAAATGGACGTCACATAGACATCGCACGGACCATCCTAGTGACATCCACTTTTTACGGATACATCTGTAGCGTAGAACACAATAAATGGTCCTGTAAATAAGTAATAGTTGCTGAGAAAAAAACTGATTCCATACGGACAGCACATGGATGACAAGTGAGACAAAATCGTCCTACTTTTCTGGATGAGAATGGAAGCGATTTTTTAATACACTCGTGTGACCCCAGCCAAGTCGTGTGACATCTGTTTTCATACATACCGGAGACACGGACATATGCAGACTCATTAAAATCAATAGGTCTGTGCAAACATCTGTTTTCACAAGGACCGTGTATCCGTATGGAGCACATGCTTGTCTATGTGTTCCGCACGAAGACTAGTCCTTTTTTCTCCAGCAGCACTGATGTCACACGAACCACCCACCCATCTGATCCGTGTGACATCAGTGTGACACATACCAGAGAAACATGTGTTTTTGAAATAAAATGATTTTCTATACTCACTTTTCTCTGACGCTGCTGTCACTTGCTTCTGGGCTCCGCTCATTATGCTCATTGCATATTCATTGCACCACGGACTCGGAAGCAGCAGCGGCCGGAGACAGCAGCGCCGGAGACAGGTGAGTATAGAAGTTCATGCTGTCTGTATGCTATCTGGATCTCACACGAATGGCACAGGGACAGCACACATGTGCCAAAATCACGGCACATGGATGGACCATATGCGCCTTTTTTTTACATTTGATTTTTTCTTGCCTTTAAACTATAGAGAAGACGCTAGTGGGGTTTTTTAAGCAAACATGCTGACAAAGCACTCCAAAGTTACTCAGACATCTTCTGGACATCTTCTTAGCCTTTCCATTGACTTTTGAGTAAAGTATTGAATATCTTCCTAGCGGAAAGCGCCAGCAGAATGTACAGGATACTTATTTTCAACGCTTGACATCCTTTGAAAGCCTGAAGCCTGAACATATGAACCGCATGGAGATCCAGCTCTGGAGCGGTTGAGCCTGAGGACCATCTTCTTTTGTTATCCTACATGCATGCATTTAAGGTTCATTCTCCTGACAGTGAAAACTCCTTTAAATTGTTTGGTCAGAGGCTGAGAGGCAGCTTGATACAACAGAAACTTCTCCTCACTGCTTTGTCAGCAAAATTGAATGAAAAACTAAACCAAACGCCTTTTTAGGGTTCAAGACTTAGCCAAAAAGAGTGAGTACAAAGAATGGAAGAACTTCTATATTCACCTCCCTTTCCGTTCTAGTAACCACAACAAAGGCTGGACCACCATTTCAGATTCTAATATTGGCATTTCACCATTGGGTGTTTCACTATATCTGCAGCCTTCCCCGTCACCTCTTCAGTCACACAGCACTCTTGTAAGAAAATGGATATACCACCCATTGTTCCCCTTTAAGACATCAGTGTTATTATAATGTGAATTGTGATATGTGTTAACAATGTTGAAGTGTGTATTGTTTGACAACAGGGTAAGATGGAGTTACTGTTTGGGACTAACCCAGAGTGGGAGAAACTAGAGTGAGGGTACAGTGATGGGAGATAGGGCCCAGCATTCGGTAAGAGTAGACCTAAGGTCTGGCTAAAGAGCAGAGCCGCATGACGTGGGTGTCCCTAAATTGAGCAGAAGCCAAGACAGATGATAGCAAAAGCCTGAAGAGCGAGTTGACCGAGATACAGAGCGAATGTCTGGAAGCGCACCAATGCGGAAGGTGAGTATCTGTTATTTTTATTTAAAACTCGAGTTGGGAATACAGTATTTGAGAAGGTGTTGTCTGTGCAGTGGACAACCCCTTTAAGGCTAAGGACACACTGTTTTTATGACCACTGTCGAGAACATATTCTTAGGAGGCAGGGGCGGACATATCATTGGTGCAGCCTGTGAAATCACAAAAGGGTCCAAGAGAATGTGGGGGCCCATTTTCATCTCTAAGGTAGATGGAATTATGCTTTTTGATGAGCTTTTAGGCTGCAAAGGGCTCATATATTGTTCTTGCACATGGGCCCTTTTCTGTCTGTGTCCGCCAGTGTTAAGAGGTATACGCAAACAGTGGCCTCTGATAGATGGATGTCTAGAATCTGTCCACCAAAACAACCCAGTTAAGAAAAACACAACACATAGTATGTGTTTTTGTGGTGGTCATCTGTATTGGAAAATGGCAGTACTGTAAAAGTGCATGCAGCACTGCCGTGGTGTTCTTCGTTGATCAAGCTTGTTTCATAAAAGCACAACATTGTGCAATGACACCCTGAGTCATTGTACACTGACACCCTGAGACATTGTGCACTGACACCCTAAGACATTGTGCACTGACACCGTGATACATTGTGCACTGACACCAAGGCCGCAATTAGGAATTTCAGGGCACCAAATTTTGGGGCCATGAGACTTCACCCAGGCTCTACCCCAGCTCAGCCTCCACCCCTGAAACCTTCCACACTCACCACCATTCTTGGAAAAACGTGTATGTATATACACACACAAACACACACACACACACGGTCATGGCCAAAAGTGTTAGTACCCTTGAAGTTGTTCCATAAAATGCCGTATTTCCCTCAGAAAATTAATAATTATTAATTTTCTGAGGATGCCCCCTACACCACACCTCTCCATAATCCCTCTCCTTGGCACATCCTGGTATAATGTCCCCATCTTGTTTTTTTCCCCTCCCTGCTGTATATGTTCCCTTCATGGGCCCCTCCTGGCGTATATATATCGCCCGCCTGGGCACATTCTGGTATATATGTCCCCATCCTGGTTTTT
The DNA here is from genome assembly GCF_048569485.1 of Anomaloglossus baeobatrachus. NCBI lineage: Eukaryota > Metazoa > Chordata > Amphibia > Anura > Aromobatidae > Anomaloglossus > Anomaloglossus baeobatrachus. Next base: position 130,573,115 of record NC_134363.1, on the reverse strand, counting down.
ATCCCCTTCCTTGTATATATATCCTTCTTGTATATATGTCCCCTTTCAAGGTCCCTACTGGTGTATACATATCCCCCTTCTGGGCACATTCTGGTATAATGTCCCCTTCTTGGTTTTTGTTCCCTTCCTGGTATATATATTCTCCTTCTTGTATACATGTCCCCTTCCAGGGCCCCTCCTGATGTGTAAATATATCACCCTCCTTGGCATATTCTGGTATAATGCCCCCATCCTGGTTTTTGTCCCCTTCCTGGTATATATGTCCTCCATCTTGTATATATCCCCTTCCTGGGCCTCTTCTTGTGTGTTTGTCTGCCGCAAAAAGAAAAAAACCCAAACATTTTACTTACCCTCCCAGCTTTCACATCGTGCAGCGTCCTCTGTAAGCAGCGATGCATTTCAGTTGGATGCCCCCCCCACCATCCCCGAGGATCTTCAGCTCAAGGAGTGCCTACCATTCGCCACTGGATGCCATGTCCTCACCACCTCCACGTTGCCTGCAGCACGGTGATGAGGCGAAAGAGTGATGACCTCATCACACTGGGCTGCGGGATGACGCGCCACCCCCCTAATCTGCTCCACTTGCCTTGCTTCAGGCCATATGGCTAATTTGCATGTGATGCCCTAGAAAGGCTTCGCCTACAATTTAGCCGTGTGTGCAGTGGCTGAAGCGACACCGCTGGACCCCTCTGCTGTGGCTGTGACTGGGGCTCGGTGAAGAGGGGTCCTGGCCGGGGCTTAATAAAGCTTAGTAATTACCCCAGGCTTGGCCGGTTGGGCCCCCCCCTCTTCACCGGGCCCAGTACTCCAGTCACGGTAGTAATGCCCTGATGGCGGCCCTGACTTACACGCTGAGACATGGTGCACTGACACACTGAGTATGTCACAGCTGCATTATGTAAATGCATCACACCGAGTCTGTATAGTATAACGCTAGCTATATACTGTGGCCATAATACATTTCACTTACATCTATCTATATATCAATGTATAGATATACTATACATTGATCAGTACAACATCCAGCATTACCCCAACTACTAGGTATGACTATAATACAGTTCTATTATACTTTATACATTAAAACACTACAACCCTCATCATGATCCAACCACTGGACAGGAATATAATACAACTCAATTATAAAATACTCCCAACATGACTCGAAAACTGGACATCATCATATTACAATTGTCTTATCCCTCATGACCCTTTGCAGGAGACTTCAGTCCCGTGGTCCGTGAATGTTTTTATTAATTTGCTGTTTTTCTTCCACAGGCCATGATTCAGCTGCGGCCGTGCATTCTTTATCTTACTTATACCTTGCACAAGTGTCTTATTGATCAGTTGTAGCTTCATTGGTTTCGCTCTTCCTCTACCCTTGGCTTCTGATAAACTACGCTCATATATATCTCCATTAGCGAAGGTGCTAAATGTTTATTTATCATGGCACAAAAAGCAGAGGCTTATTGTTTGCAGTTTGTGGTTACAGCTAATGAAAGAGAAAAAGGCCTATATGTCATGTCTTAAGTCCATTGGCGTGCAACCTGCAGCCTTCCAGTACTCGTGAAACGAAAACTCTCTACAAGCCCTGATTGAGCGACCCTGACTGAACAGGGGGCAAACATAGAGCAGATGGGGCTTGTGAGGTAAATCCTGGGATATGAAGAGGAATTATGACTAGAAGTCATAATTGCTCTCATCACTCCCTGGCAGTGCCCCCTCCCTGCTTGTTCTCAAATGTCCAGCATCTGTGGAGGTGTCACATCCCACTTACACCTCCAACAGCCATCTCCTCTGATATGGAGATGAGATGATGTGAGGACAATGGACACAGGATGACTCCCTGCCGTCCCCCTGTAACAAGAGTTGTATCTCATTAGCAAGGCTTGGAAGTAGCCAGACAGAACGACTCCAGTAAAAAATGGTTCATATCTCGCAAGCCATATCTCCGATAAATATGGCAACCATAAAAATGGTGTTTGCGCAGGCGGACGATGCTGGCACACCTTTTTTATGGAAGGGGGAGCTTGGGAAATACCCCAGGCATGATATCAGCCATATGGGAACTCGTAGACAGGTCATGAGTCCCCTCGTTCTGTAGCTAAATTCATAACTGTCACAATGAGAGCATTGGCGTCTGCCTACGACGCTCCCAGGCAAAGTTATGGCCAATATCCCCCTTGCTGGATAATTCTGATCCATGCAGGGGGAGTGGCAGTGCTTCCCTGTGAGGTCACTAAGGTAGGAGGGGACCTGGATCTGCCCAGGTTGATAACCCTACTTCGGCCATTTTCCAGTGTTCTTCTGCTCGGGGGCCTGGTTGGGAAACATCTGTGGGAAGAATCCTAGAAACCTGGTCTACAGCGCCCCCCTGTGGCCAGACACACAAGGTAACTGATGTAATTGTATACCTGTTTGTAACCCATGCTTTATCTGTAACTGTACTCTGACATATGTATATTCTGTAGATTCCCTATTGTATATATTGTAGTTCTAGTGTGCTTTAGGCTGATTAAATTATATAATTAATCTTGGGCTGTTCTGTTATCTCGATCTTGAATCCCACGTCTGTGTGTTCGGCTAATAGTTACCGTGAAGCGGTTGGTGGCAGCGAGTTGTGCCAAGGATTATTGTGGGGAGGCCAGTGAGATTCGGGAAGATATTATATATTCCGCCCGCGGAGGTCGGGGGAATATATACCCTACTCTCACCGGGGACCCTTCAATAATCGGCATAAGTAGTATAGCGGCCTCCTTGCTTATTGTCGGGCAATTCCATAATTGGCCTGACTATAAGAGGGGCGCTAGAGAGCGCGTCACGTGCTCTGTCGGTCGGTCGGGAGGTATAAAGGAGGGGTGACCCCCACTTGTTACCCCCCGATTGTGACGTACTGGTAGCCAGCGCGGGGGATTTCTGAGTGACCCCCCCGGTGGTTTGTGACATATTGGTGGCAAGCGGTGGGATCGAGATAATAGTGTGTGTGAGTGTGAGACCCATACTCCCAGACACTAAAGACTGCCTGCAGCAGCTGTGGCTGCTGGGGTCTTCAGACTAGCTCAACACTAGAGTGTCAGAGTGCAGATACTGTAAGGTGTGTGGAGGCATCAGGTGTCAGTTCTGTGTCAGTGACCAAAAGTCTGCAAGAATGGCTGATGGCACCAGGAGCAGAGCTATGCAACTGGCCAATGCTAAGGCAGGAGCCGAAGAGAGGGAGGACGGTGCTGTGGACAGCAATGAGGAGGTTGCCCACGAGTCCTCCAGGAGCTCGACGCCAGAAAACCGTTCTGCCGAGGACATTGCGCAACCTGGCACTGCTGGACAAGATGAGGAGGAGCTCACCCAAGGTTCCTCAACGAGCCAGATGCCAGCCCTCCGCTCTGAAAGGGACAGTGAATCACCAGGCTCCGCAGCGTGCCGCAGATCACCACGTGCCATTCCACCGAGCCTGGGAGGCTCGGATAGCCTTCTTCAAATGGCTATGGCCCTTCTCCAGGCTGGAGACCAGAAGGGCTACAAGGAACTCCTGGCAGAGCGCAGGGCAGAGCGGCACGCAGAGCGTGAGGCTGCGGAGCGAGAGCGGCAGGCAGCGCGTGAAGAGCGAGAGCGAGAGCGACAGGCAGACCGTGACTACCAGCTGCAGCTAGCTCAGCTCCGGCCCTCATCAGCCACATGTGACCTTCAAAACACCAAACTTCCAAAGGTCCGTGTTGAGGACTTCCCAGTGCTGGAGAAGGATGGAGACTTGGACTCTTTCCTGACTGCTTTTGAACGGACTTGCTTGCAGCACCATCTGAACAAGGACCAGTGGGCCAAATACCTGACCCCCCGTTTAAGGGGTAAGGCCCTGGATGTCCTTGGGGACTTGCCTGCTGAGGCAGATCAGGGCTACGACACCATCAAGCGGGCCCTGATCCAACAGTACAACCTCACTCCAGAGTCCTACCGCAAGAAGTTCCGGAGCCTACAGAAGGGACCAAAGGACTCCTGGGCTGACCACCGGCGGGCACTTGCCCGAGCTGCCGACCACTGGACCCAAGGCCTGCAGCTTTCCACCGGACCGGAGATCCTGGACTTGTTCATCACGGAGCAACTCTTGTGGAACTGCCCTGAGGATCTCCGCCAGTTCATCCGAGACCAGAAGCCAAAGGGGTCCACGGCTACAGCTGCCCTTGCCGATGACTACACCAACAACCGGGCCCCTGAGGCCAGGAGAGCGGCCACCAGCAGCACCTGGAGAGGGGGTAAGATGAATTCTGCGACTGCCCCACCTGCCCCTAGACTGCAGGGGGTGTCCCCCTCAACTCCCCTCTCCAGGCCCGTGGCAGAACCAAGACGGTGCCACCAGTGCAACCTACCTGGACACTTCAAGGCCATGTGCCCTCAGCGTCCCAAGGCCCCGGCTCCGTCCCCGTCCCAAGGGCCGCCCAAGGTGTATTGTGTGGGTGGGGGTGGTGGTAGGTCCCTGGACAGCTTCCAACCTGTCACCGTCGGCCAGTCTGTGACCATAGGACTGCGAGACAGCGCCTCGGAGGTGACTCTGGTGCGGCCTGAGATGGTGTCCCCCCAAGACTTGATCCCTGGAAAAACCCTCGCTGTCTCCGGGATTGGAGGCATTGACCCGGCGCTGCCTGTTGCTGACATTTATGTGGACTGGGGCGCAGGGCGAGGGGTGAGGGAGGTGGGGGTAACTGATCGGATCCCTGCAAACGTGCTACTTGGGACAGATTTGGGGCAAATAACCTCCCAGTTTGGCCCCGCCCCAAAGGCTGAACCTTCAGCCAGTACTGACATGACTCCTGACAATGTTAATGTGTTATCTATGAATGATGTAAGGGAGGAGGGAGTGAACTCTGATATTTCTGCTTGCATAGACACCATAGACACACACGCAGCTGCAGCTGTGACAGGAGGGGAGGGGGTCAGGGAAAGGTGTGACAATGCCTCTACAAGTAACCAGCCTGTGAGCTGGGATCTGTTGCCCTCTGCAGGGATAAGCAGAGAGCAGGGTGCTGCAGGGGGAGGACCAGTGTGTGGGGTGGGGGCTACCACAGCAAATGTGGGGTCCCCAGAGATTTCACAGCGGGGTTCTGTTGCTGCAGAGGGGGAACAGGCAGGTGAGATTGGGGCCGGTCCAGGAGCGGAAGTGCTCCCAGGTAAGATCTCGGTGCAGGGTTCCCCCACAACCGGGGTGTCAGGAAGCCAGGTAGGTCTGCCTGAACCGGCGACTTGGTCAGGAACGGAGGAGGAGCAGGCACGACCCACGGTCGCAGCGGCTGTGGCCGCTGTCACCCGCAGTGGGAGTGCTGGAAGCCAAGGGGCCTCCCGGAGGTCCGATAGCTCTTCCCCTTCTGACCAAGTGGCAGCCGAGTCAGGTGGAGGCCAGGACACAGGTCCCGGGGTACTGACCGAAGATGTGACAGTCTCGTCGATTCTGGCCACATCTGGTCAGGGGTTTCAAGCGTTAGAAGCTGACGACAGCCTGAAAGCTCTAAAGGAGCAGGCGGCACAGCCTCCCTCGGACTCGGACCCGGAGCGAGTGGTCTGGGACCAAGGACGGCTGTACCGGGCCACGGTCCAGCAGGGTTCACCGGGGGCGTGGCCCAGGGACCGACAGTTGGTGGTACCCTATCCGTTCCGGACGGAGTTGTTGCGGATCGCACATGAGATTCCGATGGCCGGACACCTAGGGATCGCTAAGACCAAGGCCAGGTTAAACCAGCATTTCTACTGGCCAAAAATGGGGGCCGATGTGGCTGCCTACTGCCGTTCGTGTGAAACCTGTCAGAGAGTGGGGAAGGCGGGGCCACACCCCAAAGCCCCACTAGTATCTCTGCCAATCATCGATGAGCCTTTCAGGAGGGTGGCTGTGGATCTGGTCGGCCCGCTGGCCATCCCCAGCAGCTCCGGGAAACGCTTCATACTGACGGTAGTTGACTATGCCACCCGGTACCCAGAAGCAGTGGCCTTGTCGTCCATTCGGGCTGACAAGGTGGCCACCGCATTGCTGGAGATTTTCTCCCGAGTGGGTTTTCCCCAGGAAATGCTCACCGACCGGGGGACCCAATTCATGTCCCAGCTGATGGAGACCCTCTGTAAGCAAGTCCAGGTGCGACATCTGGTGGCCAGCCCGTACCATCCACAGACTAATGGCCTGTGCGAGCGGTTCAATGGCACCTTAAAGCAGATGCTTAAGATGTTGGTCGACTCCCATGGGCGTGACTGGGAGCGGTATCTCCCACACCTGTTATTTGCTTACCGGGAGGTTCCACAGGCCTCAACAGGATTCTCACCGTTTGAGCTCCTGTACGGGCGACGTGTGCGGGGCCCCCTGGCTCTGGTGAAAGAGGCTTGGGAAGGGGATTTGGCCACCCCTGGAGTGTCGGTCATCGAGTATGTCATGCGCTTCCGGGACAAAATGCAGGCCTTGACGCAACTGGTACACGACAATATGGCTCAAGCCCAGGCCGATCAGAAGCGTTGGTACGACCAGAACGCTTGTGAGAGGACCTACCAAGTGGGTCAAAAGGTGTGGGTACTGGTCCCCGTACCACAGGACAAGCTTCAGGCAGCCTGGGAAGGCCCATACCTCGTGTACCAGCAGCTCAACCCGGTGACGTACCTGGTCACCCTGGACCCTGCCCGTGGAAGGCGGAAGCCCTTCCATGTGAACATGATGAAGGCACATCATGAGCGGGAGGCATGTGCGCTCCCCGTGTGCAACCTGCCCGAGGAGGGAGAAGCGGAAACCCTCTTGGATATGCTAGCCCAGGTTAGGGCAGGCGGATCCATTGAGGATGTGGAGGTTGGCCACCAGCTCTTGGAGGACCAACGGTCCCAGCTGTGGGCCACCCTACTCCCCTTCCGGGGGTTGTTTACCAACCAGCCCGGAAGGACTGACTTGGCTGTCCATCACGTGGACACTGGGGATCATCCCCCGATCCGGCGTTCAGCATATCGGGTCTCCCTGGAGGTGCAGCAACACATGCGCCAGGAGATTGACGAGATGCTGAAGCTGGGGGTGATCCAGGCATCCAACAGCGCTTGGGCCTCGCCTGTAGTCCTCGTCCCTAAGAAGGACCGAACCACTCGGTTCTGCGTGGACTACAGGGGGCTCAATGCTGTCACGGTCGCCGATGCGTACCCAATGCCACGCATCGATGACCTGCTCGATCAGTTGGCCGGGGCTCAGTACCTGACCATCATGGACCTGAGCCGGGGATATTGGCAGATCCCCCTGACTCGCAAGGCCAGGGAACGCTCTGCCTTTATTACCCCATTTGGACTGTACGAGTCCACGGTGATGCCATTCGGGATGAGGAATGCCCCTGCCACTTTCCAGCGGATGGTCAACACCCTGCTCAAGGGACTTGAAGGGTACGCGGCCGCGTACCTGGATGACATTGCCGTCTTCAGTCCCACCTGGGAGGACCACCTAGAGCATCTAGCACAGGTGCTCAGGCGGATCCACCGGGCAGGTTTGACCATCAAGCCGGGAAAGTGTCAGCTGGCCATGAGCGAGGTCCAGTACCTCGGTCACCGGGTAGGTGGGGGAACGCTGAAGCCCGAGCCTGAGAAAGTGGAGGCCATCGCATCCTGGCCCACCCCCAGGACCAAGAAGCAGGTGATGTCCTTCTTGGGGACCGCTGGGTACGATAGGAGGTTTGTTCCATGCTATAGTAGCCTGGCAAAGCCCTTGACGGACCTCACCAAGAAGAAGCTGCCCTCTGCAGTCGATTGGACAGTGGACTGCGAGACAGCCTTCCGGGCCCTAAAGGACGCCCTGTCCAGCCCGCCCGTGCTACAGGCAGCCGACTTCACGCGGCCGTTTGTAGTACAGACCGACGCCAGTGACTTCGGCCTCGGTGCGGTGCTCAGCCAGGTGGACTCTGCGAGCCAAGAGCACCCAGTCTTGTACCTGAGCAGGAAGCTGTTACCAAGGGAAGTGGCCTATTCTACAATGGAGAAGGAGTGCCTGGCCATAGTGTGGGCCCTGCAGCGTCTGCAACCCTATCTATACGGGCGCCACTTCATCGTGGAGACGGACCACAATCCCCTCAGCTGGTTGCACACCGTCTCTGGGACGAATGGGCGATTGTTGCGATGGAGCCTTGCGCTCCAGCAATACGACTTCACCATTCGCCACAAAAGGGGCCGTGACCACGGTAACGCAGACGGGCTGTCCCGACAAGGAGAGGTCGCGGACGGGCGCACGGGGGAACACCGGAGTGTGCTGCCCCCTAGCGCCCTCAAAAGGGGGGAGGTGTGAGGTAAATCCTGGGATATGAAGAGGAATTATGACTAGAAGTCATAATTGCTCTCATCACTCCCTGGCAGTGCCCCCTCCCTGCTTGTTCTCAAATGTCCAGCATCTGTGGAGGTGTCACATCCCACTTACACCTCCAACAGCCATGTCCTCTGATATGGAGATGAGATGATGTGAGGACAATGGACACAGGATGACTCCCTGCCGTCCCCCTGTAACAAGAGTTGTATCTCATTAGCAAGGCTTGGAAGTAGCCAGACAGAACGACTCCAGTAAAAAATGGTTCATATCTCGCAAGCCATATCTCCGATAAATATGGCAACCATAAAAATGGTGTTTGCGCAGGCGGACGATGCTGGCACACCTTTTTTATGGAAGGGGGAGCTTGGGAAATACCCCAGGCGTGATATCAGCCATATGGGAACTCGTAGACAGGTCATGAGTCCCCTCGTTCTGTAGCTAAATTCATAACTGTCACAATGAGAGCATTGGCGTCTGCCTACGACGCTCCCAGGCAAAGTTATGGCCAATATCCCCCTTGCTGGATAATTCTGATCCATGCAGGGGGAGTGGCAGTGCTTCCCTGTGAGGTCACTAAGGTAGGAGGGGACCTGGATCTGCCCAGGTTGATAACCCTACTTCGGCCATTTTCCAGTGTTCTTCTGCTCGGGGGCCTGGTTGGGAAACATCTGTGGGAAGAATCCTAGAAACCTGGTCTACAGCGCCCCCCTGTGGCCAGACACACAAGGTAACTGATGTAATTGTATACCTGTTTGTAACCCATGCTTTATCTGTAACTGTACTCTGACATATGTATATTCTGTAGATTCCCTATTGTATATATTGTAGTTCTAGTGTGCTTTAGGCTGATTAAATTATATAATTAATCTTGGGCTGTTCTGTTATCTCGATCTTGAATCCCACGTCTGTGTGTTCGGCTAATAGTTACCGTGAAGCGGTTGGTGGCAGCGAGTTGTGCCAAGGATTATTGTGGGGAGGCCAGTGAGATTCGGGAAGATATTATATATTCCGCCCGCGGAGGTCGGGGGAATATATACCCTACTCTCACCGGGGACCCTTCAATAATCGGCATAAGTAGTATAGCGGCCTCCTTGCTTATTGTCGGGCAATTCCATAATTGGCCTGACTATAAGAGGGGCGCTAGAGAGCGCGTCACGTGCTCTGTCGGTCGGTCGGGAGGTATAAAGGAGGGGTGACCCCCACTTGTTACCCCCCGATTGTGACGTACTGGTAGCCAGCGCGGGGGATTTCTGAGTGACCCCCCCGGTGGTTTGTGACAGGGCTGATCCTACTCACTCCAATCAAAGAGAACTAGGCATGGGTTTATCCTTGGCAAATTCACCCATGCTTATGGGTGGGAAAATATTTCTAATTACACCCAATAAAGCATTGATATAACAGAATTTGGGGAAAGAGGACCCGGCCATCATGGACCGACAATCTACATGGTAATGGTGAAGGAGATTGTAGGTCGGGGTGGTGGCAGCAGCTCCAGTGGTTATGTGGTGGCAGCAGGATTAGTGGAGGCTTCCCCCTTCCCTCAGAAATGAGTTTTCAGGTTACGTCTGCAGATGTCAAATGTGGAAGACAATCAGACGTGTTGATGCACAAAATTGCAGAAGATGGGGAGGATAAATCTTTTAATGAATATAACTTTAATGCCCAAACTGACTTCCCCGCACTGTCCTGCCCCCTCCTTTGGTAAGGACGTCGGTTCTCTCACCTGCCTGGCCATCCTGCTGTGTCCGCCCCATCCTCGGATCATGCTGCTGTCGCCTTTGACCTGCATGCACCTCACAGGCCTCCTGGGAATGCTCATAGGATGTGCGCGTGGCCATGCTCCTCTTCCTAAAGGGCCAGCGCGTCCTGACCCATAAGTTCCTCTCAGGTTAACTGAGACTTTTCAGGTATTTAAGGCACCTTCCTCTCAAGGGAGGTGCCCGGGCAATGAGTTAGTTACATTACTAGTTCTCAGGTCCTTATTCCTGCTGTCGCTGCTGTTATTGTTTTACATTCTGCTACTGATTCGTGTCTGTTTCAGTGCACTCGTAATCTGCTGCCGCTGCTACCATCTAGGCTGGCCTCTACCATGATACCCGCTCATAAGTATCCTCATCGGCCACTACTGTCCATCCATGCTGGACGAAGCCACGATTTCGTCTGCTGCTGCTGTCACTACAACCAGAGACTGTATAGTATCCGTGGCACCAACTGCCAAGGTACCTCAGATCCCCGGGGCTGCCTCTGTTGGCTCCTTACCAGCATGTGTACCTGCTGCCACCTCCTGTGGCAGTAGTGAGGACTCGGTGGCCGGTCCTGTTTGCTCCTCCAGGTGAGTGAACAGTAGTGGACCCACTAATACTGTGCTCGACCCGCAAGCATAACAGTACCACAGCTAAAGGAAAGAAGAAGGGCTTGCTAGGGCCGGAGATTATGTGTGTGAATATTTTTTCTGAATGTATGAATCTTATTAATGAGCAAAAATATACTGAATAGCTTCATGGTTATCAGTTGACCTTCCTGTTTTAGTTTCTTGTTATTTCATAAATGTGCAGGCCATGGACATGATGGTGTAATGAGGCTCTGTCAATGGTCACCTGGCAGCTTTAAAAACAGCTACTTTCGACAGGCATAGAGCAAGCCACTCTGTTTAGTGGCTGTCCTGGCCATCACCCTTTATGCCTTTTACCGGGATCTGGACTTACACAGGGACCCTTGGGGTGGGGCCATAAAATTAGCTGCTGGCCGATGATGCAGGCTGGCAGGAGTGCTCAGGTAGCCGTGTCAGAACCACTAGGGCAAAGAAAGTACAAAATCAGGAGACAAATTTAAAAAAGGCAAGGTCAAAACTGGAACCAAATACACAAGAGAGGAACTCAGTACACAGGACTGAACCAGAAGAGAACAAGGCTATATCTGGCAGTATGCTTGGAGGTTTAGTAGGGTGTGGTGCTTTACAAATTGCAGGGAGCGGATTAATCCAGCAGGACAGGACACACACCCATACTACTGGACTGTTCGATAGTACAGGACCCAACCACCCTAATCTCTGCACCAGAACTTCCGGTTCCAACATCTCCTCTACTACCAGAAGGATCAATATGCTGGCACCTGGTGACAGAAACAGACATTGCAGAAGCAGGACTCGGAGTGGATGTGACAGGTCCATTCTAACCAAGTATGTGTTAACACTAGAAGTCCCAGAGAGGGGTCATTTAACATTTCTACCTTTGGAACCCAGAGACGGGTCGAATGACCTGAAGGATTTTAGCTAACATCCTATAATCACCGTCTTTTGTTCTGTAATTAAGGTAATTACTGTCGCACCACAGGAGGTTGTTGTTTTCCAACCTCCTGTGGTGCGACAGTAATGGCCTTAATTACAGTTTGGACTAAGGGTCATTTGACCTTCTTTCTGGACTTCAGGGGGGATCTCTAAATTTCTGGGAATTCTAGTGTCAAGAGAGATATGAAGGTTTCCTTCAACAGTTGAACAAGTCCTTTCTTGATATAAGCGCAAGCAATAAATGTCGAGTGATACATATTTTCGTTCATTCACAATGAACATTAGAACATTATGTCTCCACACTTGTTATCTGAACGAGGTCCCTTGATCCCCAGCGGTGGTTGGTCCTTGAGGAACCCCAGGACTACACTCTCATAAGAAGGGTCTACATATCTCTATACAGACATTACTTCTCAAATATGAAGCCACACAACCTGAGAGCTAACTGAAAAACAGAAGTCAAAATGTAGAAGATGTGACTATAGTATAATGTTACAAAACATGAGTACAAGATAAGTAAACCAATAAACAAACTGGGGTGACAACCTGGTCACCTGCGTGAAAATAAGACAAAGATTCTGTGCAAACTCTTAAACCTTGAGCATGAGTTTCTTTTCCCGGCCCTAATATCCTCAGTCATCTTTTTTAATGCTCTTGAATTGTGACACACGTCTTGGCGGAGGACCCGGGGGCCTGTTGATACATTTGTCCTTTCATAGCTCTACTGGTCATATAATTCTAGAATTTGATTGCTTCCTTAGAATTTGATACATTGAGTCATTGAAGATTGCAGTATCAGAGAACCGCTATGGTCTGGATATATATTTATTTCCCTTTTTTTTTTCAGGGAGACAAGTCCATTCATTTGTTCCTTCTCATGAAATCCAGGGTGTGATGGGAAAACTAATGGAAACACAGAAGAAATACATTGTCACATCACACAATAACCCTCACACCAAAAACTTTGACACAAAGTAAGATCAATATTTCTGTTTAGAGTCTTGGAATTCTGTTTTGTCTTTTCCGAAGGCACAAATAAAGAACACTTTGTATCTGTTTCTCTTCCTTTATCTACAAGAGGAAGCTGCAAGACAATAATAGTGTATGCACGCCATTTTACGGGTTATATATAGAAATTTACAACTACTTTGATTTACTTATTTTGCACTGACCCTGAGTTATAACCTACTGTAATCCACAAACATATTTGCGCTCAAATTTCCCAACATCTCTTGCTTGTTTTTTTGTCTGTATAGGGCTGATTTTGGTGATTTACAATCTGAGACATAAAGTTCAATAAGTCCAGCAAAGTAATATAATGTAAGAAAAAATAATTTACCCAGAATGCAGTGTAGCAAATAGAGTATAGTAATATAAAAGACCCTACTTATGCCATATATTTAATCTTGAATTTACATATATGTATATATATATACATATATATATATATATATATATATATATATATATATATATATATATATATATACGGTATATATATATATATATATATATATATATATATATATATATATATATATATATATAGTGGGTGAAATAAGTATTGGACACGCCACCAATTTTCGAGGTAAATATATTTCTTAAGGTTCTATTGACATGAATTTCTCATTATATGTTGGTAACAACAACCCATTCAATCAACACAGGCAATGAAAGCAAACCATAGATGTTCATAAATTCAGTTATGAGTAATCATGAGAAATGGCACAGGTAAAAAGTATGGAACACGTAACGAAAGACAGGTGCAAAAAGTCATGGAAACTCATGACACCAGTAATTAGAAAATAATCCTGCCACTTAGTGAAAAATAATATCAGCTGATTCAACTGGTGGCCTATAAAAAGGTGTCACATTACCAAGGTGCCACACAAAAAACATCTCATGATGGGTAAAACCAGTGAGCTGTGTCAAGACCTTTACAATCTCATTGTTGCAAAATATACTGATGGCATTGGTTACAGAAGAATTTCTAGACTACTGAAGGCTCCAGTGAACACTGTTGTGGGTCAACCCAGAAGTGCAAAGAACATCATTTCACTATAAACCACCCATGACCAGGTGCTCACAGCAAGATTTCAAACAGAGGAGTGAAAATAATTATAAGAAGAGTTGTTCAAGAGTCATGGACCACCTGTGGAGAGCTATAGAAAAGCCTGAAATCAGCAGGTACAAGTGTTTCTAAGAAAACAAAAAGTAATACATTAAATTCAGGAACAGTAAAGTTTGGAGATGTTCCCATCATGGTGTTGGGGCTCTTGTTCAGCATACGGCACTGGCAAACTGCATATTGACAAATTTACTGAGACCTTCTTGATTAAAATCTGCTGCCATCAACCAGGATGATGTAGATGAAATGAGGGTGGATATTTTGGCAAGACAGGTCTCCCAAACACACAGACAAGGAAACCCAATTGGTTTCAGAGAAAAAAAATAAAGCTGTTGGGATGGAGTCGATCACCTGACTTGAATCCAATAGAAAATGTATGGAAGGAACTAAAGCTCAGAGTTCCTAGAAGGAACCCATGGAACTTTCAAAATTTGAATAGTGTTTGGGTGGAAAAATGGGCCAAAATCACAACTGAGCAATGCATGTGACTATTTTCTGTTACGCTAGTAAGTGTGGACCCACTGTACTATGAAGCGGGGTTACCCTGGATTTTCACTAGAGCTTCTAATGGTGAGGATGGTCTGGGCTGTCTATAGACACCAGGTACTATTCCAGAGCAGTGTTTGGTACTGCAGCAGCTGACCCAAGGGTCCTAGGGATGCAGGTATGGAGGGCAGGCAGGAAAGAGCGGTTAATGGAGGCTGACTGAACGGAGTACGTTCAGGAGACAGGTTTGATGGGCAGGTACAGGACGCAGGTAGGACGGGTTCAGGTAAAGAAACTGATGGGATAGCCTGGCAAAGGAGACAGACAGGAAAGGTACTGGTAGTGGAGACAGAGTGGTCGACATCAGGTACATGGATAGGCAGAACGGGTTCAGTAACTGGAGATGCATAGGACAGAATTGGGCAGGCAAAAGATTGGTGAACTGATGGAATCAAGCTCACCAGGAACCCAATTGCTCAAGCACCTCCCTACAGGGAAAGGTGCCTTAAATATTCAATACCTTCCAGCCACAGACTGAGGAACACTTTCTGAATGCCTGTGCTGCCCCTTTAAGAGGTGGGGAAGTGTGCACACTCACACCTGTGGATGTTGCCAGGAGGAGACCTGTGCGACATGTGGAGACCCTTGAGCATGAGGACCGCAGCAGGAGCAGGCGAGCAAGTAGGCCGCAGTGGTGAGTACATCGGCATCCCTGTTGAGGAGACTAGGCAGAACAGTGCAGGGTCGCTGGCGTTACAGTCTCTCCATACAGGAGGCGTCTTGGAGCTGTCATTATCAACAACATTTGTATGAACTATTAGTTTTCAGTAACATATTCAATACTTTTTCCTGTGTGATTTCTCATTGCTACACATCACTTATTTTATGGACTTTTATAGTTTGCTTTCTTTGCCTGTGTGGATGAGATGACTGCTCGCTCCTGGCGCCAGAACCAGAGAATCCTGACAGCTCGACCTGTGTCATGTAGAGTGACTGCAGACTTTGACCCCAAACCCACACAAACCCTTTAAGCAAGAACATCATGTTGTATGAGTAAAAGAAACCAGAGTCTGATCTTGTATGGAAAATCTGCATAGCTGATGGTTACATATTCTAGTCCCTGAGTGTGACCACCTCAGGCTTCTGCCGTAGATAAAAATGTGAGTACACAATATAATTTGGTATTAATACTGTTATGTAATTGGTCTAGAAAGTACCCAAAGTTGGTAGAGGTCATAAAAGAGATATTCTCTAATATTATTTATTGCAATAAAATAAAGCATATTTCCATTCCTTAAGGCTGCTTTACATGCTACGATGTCGCTAGCGATAGCACCCGCCCCCGTCATTTGTGCGTCACAGGCAAATTGCTGCCCGTGGCGCACAATATCGCCGATACGCGTCACACATACTTACCATCCTGAAGACGTTGTTTTGGCCGTCGAACAACCTCTTTCTTAAGGGGGCTGTTGGTGCGGCGTCACAGCGACGTCACACTGCGGCCGCCCAATAGAAGCAGAGGGGCGGAGAGCAGCCGCATTCACGTCACTCCGACCTCTTTGCCGGAGGACGCAGGTACGTTGTTGTTCGTCGTTCCTGGGGTGTCACACGTAGCGATGTGTGCTGCCTCAGGAACGACGACCAACCTGCGTCCAGCATGAGCAGCGATATTATGAAAATTAACGACGCGTCAACGATCCACGATTTGGTGAGTATTTGTGATCGTTAGCGGTCGCTCGTAGGTGTCACACGCAACGACATCGCTAACGATGCCGAATGTGCGTCACGAATTCCGTGACCCCGACGACATATTATCATTAGATACGTCGTTGCGTGTAAAGGGGCCTTAAGTTTCAATTAACAGCAATCATGTTTCCATGTGAATTTTAGGTGTTTGCCTCACCATCCTCTTCACTTTGTTCACCAATCATTTCTTTAGCAAATTCCTACTTGCTTAGTAACTATCATTACATTTACTTCCTAGCTAAGACCTGCAGTTAATCATTTGTCTGCTGTAAGCATGAACACTTCTCTGTTAATTCTGGTGTTGTTCAGACAATTTTGCTGCAAGAAAGTGTACTATTCTCTGCAAGCAAGTATCCAATTTGCCTGTTCATGATTGCTGTTTTGTGGTTAACAACTTATCTGCTGATTGTATAAAGTGGGCTTTACACGCAGCGATATCGCTGGTTAAAGTACCCACCCCCGTCGTTTGTGTGTTACGGGCAAATCGCTGCCCGTAGTGCACAAAATCGTTAAGAGCCGTCCCACGTACTTACCTGCCTAGCAACGTCGCTGATGCCGGCGAACCGCCTCCTTTCTAAGGGGGTGGTCCACGCAGCGTCACAGCGGCGTCACTAAGCGGCCGCCCAATAGAAGTGGAGGGGCGGAGATGAGCGGTCGTAACATCCCGCACACCTCCTTCCTTCCTCATTGCCGGCGGCCGCAGGTAAGCTGTAGTTCGTCGTTCCCTGGGTGTCACACGTAGCGATGTGTGCTGCCTCAGGAACTACGAACAACCTGTATCCTCAACAATCAACGATTTTTTGAAAATGAACGACGTGTCAACAATCAACGATAAGGTGAGTATTTTTGATCGTTAACGGCCGTTTGTTGGTGTCACACGCAACGACGTCGCTAATGATGTCGGATGTGCGTCACGGAATCCGAGGCCCCGGCGATATATCGTTAGATACGTCGTTGCATGTAACGGAGCCTTATGTCTCTGCCATTGATCATCTATCAGCTGATAGCATACAACATTATGCATTTGTTCATTTCAATCCCTGGATTGACTATACTTCTTAAGATCCTGATTATTTTCACATTCCTGGTTTCTGATATTTCCTGCTCTACTTGTCTAATTGCCATGCTGAATGTCCCACAGTCCTGGTCCATGGGGATCCACATGCCATCCAGCAAGATCTTTTCGGCTATGCCTTCACATTGTGTCTGTGCTATTCCCTGTGACCTACGAATTGTCAACATATATTGACCAAATAACTGCTCAATACTAATAAGCAATTCAGTAATAACTCTATACAATGTTGAAATAAAACTGATATACAATTAATATTAAGATTTGCTGTGAAGCAAGATCTAATCCTATATCAGCTTTTACATGATATTACCAATTTAATGGAATCTAGGTTACATTAAGTTAAAATCAATGAGTCTTTAACAGGAAGACAAACGTTTAACCACAAATTGTTATCAGAAAATGACCAATTGATTTAATCAGGCTTTTGTGTTAAATGTATTTATTTTAGGATTTGTGGCAATTGTTTTTTTTCCCATATCACATTCTTTATTAAAAATAAAAATGAGACAACTTGCAATTTTCACACTGGCCACTGGGGCTTTTTTTTTTTTACTCAAACTGTCTGCTGTTTCAGGAGATTCACATGTACATTAGCAGCAATGAACAGAGTCTGACCCTATCTTTTATACTGAAGCATTTAATGAGTGTGTGCAAAGATCATTGTGAATGGGAAGGGGAGGAGGGTCAGCTGTAACATCAACTATTTTGATTGGTGGATGTTCTGTACTCAGCTATGTATCAGTTATTGTAATCCTGCCTCTGATGATAAGGAAGTTGCTGTGAACTCTTCCTGAAACAACAGTAAGTATTAGGGTACTAGCGTATAGCTTCCGATGTGAGAGCATCGGAAGTGATGTGCTAATGACCCTTTGCTGCGAGCGGCAGCCGAGGGTCATGCGAGTGTGATGCAATCTTGTGATGTATCACAGCTGTGGAGAAGATGGAGGGAGCACTTTCTCCCCATCTCCTACGCTGCTGGTCTCGCACTGCAGTTGGATGACATACGAGTGCAGTGTGATGTTTCATATGCTCCCATAGACTTGTATGCGGGTGCGTGAGCCGAGACTCGCTGTCAAACGTGGCATGCTGCGATCCATTCCGCATGTTGCTATGGCATGAGCAATCAATCACAGATGGACACTGACCATATTTTTGCACTAGAGTGAGAGCAATCCAATGTTTTATCGGATTGCAGTCATCCGTGCAAAACGCAAGTGGAACCGTACCCTTAGTCCAAGATAGCCACAGCAGCCAATACGTAAATTATAAGGCTATTAATCTTGTATTTTAATATTTTAACCTCTTTATGGCCAAGAACATATATATATATATATATGTATATATATATATATATATATATATATATACGTCCTTGGTCATGTATGGCCCTGATCTGATCAGCTGACATGTGCAGCTAACAGGCGCGAGTGGATCAGAGATCCACCTGTGCCTGTTAACCATTAGAAACACAAACAAAAGGGATACAGCAGTGCTCTGTAAGCGCCAAGGCATATGCAAACAAAGAATATATGAAATTTAAACTGCATTAATGCTCTATAAATTAGACTTAAAATAATGAAGGGTCAATTGGCCAATTCTTGTATGCCCAAGGTGACCTTTTTCTGACAGTGCAATCTAACGCGCTTCGGCGGGGATTACTCTTATCCTTGCTGCCATCGGCGGCCCTGTGACATGATCACGGGGCGCCAATGGGTTGTCATGACAGCGCACGGTCAGCTGATAACCCCTGTCGCTGTCAAGAGTCAATTTCTGAATTTCTGTGAATGAATTCTTGGCAGAGCACCGGCACTCACAGGAGATCAGCATTTCTCCTGATAAGAACGATGCTGAAGCTTTGCTCTGATCACCAGAAGTGATAGGAATATGCAGTCATAAAGTCCCCTAATAAGATCAATCAAAAATGTAAAAAAAGTTTTAAAAATATGAAACTTACCTTAAAATTTAAATCAACCCCCTTTTGTTCCATTGGAAATAAAATAATAAAAAAATACACATATTTGGCTTTGCAAAGTTCAGAAATGCCCGATCTATCAAAATATAAAATCAATCAATTTGATCGGTACACTGTGTAGGGAGAAAAAAAATCAAATCAAAACAACAGATTTACGTTTTTTGGGTCAACGCACCATTGCATTAAAATACAATAACAGTCGATCAATACATCGCATCTACCCAAAAGTGGTACAGCTAAACATGCCAGCTCAAGACGCAAAAAATAAGCCATCACTGAGTCCCAGATCCCAAAAATGAGCACACTACAAGTCTAGAAAAATGGCGACAAAAGCGCTATTTTATTTTTATTTATATATATATATATTTTTTTTTTTACATATTTTGTTAATTTTTTTTCACCACTTAGATAAAAGTAAAGTTTACATGTTTGGTGTCTACAAACACGTACTGACCTGGGGAATCATAATGCCTTTTCAGATTTACTATATATTAATCAAGGTAAATTACAAAAAACAAAAACAATTGTGCAATTGCACTTTTTTTGCAACTTCACCACACTTGTCATTTTTTTTTCAGTACAATATGGGGCAACTTGTTCCACAAAAACAAGCCCTCATATGGCTATATTGACTCAAAAGTAAATAGGATATGGTTCGTGGAAAAAGGGGAGGAAAAAGCGAAAATGAAAAATGGAAAGGAGTTAATAAAGATTGTGATCTGATAAGAAAAAAATAAATAAAATTAATTAAAAAAAATCATATTACACAAAATCCTGTATAAAACAATAGGCCATTTTCTGATGACACATTCCCTTTAAGGGCAGTTGTATGATATGATATAAAACTTTTATAGTAGTTTACAGAGTTACGAGCAGACGGACATTTCACCCCCCGCACAGATACTTCCCGATGTCCAGGAACGTTTGGTAACAGAGAGACTGTGGATAGATTTCTAGCATTCAAACATCTCCATATCGCTGAAACTTGTCTGGCACAGGATGGCCGTCATCTATAAACTCTGCGGCATCTGTTCCAACTGGTTTCTACTAAACTTCCCATTGACCACAACAGGAGTTTAAGTCTACACATGATTGAGGCTGCTGCGTCTGTCGTAAAATCACATCATAACTTTTTTTTTCTGAGCTATCAATAAAAAAACTTTGTTTCAATTTGTTTTAGTATTATTTGTTATCTTATTCTAAACAAAAACGTTGAGAACAGGAGCTGGGGTCTGTATATGCAGACAGGATATTTAAAGGGATTTCCCGTTATTTTTTATTTTGATGGCTTTTCCATGGGATAGGTCATTTATATCATGTACGACACCTGGTGCCCACAACGATCAGCTGTTATCATCTATACTGGTGGTCAGATGGAAATGGAAAAGTCATAGAAAAACACAGCTCAGTGCATGGTTTAGTGGCCACTGCCGTTACTGCAGATCAGCTCCTATTGAAAACAATAGAAGCCAATCTCCTGCCGTACCAAGCAGGATACGCTAAACCAGGGATCCCCAACTCCAGTACTCAAGGGCCAACAGTCCATGTTTTCAGGATTTCTTTCAGGATTTCTTTGGCTTGCACAGGTGACAATTCCAACAGCTGTGCAATACTAAGGAAATCCTGAAAACATGGACTGTTGGTGGCCCTTGAGGACTGGAGTTGGGGACCCTTGCGCTGAACAGTGTGAGAGTCAACTGTAATTTAATATGCTAAGATTTTGTGCCTCTTTTTAGTAACTTTAAACTTTTTTAGTCATTTTGAGCTATTATGTCTATGAAACCTGTTTACTAAACTCATTAGTGTTTCAAGGTCTCAAGGGTCAATCGGGAGCAGGGGTGTTACATTTGGTCTTATCTCTCACACACTCTCTCATACTGGTCACTGGAAGTTCAGCATGGCACCTCATGGCAAAGAATTGTCTGAGGGTCTGAAAAAAAGAATTGTTGCTCTACATAAAACTGGCCAAGGCTATAAGAAGATTGTCACCATCCTGACACTGAGCTGCAGAACAGTGGCCAAAACCATACATCGGTTTAACAAGACAGGTTCCACTCAGAACAGACCTCACCATGGTCGACCAAGAAGTAAAGTGCACGTGCTCAGCGTCATATCCAGAGGTTGTCTTTTAAAATAGATGTATGAGTGCTGCATCACATTGGTCTGCATGGCTGTCATCCCAGAAGGAAGACTCTTCTAAAGATGATGCACATTTTGGTTGTATTCCACCTGTCTTGATTTTGACAATTCATGACTGTTCACATTCAGTCATCAAGCCCTGTCCACAGGCTATTTACTTTAAGCAGCATTTGCTTGGGTCTGTCCCGCTCACAGCCATGATTCAGTCTTGGGTACGGAATTGAAAAAGACCAAGTAAGTGCTGCTAAGAACAGTTCTACTTTTCCATATGTGAGGCCACATGGCACATTTTATATAAAAATATTTTATAGTGTAGGACTGCCCCAATGAGATTTGCCGTGACGTGGTGGGGTAGCTCAAGAAATTGCAATTTTTTTGACAAAAATCTCAAATTTTAATAATAGTATAGTTTGGAATTTTTAGTGCAGTAGTGCATATTTGGTGCTGGCTATGTTGCTTTTTTCTTTTAAAATAGATGTATGAGTGCTGCAGAGGTTAAAGGGGTGGGGGCCCTGCCTGTCAGTGCTCAGACCATACACTGCATATTACATCATATTGGTCTGCTTGGCTGTCATCCCAGAAGGAAGACTCTTCTAAAGATGATGCACAAGAAAGCCTGCGAACAGTTTGCTGGAGACAAGCAGACTAAGAACATAGATTACTGGAACCGTCCTGTGGACTGTTGAGACCAAGATACACTTATTTGGTTCAGATGATGTCAAGCATGTGTGGCAGCAACCAGGTGAGGAGGACAAAGACAAGTGTGTCCTGCCTATAGTCAGGCATGGTGGTGGGAATGTCATGGCTTGGGGCTGCATGAGTGCTGCCAGCTGTGGGGAGCTCCAGTGTATAGAGGGATACATGAATGCCAATATGTACTGAGACATACTGAAGCAGAACATGATCCCCTCCCTTCATATTTCAATATGATAACGACCCCAAACACACCTCCAAAACAACTGTTGCCTTGTTAAAGAAACTGAGGGTAAAGGTGCTGGACTGGCCAATCGTCTCCAGATTTAAACTTTATTGAGCATCTGCGGGGCCTCCTCAAATGGAAGGTGGAGGAGTGCAAGGTCTCTAACATCCACCAGCTCCGTGATGTCATCATGGAGGATGGAAGAGGATCCAGAGGCTCCTGTGAAGCTCTAGAGTCTAGAGAACTCCATGCCCAAGACAATTATTCAGTTCTTGAAAATAATGGTGGTCAGACAAATGATTGAAACTTTGGGCATAATTTAACTATTTTCACTTAGGGGTGTACTCATTATGTTGCCAATGTTTTTAATATTAATCGCTGTGGGTTGGTTCATTTAGAGGACACCAAATTTACCCTGTTATACAAGCCGTACACTGACTGACTGTCAGATCTTCAGTATTGTCCCATGAAAAAATATAAAATATTTGCAAAAATATGAAGAGTGTATTCACTTTTGTAACATACTGTGTATATATATATATATATATATATATATATATATCAGTAGAAATAAGTATTGAGCATGTCAACAATATTCTAAGTAAATGTTTCTGTGCCATTAACAGACTTCTCGCCAGATGTCGATAGCAACCCACCCAATCAACACAGGGAATGAAATCAAACCATAGATGTCCATAAGCTAAGTGATATGTAATAACTAGAAATTACACAGGAAAAAAGTATTGAACACATGAAAAAAATGAGGTGCAAAAAGCCATGGAAATTCATGACACCTGCTGAAATCTATCAGAAATTAGAAAGCAATCCTGTCACTTAGTGAAAAATATTATCAGCTGGTTCAACTGATGGCCTATAAAAGGAATCTCATTACCAAGGAGTCACACACGAAACATCTCATAATGGGTAAAACAAGTGAGCGGTCTCAAGACTGATGGCATTGGTTACAGAAGAATTTCTAAACTACTGGTGTCCAGTGAGTGCTGTTGGAGCCATAATCTGGAAGTGGAAAGAACACTATTTCACCATAAACCGGCCATGACCAGGTGTTTCCCGCAAGATTTCAGACAGAGGAGTGAAAATAATTATCAGATGAGTCCAAGAGCCAGGGACCACCTGTGGAGAGCAACAGAAAGATCTGGAATCAGCAAGTACAAGTGTTTAAAAGAAAGCAATAAGTACTGCAAATGTGGCACCCTGGACTACCCAGGTAGCCACACACATAACATCACACACACCCCCTCCCCTGGATAGTTTACATCAGTCAAACAAAACCCTTGTTGCCTCCCTCCAGGGTCTGATGTCCACACCAGGTGGGGCAGAGCCAGGCGGTTGGCCCCACCCACCGAGGAGTTCACAGACCTGGAGGCGGCAAAAGCAGTTAGTTCAGTTTTGGAGTGGACGAGTGGAGGAGATTCGAGTTGGAGTTGAAAGTGAGAGGACAGAAACTGTGGGTGTCTGGGTTGGAGCCCAGGCACTGTCAGCAAGGTCGGCAGACGGTGGTGGCCATCTGCAGGAGGTGGTGCAAGTCAGCAAAACTGCATCAGCACAAAGGCAGGGCCATCGGACCCCCACTAGGCTTGGAGCCACCGACAACGGTCAAATCCGAGAGTGACCGGAACCCCAGGGGTTTCCTAACACCCAAGAACCGACAGAAGGCAACAGTCCACACCGTGAGGATACACAGCCACCGCCATAGGCTAGAGATCCAAGGGCCAGTGCCTGCGGGCAAAACGGGGTCCTCTTGTTCATACACGCCGGGGAGCGGACTACCGTTGGGAAACCATCGGAGTCAACACATTCTACACAGGTGCAGGGAAAGACAGCCACCATCAACCTGTCCGGGGAGAGCAAAGACACTGCAGCCGGCTGCGGGACCCATCCATCCAGCCGTTTGGTTTACCAGAGACTCTGTGAATTTGTGCCTGAGTGAGTACCACAGTGCCATACGGCACTGTGCCGCGCTGCCCCTGCAACCCTGCACCCCAGCTACCCTGCCTCCCCGTACCGCCACCGGGCCCCGGGATCACAAACCCCTACCCACGGAGGGGACAACATCCTAGCTGCTCCCTACCATCGCTCCCGGGATCCCCGTCACCAGCAGCGGTAGTGCCCTTTATCACCACGACCCGTGGGTGGTGTCACGAACTATCTCCCAAAACAAACCACCCCCTTTTCACTCGTGGGCGAGGAGCGCTGCTCGAGTCCCTGGGTCCAGCCGACCGCTCGAGCCACCGAGCAGCAGCAGCCGTGGACCCGAGCGTAGCGAGAGCGGCCCCTCCACCTGCGACAACTTGGCGTCACGAACAGGATAGAACCAATCTACCTTCCGGTAGAAGTGCGCCTTGCAGTCCCCGCCGGCGGCGTCCGGCCGAAAAATTTGAAGTTCCGCCATCTTTGGCGTCAAGATTTCCTGCTCGAGCATCTTCCCCGAGCAGGGAGGGCGCGAAAGTGAGGCCCCGCCCCCAGAAGAAGGAAGTGCTAGAAAGAACCAAGGGGGGGTGGGTACAGGTGTACCTGATGTAACCGAAGGTATAAAGAGCAGGGACACCAGGACTCTGCTACACATCCGCTTCCTGGAAGCACAAGCGCTAGTATGTCAGTCCCGTCCAGCAATGCTGAGATCCAAGAGCCCACGCCAGGAACAGCGGCGTGGGTGGAGGCCCGGACTGCGCAAATGTGCTGCCACTTGCAGGCCCAAGTCCGATTCCTGATGGAGAGATGGGTGGCCGAAATGGAGGAAGTGGCGGCAGCCGTGCGGAGACGCGAGGTGGGGACAGTGTTGGAGGAGCAGGTAAGCGACCCACGCCCCTGTGTCCTTGAAGGACCGGTCGCTGCGGCTGAGGGGCCCGGTCTGCGTCCGTTCACCCTGCTGCCTCCCCCGCCATCTGCACCGGCTGTTGCTGCCCCGCCACTAGGCCCGCTGCCCCCGACACTGGTAACGGAGTTCAGCCCGTCCGCCCTGAAGGACCAGCCTGTAGGCGTTGCCCGCGAAAGACCCGCACCACTCCCGCTGCCATGGAAGATCCTGCGGGAGGTGCCCGTCCACGAAAAGGAGCCGTCGGCCCCGGAAGCGGCCGCACCCAAGACAGTCCCGGCTCCAGCAGTCCGTCCGGCTACAGAAGAAGTGGGAGCCGTGAGCGGGAAGGCCCAGCAGGTGAGGCCTGTTGTCCCTAAACCCCACGCCTCGGCTGAGGCTGCGCCGGGTCGCCGCTGCAAGGCAGCATCTCAGGCCGCGACACCGCAGGACCCCCCAAAGAGGATACCGGTTATGGCCGGTGTGGCGGAGGTTCAGCGGGGCCCAACCCGCGCGCAGGGGCATGCAGACGCCCCTTACTGGGATAGAGAGCCAAACCGGCTGGGCCGCGAGATTGCCGCCAGAGAGCAGCAGAGATCTAAAGTGCTGGCTCGCACCATAAGAGAAAAGGACAACCTGTGCAATGCCACTTTCCGGGTGCGGGGCCTGATCTACGAGGGCCAGGTCAGGTGGTTTGACCCTTAGTGGGGATATGGCTTGGTCTATGAACCGGGCCTGGAGGCCGAGATATTTGTGGCACGCCGGGATGTGAACTCCCATTTACCAACGGGCCACCCGGGTCGTGACCTGCAACCGGGCGACCTAGTGACCTACACCCGACACTGCAGGGAGAGGGGCTGGTTTGCCCTAGATGTGAAGCAGAGGGAAGGCTGCGGTGTCCAGATGCGGTCCCAGTTCCCTCCCCCACCGTACCGTCCGGATGTAGAGTTTGAGGAGGCGTATGAGGAAGGCGACCTCAAATAATGGCAGCGGTCCACCGTTGCAACCCAGTTGTCCCAGTTGGGACCCTCAGCACCTTGGTTTGTTTGAATGAATGAGCACCAATGATCCGAGTGACTTACCTGATTTATACCATCCGTAAAAGGAGAAAGTTGTCCCCGTTGGGACCATCAGTATGTTTACTCTTTGTCTGCAGTACAACTACCTCAAAACAGCCCACATGAGAACTACTCATGAACAAGGCCGAGAACTTGCAGGCCAACCACGAACTTGTGGTCTTGTAAATAATTTGTGGGCCGTTTTCCGCTTGCCACCTCCGGAGAGGCAGATTGGAGGAAGGACCCGCAACAGAGTGGGCTGGGGTCCGGCCACCACTGTGACCGGTGGCCATCCTCTGGGGGTCAGGGGTCCCCCTGGACGTGGGGTCCCTTGAAATGACAGCCGGGTGCGAGATACCGTACCCGTTCCTGCTCGGGTAATCTGGACCAGGACTGGGGAAGAGGGGTGCTGCCCGTTTCTTAGGGGCAGCATCAAGGTGTAGGTTGCTTGGGTGGGGAAGCGAAAGAACATGAACCGATCCGTTATTAATAAAAATGTTTCTATGCCGTTCAGTAACGTTGAAGTGAAAAAGCCTCCCGTAAGGGAAAAATGAAAAATATGCTTATGTTATATGTTTTTTTTTATGTTAAATTTCTATTTTTCAGAAATAAAACCGGTGATGGACGGGCAGCCCGCGGACGGTCTGCATTTCACCAAGGGGGAATGTGGCGCACTGGACTAGCCAGGTAGCCACAAACATAACATCACACACCCCCTACCCCTGGATAGTTTACATCAGTCAAACAAAATCCTTGTTGCCTCCCTCCAGGGTCTGATGTCCACACCAGGTGGGGCGGAGCCAGGCGGTTGGCCCCACCCACCAAGGAGTTCACAGACCTGGAGGCCGGAAAAGCAGTTAGTTAGTTCAGTTTTGGAGTGGAGGAGTGGAGGAGATTCGAGTTGGAGTTGAAAGTGAGAGGACAGAAACTGTGGGTGTCTGGGTTGGAGCCCAGGCACTGTCAGCAAGGTCGGCAGACAGTGGTGGCCATCTGCAGGAGGTGGTGCAAGTCAGCAAAACCGTAGGACCGGGGACAGGCGGTGGCCCGCTGGTACCGAGCCGGGGAGCAGATTTGCATCAGCACAAAGGCAGGGCCATCGGACCCCCACTAGGCTTGGAGCCACCGACAACGGTCAAATCCGAGAGTGACCGGAACCCCAGGGGTTTCCTAACACCCAAGACCCAACAGAAGGCAACAGTCCACACCGTGAGGATACACAGCCACCGCCATAGGCTAGAGATCCAAGGGCCAGCGCCTGCGGGGAAAACGGGCTCCTCTTGTTCATACACGCCGGGGAGCAGACTACCGTTGGGAAACCATCGGAGTCAACAACAGTTAATATCATGGTGTGGGGTTGTTTTGCAGCATATGGGACTGGCAAACTTCATATAATTGAAGGAAGAATGAATGGACAAATCTATCAAGACATTTTTGATAAAAATCTGTTGCCATCTACCAGCATGATGAAGATGAAATGTGGGTGGACATTCCAGCAGGACAATGATCCCAAACACACAGACAAGGAAACTCTCAATTGGTTTCAGAGAAAGAAAATAAAGCTCCTAGAATGGCCAAGTCAATCACCAGACATGAATCCATTAGGAAATGTAAGGAAGGTGCTAAAGCTCAGAGTTCATAGGAGCCACATTGGGACCTTCAGGATTTGAAGAGTGATTGTGTGGAAGAATGGCCTAAAATCACACCTGAGCAATGCAGGTGATTAATTCTCCATTCAGGAGGTGTCTTGAAGCTGTCATCACCATCAAAAGGTTTTGTACAAAGTTTTACATACATTTCAGTAAGCGTATTCAATACTTTTTCTCTCATCATTACACATCACTAAACTTAAGGACATCTGGTTTGATTTTTTTTGTCTGTGTGGATTGGATGGGTTGTTACTGACATCTGGTGAGAGATTTATGTCAATAGCACCTTTTTTAATATATTTACTTGGAAATTTGGTGAAGTGTTCAATACTTATTTCACTGGCTGTAAATATAATTATAAGAAGTTTGAAAAAAAAATGCATTTAAAATGAAAATGAAAATATTGCTTCTGCCCTCATCAGAGCTGTTTGATTCAAGTGTCTTTTCCTATGGATTAAAAAAAATAAATAAAAAAAATCAGATGATAAATAAATTATTAGTGTGTATTTTTGAGATGTGCAAAAAATATGCTGACACAACAAAAAACATTCTCTAAATCAATTTTCTCATAGTTTCATCAGACAACAGGGGGAATTTTTAGCTTAATCCCACAAGGTAACATTCCCATGTTAATACCTCAAATACTGAGAGATCTGAGCCAAGCCCTCAGGCCCTCTGTAAATATTTCTGGCTTGGGGCAGTGCCCTTTAGCAATGACAAACGCTGTAGAAATTGGCACGGTACATGTGTTTCTTAAATGATACATTTCTCAGCTTGTCACTTGTATTTTGTAGAGGGAAAAAGGGATTTTATACTCGGCTATCAAGTGTATAATGCATCTAAGATGTGAAACTATAGTCGCAGTATTATAGTAGTTATATTCTTGTACATAGGGGCAGTATTATAGTAGTTATATTCTTGTACATAGGGGCAGTATTATAGTAGTTATATTCTTGTACATAGGGAGCAGTATTATAGTAGTTATATTCTTGTACATAGGGGCAGTATTATAGTAGTTATATTCTTGTACATAGGGGCAGTATTATAGTAGTTATATTCTTGTATATAAAGAGTAATATTATAGCAGTTATATTCATATACATATTGAGCAGTATTATAGCAGTTTTATTACTGTACATAGTAGGCAGTATTATAAAAGTTTTATTCTTGTACATAGGGGCAGTATTATAGTAGTTATATTCTTGTACATAGGGGCAGTATTATAGTAGTTATATTCTTGTACATAGGGGCAGTATTATAGTAGCTATATTCTTGTACATAGGGGCAGTATTATAGTAGTTATATTCTTGTACATAGGGGCGGTATTATAGTGGTTATATTCTTGTACATAGGGGGCAGTATTATAGTAGTTATATTGTTCTACATAGGAGGCAGGATTATAGTAGTTATATTCTTGTACATAGGGGCAGTATTATAGTAGTTATATTCTTGTACATAGGGGCAGTATTATAGTAGTTATATTCTTGTACATAGGGACAGTATAATAGTAGTTATATTCTTGTACATAGGGGCAGTATTATAGTAGCTATATTCTTGTACATAGGGGCAGTATTATAGTAGTTATATTCTTGTACATAGGGGCGGTATTATAGTGGTTATATTCTTGTACATAGGGGGCAGTATTATAGTAGTTATATTGTTCTACATAGGAGGCAGGATTATAGTAGTTATATTCTTGTACATAGTGGCAGTATTATAGTAGTTATATTCTTGTACATAGGGGCAGTATTATAGTAGTTATATTCTTGTATATAAAGAGTAATATTATAGCAGTTATATTCATATACATATTGAGCAGTATTATAGCAGTTTTATTACTGTACATAGTAGGCAGTATTATAAAAGTTTTATTCTTGTACATAGGGGCAGTATTATAGTAGCTATATTCTTGTACATATTGTAAAATCAGAAAATATTTTCCAGCGTATTAGTCCAGGGAAATTTCAATAAAAATTAACTTTTATTTAGCAAAAATTAAAAAACCATTCCATGTACATCTGACAGAAAAAAACTGAGTCTTGAATGCTTAGTATCAGACTATGCGTTTCGACGTGATACACATCTTCATCATGGTCACTAAGACCAGCATCATGATTAAGGGTGATTTTTTTCACCTGAAACGCGTAGCACTGGTCATGCTATCTGTTTTGCCTGCATGTTGAAATAAACTTGAAGTCTTTTTCACCTGAAGAGCTGGATTCCTTCCCCTTTTTTTGGATTATATTTGATAAAATAAACTATTAACATTTCTATTTTTTTAAAGCGTTCTAACTTTGCAGCATTTTTTAACACCGGCCTAAAGGTTTTGCACAACACTATATACATACAGCAGATATATATATATATATATATATATATATATATATATATATATATATATATATATATATACACACACAGTATATACAGTATAGACCAAACGTTTGGACACTCCTTCTCATTCCAAGAGTTTTCTATATTTTCATAAATCTGAAAATTGTAGATTCACATTGAAGGCATCAAAGCTATGAATTAACACATGTGGAATGAAATACTTAACAAAAAAGTGTGAAACAACTGAAAATATGTCTTATATTCTAGGTTCTTCAAAGTAGCCACCTTTTGCTTTGATTACTGCTATTCACACTCTTGGCATTCTCTTGATGAGCTTCAAGAGGTAGTCACTGGAAATGGTTCTCACTTCACAGGTGTGCCCTGTCAGGTTTAATAAGTGGGATTTCTTGCCTTATAAATGGGGTTGGGACCATCAGTTGTATTGTGCAGAAGTCTGGTGGATACACAGCTGTTAGTCCTGCTGAGTAGACTGTTAGAATTTGTATTATGTCAAGAAAAAAGCAGCTAAGTAAAGAAAAACGAGTGGCCATCATTACTTTAAGAAATGAAGGTCAGTCAGTCCGAAAAATTGGGAAAACTTTGAAAATGTCCCCAAGTGCAGTGCCAAAAACCATCAAACGCTACAAAGAAACTGGCTCACATGAGGACCACCTCAGGAAAGGAAGACCAAGAGTCACCTCTGCTGCGGAGGATAAGTTTATCCGAGTCACCAGCCTCAGAAATCGCAGGTTAACAGCAGCTCAGATAAGAGACCAGGTCAATGCCACACAGAGTTCTAGCAGCAGACACATCTCTAGAACAACTGTTAAGAGGAGACTTTGTGTAGCAGGCCTTCATGGTAAAATAGCTGCTAGGAAACCACTGCTAAGGACAGACAACAAACAGAAGAGACTTGTTTGGGCTAAAGAACACAAGGAATGGACATTAGACCAGTGGAAATCTGTGCTTTGGTCTGATGAGTCCAAATTTGAGATCTTTGGATCCAACCACCGTGTCTTTGTGCGACGCAGAAAAGGTGACCGGATGGACTCTACATGCCTGGTTCCCACCGTGAAGCATGGAGGAGGAGGTGTGATGGTGTGGGGGTGCTTTGCTGGTGACACTGTTGGGGATTTATTCAAAATTGAAGGCATACAGAACCAGCATGGCTACCACAGCATCTTGCAGCGGCATGCTATGCCCTCCGGTTTGCGTTTAGTTGGATCATCATTTATTTTTCAACCGGACAATGACCCCAAACACACCTCCAGGCTGTGTAAGGGCTATTTGACTAAGAAGGAGAGTGATGGGGTGCTACGCCAGATGACCTGGCCTCCACAGTCACCAGACCTGAACCCAATTGAGATGGTTTGGGGTGAGCTGGACCGCAGAGTGAGGGCAAAAGGGCCAACAAGTGCTAAGCATCTCTGGGAACTCCTTCAAGACTGTTGGAAAACAAAAAACAAAAAAACAAAAAAAGCTCATCAAGAGAATGCCAAGAGTGTGCAAAGCAGTAATCAAAGCAAAAGGTGGCTACTTTGAAGAACCTAGAATATAAGACATATTTTCAGTTGTTTCGCACTTCTTTGTTAAGTATTTCATTCCACATGTTTTAATTCATAGTTTTGATGCCTTCAATGTGAATCTACAATTTTCAGAGTCATGAAAATAAAGAAAACTCTTTGAATGAGAAGGTGTGTCCAAACTTTTGGTCTGTACTGTATATACTGCTTAAAAAAATAAAGGGAACACTTAAACAACACGATGCTATTTTGGTGTTCCCTTTATTTTTTTGAGCAGTATATATATATATTTTTTTTTTTATTTCCCTGTACATGTGTAACGTTCAGTACATTGCATGTAGGACATACACATTGGCACATTTTTGAAAAATAAATAATGTAACAGAGAAAAACAAGCAGAAAAAAATGGGAAAGAATCCCTCTTCCTCTGAAAAATGCTTCTCTCCAGAATCTTATTAATTCCCAGGGAAGGTCGCAGAAGCCCAACAACAAATGGTAGAAAACTGACACTTTAAATCAAGGCTTACTATGGAAAATGAAGGATAAGTTCGGCAGAATGGCATTTTCCTCGTGCTAAGTACTACTGGGAGCCATCGTGGAACAACAAATTACAGCCGAGCTCATAGAATAACCATATATTTTTCTTATGAATAACAAAGCAGTTCTCTTTTGTAGCAAAGGTTAAATACTTGTGACTGAGTACATTATTTAAAACTGTTCTAAACCTCCTGAACTGAGACTCGCAGCGCACGGCTCAGCCATAGAACTAAAAGATTTGCCTAATACGATGGTGCTAATGGCCCTATAATGACTTCCTAAGGCCACCAATCAGAGGCCAGCGTCATTATTATATGATGAAGGGTATCATGTCATTGGCTGTTTTCAGATGCAATGTCATTATATATTTTTGTAAAAAGCAAGGGAATTTTGTGTTTCTTTTCTCCTTTGGGGACCATGGGGAAGACTATTCTCCTTATGGAGACCTGACAAACCAGTCTGGCTGTCAGTAAGGGGACTTATAGCTGCAATGCCCCTCTGGGAATTAGTCAAATTGTCCCTCCAGGGAGGAAGGAGACAAACTCTAGCGCCACCTATTGGAAGTAGCAATCCTAAAAGTCAAATGTGGCTTTTTAAACGAGCCTTTTCATAAGGCTTAGGATTTATTGCCACATCAGAATCCCAATTTGCAGACACGGTGTTTCGGGGTGATTGCCCCTCGTCAGTGCAAAGTGTGGGCATCTGATCTGGCTTATGAGAAGCTATGTGGGGACCATGAAGACTATTCTCCTTATGGAGACCTGACAAACCAGTCTGGCTGTCAGTAAGACTTTTAGGATTGCTACTTTCAATAGGTGGCGCTAGAGTTTGTCTCCTTCCTCACTGGAGGGACAATTTGAATAATTCCCAGAGGGGCATTGCAGCTATAAGTCCCCTTACTGACAGCCAGCCTGGTTGGTCAGGTCTCCATAAAGAGAATAGTCTTCCCCGTGGTCCCCACATAGCTTTTTATAAGCCAGATCAAATACCCACACTTTGCACTGACGAGGGGAAATCACCCTGAAACACCGTGTCTGCAAATTAAGATTCTGATCTGGCAATAAATCCTAAGTCTTATGAAAAGGCTTGTTTAAAAAGCCACATTTGACTTTTAGGATTGCTACTTCCAATAGGTGGCGCTAGAGTTTGTCTCCTTCCTCCATGGAGGGACAATTTGAATTTTCTCCTTTGGTCACTGGGAAATTTACTTAATATGGGCTGCATAATTATATGAAAATGGTAATCAGTTCTATATGTAATGTCCTATGCAGGGGCGGACTCTGTTAGTGAAGGGTCCTTGTGCACACATGTCTGATTCCTGTCTTTGTTGTGCTCCACCTGTGTATATACACATGCACATTCACATACATACATGCATATTAACATGTGACACATATTGTATACTACATACACATATTACACAGGAATATATAGAGTACACACACACATTACATTATTGTCATGGTAAAAGATGGATCGGAGAGAGGAACGAAGACCCACTACTCCCAGAACCAGGCTTATCCTGAGATGGGCATGACTAGGTGCCTACCAAGTCTCCACCAGAGCATCTGATGGTGAGGTTGGACTTGTCTGATGATAGGCACCAGGTACCTCTCCAGAGCAGTTTCTGATTGTCGAGCTACCCCAAGGGGGCTGGTCGGCACAAGGCAAAATGGGAGAAAGGATACACTGCCAATAGGGAATGATAGGGAGGGTCAACCCCTGACACTTGCAGCAGGAAGGGATAAGTTATGCTCAACTGCTATGGTCCTGGTGCTCGGGAGAAAAAATAGCCAATAAGGGAAGTAACCCCGGCACACAGTATGAGAAAAATAGGAACAGTCCAGGTATGGTATGCTTGAACAGATTTTATTTTTCACCAATAAAACGGTAATGCCTGACGTTTCGGCTCATGCAAGAGCCTTCACCAGGGACAGAAAAGTACTAGGACATGCATGATATAAAAGAGAAAACAAACAAAAATTTACAATTACATCATGACATGGCATCAAGAGAAAATTTAAGAAAGCAACTCATAACCTGTATAGGGATATGAAGAAAAAGGGGTGGGGAAGGAGTGTCGTGGTGTGAGTGTGGAACAAGAGGATATATAACCGCTAGAGATATAAAAGAAGAAGGGAAAATGGAAAATGAAAAAGTAGGGAAATGAATAGAGAAAAGAGGGAAAAAGGAGAGAAGGGAACCATAGAAAGAGAGGGAACAAAAGGGAGACGAAGAAAAAAGGGGAAAGAGAAGAAGAGGAAAATGAGGAAGAATCAGAGTAATCAGGAAAAATATAAAACATACCCGTAGTTATAGGTATAGGAAAAAATCTTATAGGTACGTCAAGGCCTGTAGATGGGAATAAAGTCTGAGAGAAAAAAAAGGAAATTTATAAAATACATTATAGAATGTGTACTAGATAGTATAAGGTCAAGATAAAGAGAAGCCCACAGTGTTGGGGCCTATTATAACTTATTTAAGAGTAGGCAAGGAGAATGCTTGATGGGAAGATATTGTTGCTACATATGAGATAGTCAAGGAGAACACCTAGTGCAGAGACATGTGAATTATTGTAGGAGGAAGAGGTAGGAAAAAAAGGGGTGTGAGAGAGGAGCATGAATTATCGATACGTACCAGTAGATTGCTATCATGCAGTGTGAACAGAGCTCACATAGAAGAGTTTGGGAAAAGGATGAATGCTGCTGAATAGATAATAAGAGTGTTAATCAAAGGTAATGTATTGGAGAAGTAGAGGCATAGATGGATGTTATGATCCAGAACCATGGAAGACCACCATTTTCATTGGTAAAAGGTGACAAGAGCATTGGCCGCCATCCCCCTACTAACCATCAACACTAGAAGTAGCCGAGGGGTGAACTAACATCCTGTGCACCGCGAACCCAGCCGGAGAACTAGCTATCCTAAAGGAAGGAAAGATGAATAACTCTCTGCCTCAGAAAATAGATAAAGAATAGCAAGCCCCCCACATTCAAAGACCGCGGTGATATAGGAAAAACACAATACACAGATAGATGATAGGATTAGCAAAAGGTGAGGCCCCCACTGACTAAAATAGGAAAGGACAGGAAAGGGGCTGATGGTGGCCAGAGAAAAACCCTGCAAAATTCCAAATTCCTGATAGTACAAAAAGGCCCTCAGATCGCACTATCTGCACTCCGTCCTATACCAGGCGCTCTTGTCATACCAATGAACAGAAAACAAGAATCATTACAAATTCAAAAAGCCACAAACACATGGACTTAAATGAGCTATACTCCAAACATAACTGCAGGGAGTTTCCCAACTAAGCAACTGAGAGGGAAGATCCCTGAATGCAAATAAACTGAAAACAACCACAGCAAATGACAAACTCAGATAAGAGTAAAAGAACCAAACAACAAATAAAGAGCAAAGCACTTATCTGGGGTAGATGTGGTGTGGAGCAGAATGAAGCAGGCTGGTGAACAAAGAACAACTGACATCTGGCATAGCCTGCTATCAGACCAGGATTTAAATAGTGTATCTAGTACACATTCAATAATGTATTTTATAAATTTCTTTTTTTTTCTCTCAGACTTTATTCCCATCTACAGGCCTTGACGTACCTAGAAGATTTTTTTCCTATACCTATAACTACGGGTATGTTTTATATTTTTCCTGATTACTCTGATTCTTCCTCGTTTTCCTCTTCTTCTCTTTCCCCTTTTTTCTTCGTCTCCCTCTTGTTCCCTCTCTTTCTATGGTTCCCTTCTCTCCTTTTTCCCTCCTTTCTCTATTCATTTCCCTATTTTTTCATTTTCCATTTTCCCTTCTTTTATATCTCTAGCGGTTGTATATCCTCTTGTTCCACACTCACACCACGACACTTCTTCCCCGCCCCTTTTTCTTCATATCCCTATACAGGTTATGAGTTGCTTTCTTATATTTTCTCTTGATGCCATGTCATGATGTAATTGTAAATTTGTGTTTGTTTTCTCTTTTATATCATGCATGTCCTAGTACTTTTCTGTCCCTGGTGAAGGCTCTTGCATGAGCCGAAACGTCGGGCAGTACCGTTTTATTGGTGAAAAATAAAATCTGTTCAAGCATACCATACCTGGACTGTTCCTATTTTTATCGTACTGTGTGCCGGGGCTACTTCCCTTATTAACCCCTGACACTTAACCTAAGCAACCCTGAGCTCCCTGACATCCCTAGACAGGTTCTTTCACCCCATGTGGTGATCATGTTTCTATCCTTGTCTTTCCCAGAACATAATCCTGTCTAGTGCGCAGGACAGCAGGCACATTAGTCCTACACTAGGTTAAAGACACAAATGGGTTAAGAGAGACAGGGGTAAAAGAAACAGCAATCATAGAAAGCATACCAAACTACAGGAAGGAATAAAAGGAGCATATAAGTGAGGCAAACTGAAAAAGGATTAATGGAAAGGAAACACTATACAAACTTCCTTGCAGCAATCTCCAGCTATAGCTCCAAACACGACTTCTTAGTTCACAGCTCACAAATCCACTTCTAAGGCTAGTTATAGCTAATCTATCACTGGCAACTCCCTGAGCTGAGAGAAGAGTAGTTATAGCAGAGGTGAGTGGGAAAATCCAAACAGCTGAGATAAGCCTTTCCATCCTGACTTAGGAACCCAAACAAACTAGTTAACCCTTGCGTCACCGGACCAAGGGAAATCTGTATAACTATCAAATGTAATCCATGCATGTGTGCTTGTAGCCATGCACAGCCATCTCCTGACACCTGAAATAGAGGGGACCACTCTCCATTGAGGTACCCCTTGACAATTATATATAAAATAAGCATATAACATTTATTTTTACCAATTAATGAAAGTCATCAGAGAGATCACTGAACAATATGAGAAGCTGTCTGGTGAGAGGTATATTGTGGAGGCTTAGGGGGTCCTGGTAAAAGGGTTGGTGCCCAATGAACATTACTTGAAGTACCTCCAATGGTGGGTCAGGTGAAGACACAGGCCCGACAGCTGATATCCTTATCACCAGACAGCTTCTCATATTGTTCAGTGATCTCTCTGATGATTTTCATTAATTGGTGACCTTCCCCCCAGAAGCGGTCTGTGGTTCCAGGCCTAGTGACACCCAATTAACATCACAAGACCCTTGATTTGCAGCTTGTCTCCACCATCACTCACTGGGCATATTCTCATGAGACCAGTATATATTTCCCTTGTGGATTTCACACTCATACGTACCCATTTAGATCATATGTCTGTAAGAAAGACCCTTAAAGGGTCGAAACGTTGAACTTTTTTGTATCATATTTTGCCTTACCATAAATAATGTGTTTTGATCAACTTTTCATTGACTCTTTGTGGTGTGCCAAAGCTATTCTTCTATTTTTTTACGGATTTTTGCTTTTTGGCACCCTATTTGGTCTAGTTGACCCAGGTCTTACGTCAGTGTTGTATCAATATCAGACATGTCTCTGTGAATTTACACTCGGTCCATAAAATATCACGGTCATGTGCAGCGTCGGACTGGCTACCGGAGGAATCTCCAGTAATGCCAGGCCTGGATTCAGGTACCTGTATTGCACTCCGGAGCTCTCACCTGAGCTCCGGTGTGCAGCCGAGACTGTACCGCGAGCGCCGAGTGATTGATTCCCTGGCGATTGCGGTTCAGTTCATGTCAGTTGCAGACAGGCCGGGCTGATCCCCGGTGCTCTCACCTGAACTCCAGAGTGCAGCCCAGCCTGTCTGCAGCTGACATGAACTGAACCTCAAGCGCCAGGGAATTAATCTCTCGGCGCTCACGGTACAGTCTAGGCCGCACTCTGGAGCTCAGGAGAGAGCTCCGGAGTGCAGTGCAGGTACCTGAATCCAGGCCTGGCATTACTGGAGATTCCTCCGGTAGCCAGTCCGACGCTGGACATGTGAACATTCCCAAAGACTGTCATAGATACGAGTGCTATCCTGTACATTAAAAACTGACATGAGAATGATCCCTTAGTGTAAGTTATGACTTGTAACACAGCTTTTATAAAGACTGATCACTTTTAGAGGTTGAAATTTTCTACTGATGATGACTTGTGTGTTTGGATGAAAGAATCCAGACTACCGGCATGCTGGCGCTAATAAAAAGCATTCAGAATGAAATAGTAAATATGAGAGTACAGATCATCAGTTTGCAGCCACCATCTGCGGCCAGGCAGCGTGGTGATCCGGTGATATCGAGCAGACAGCATTCCTGTCTTAAACCACATGTGAACATCACACGAGTCATTCTTATCTCCTGGAACCTTAAAAAATGTTCAATCATGAAAAACCATTTGGAAGATAAATCTGACCCTTCACTAACCAAGAGTCACCGGCTGGATTCCATGACATGATGACCTTGACACAAGCAATTTTCAGCCCTTGTCTGTGAAATCTCTAATTAAAACATCCAATATCTTACTCTAGCAACTTCCTTCCAGAAGAGGCCACGTGTCAGGACTTCATTCCATTTAAAGATATTCTAGACATGTCTATAGGCCTTGGTTACACTGGTAAACTCGATGATGATTAATAAGTTGGAGTTTTCTATAACATAACTGTCAATTTATGTTTCTAAAACTGGTTGAATTTTTATATTCTTACCAAATGTGGCCAGAACCAAATAAACTCCTCCCCTGAGGAGTTAAAAGATATCACTACCTAGGACCCGCCTAGATATAGAATCCTTGGGCCGGCCCCAGATCTCACACAAACACAAGCCCCAATGATATCATCCTAGTACGAGGATTCACAAATAAAATATTAGATATTATTTATGATATATTGTGTGTTTGTAATGAGAAAAACAAAAATTGTAATGCAGTTACAGAGTGACAGTGATTGGTGGACAAAGAAACACCATTCGGACATTTAAAATGAAAAAAAAAAAACTGACTGCACTTCTTAACAGACAAGTGTGAACAGGTGCATGCTGAACATGAAACATACTCTAACAAATAAACAGCTGCACTCTGAAACGCTAAGGCATGCAAACATTGAATACATCATGATCCTTTCTGGTGGCTCTGCTTTCATCCAGAGCCAATATATTTTGTCTGTGTTGTATTTTCTGGTTTTAGGCCTGGGAGGAGCCTATTCGGTAGTGCCTTGTTCTGGGTGATCGCTCTGCCTTATATTGGAGCCGTTTCACCTGGAACGCTGCCAGTTATAGTTCCTGCCTTGCAGTATACTTTTCTGGTTCCCGTGAGTTGTTCTGATCTTGTCCTACTACCTTAGTTGTGTTCCCCGTGCCCTCTCCAACCCTGCTCTGGCTCAACTGCCTGCTTCCCTGACCTTCGGCTTTCTGTGACTCCGGCTCCACGTGCTCCCTGGTCCCTGATGTGTCCTCTTGGCCTCTGACTCCGGCTCGTACCCCGACCTTGTCTCTGTTCCCCTTCGGTTATTGACGCTCCTTCCTGGCTACTTACCCCTTAGTCTCACGCAACCTCAGCTTCTCTCTCTCCCTCTCTACTGACGTTACCTCCTGACTTCTGACTTGGTTTGATCGACTACTCTGCAGACCTCTCTCACTAGGGTACTTGTGGCCTCTAGCGGTCGTACACCTCATTACACCTAGGTGCGTGACATCCTTCTTGCACACTTGTGCCCCCTAGTGGTTTAGCATCACAATACAGTTCAGTATGCACCTCTTCACATTTGTCTCTTAGGAAGTGCTGTCAGTTTTTTTCATTTTAGATTGTAGAGTCATGCGTTTTCACTTAGCACTACTTTCCCACCAGCTTAAGGTGATTTTTAATTTCCAATTAGCAGGTTCCTGCCCGCCCTTAAATTGTACTACATAACTATATATATATATATATATATATATATATATATATATATATATATATATATATATATATATCAATCAAAAAGACTGACTCATACATCCAACAGGTGTGAACAGGTGCCAGCTGAAAATACAACACTACAAAAATACATGGAGCTGCACTCTAGAATGCTAGCATTGGATAACAGAACTCTGATATTGCATTACTGCTATAGGAATATTTGAAATGCCTCTATCTGACTTAAAAATATACATGTGTGGGCAGAAAGGATCCAGCTATAAAGGAGGATAGACACAGCCTGATTATACGGCGAAGTAATCAGTCAGAAAGAAATGCACTACAAATATATCAAAAAGACTGACCCGCACATCCAACAGGTGTCAACAGGTGGCCAGACATGTAGGTTTTTAACCCAGATAGAGGCATTTCAATTTAGGGTCCTGAAATATAAGAGGTCACCTTGTTATTGGTTTTTGGGCTCACATACATTGGCCAATACATAAGTGTCATGATCCAGGCCGGCTTTTCCCTGCTGCTGGTTACACCCAGCTCTGGCCTGGTCATGTCAGGGGTTAACTTCCCATGCCTCGTTCTGGATCCCAGGACGCTATATATTGCCTCTCTACCTATGGCTCAGTGCCAGTGATATTTCTGCCTTGCAGCTTGTTTACTGGCTCTGGTGAGTGTTCCTGATCTGTTCTGCCTCCCTGCTACTGTATCCTGACTTGTACCCTCTCCCATTCGTCTGCCTGTCACAGTCCCTAACTTCCCGCTCCTGTCTGTTTGTGTTTCCCTCTGCATTCCTGATCTCTCGGCTTCCGAGTCTGTTTTCTGACTTGATGTTGATCCTCCCTTTGTAGTGACTTGAATTTCCTGGCTAGACCCTGACTGTTTGACTACTCTATTGCCCCCTGGTGGCTTGCCTGTTAACTGCCTGCTGAAGTTACTCTGCTGTACTTCAGCTGCCTTTTCGTTTGAGTGTTTCTTTGTCACTCTTTCACTACTCTGCTGCCACCTAGTGGGGAATACGCTGTACTTCGTCTTACTAGCCTTTGTACAGAGTGACACTAATGCGGGCTTTACACGAGACGAGCTATCGTGCGATGCA
Source organism: Anomaloglossus baeobatrachus (assembly GCF_048569485.1). Taxonomy (NCBI): domain Eukaryota; kingdom Metazoa; phylum Chordata; class Amphibia; order Anura; family Aromobatidae; genus Anomaloglossus; species Anomaloglossus baeobatrachus. The sequence goes on along the minus strand of NC_134363.1, from coordinate 130,532,259 downwards.
TCGTCGGGGTCACGGTTTTCGTGACGCACATCCGGCATTGTTCACCACATCGTCTCGTGTGACACCTCCGAGCGACGCAGTATCGCTCACAAATCGTGAGTCGTGTACTCGTTGCTAGGTTTTAAAATATTGTTTATTTTACATGGCGCCGGTTGTTCATCGTACCCGGGGTAGCACACATTGCTCCGTGTGACACCCCAGGAACAATGAACTCAACTTACCTTCATCCCGCGGCTCCCGCCGGCTATGCGGAAGGAAGGAGGTGGGCGGGATTTTTACGTCCCGCTCATTTCCGCCCCTCCGCTTCTATTGGCCGGCGGCTGTGTGACGTCGCTGTGATGCCGAACGTCCCTCCCCCTTCAGGAAGAGGATGTTCGCCGCCCACAGCGAGGTCGCACAGCAGGTAAGTACGTGTGATGGTACTTTATCGACTTTGTGCGATACGGGCAGCGATTTGCCCGTGACGCACAAACGACGGGGGCAGGTACCATCGCACATGCGATCGCACGATAGATCGCATTGTGTAAAGCCCGCATAAGTATCTCTTTTTTCAAATATTCCTTTAACAATAATACTATTTCACAGTTTCCCTATTCAATGTTAGCATTTTAGAGTGCAGCTGTATGTATTTTTGTGTTCTTAAATTGTAGGCTGTTCAGCTTAGGTAGAGACCTAGAAAATAGAGATACGCCTTGACAGTAGCTGCTGGGCTCACATAAAACTGGCTTTTCTAAGGCGCTAAGTGTGTCAATTTTTAACTTTATTTCCTTGGCAGTAATGCATGTGCAAATTCCTGTATTCAATGTTTGCATGTCCTGGTGTTTCAGAGTGCAGATGTTTATTTGTTAGCGTACCATTCTGACGTTGTGTCAGCACTTATCTGTCTTGTGAGAGTTAGAAAGGGCTGGGTTCCTAAAATATGCCACTATCCCTACAACTCTCTCTTTTCATTAAAAACATCAGGTAAGGAACAAATGAGAAACAAAGGTAGCATGAGGGCTGTGAGCTTTTTTTAAGAAGAATAAAAAAAACTTTGGAATATGCGTTATCAAAGAAATACACTTATAACTTATATTCTCCTAGACTCAGCTTTCATTCACAAAATTCTCAATTCACAGGTAAAATCTGTTTTCGGTGAATACAGATTTTCCCATTACTAAGAAAGGAGATGACAGTTGGTGCACATAATGTTCTATGGAGAACTGTCTTTTCAGGAGAACTTGCAGCAGAATGTCAGTCTCGGTCTCTAGCTCCTCTCTCCTCCATAAAATTTGAAAAGCACCATCTGCCATCTCCTCTCAGTGAAAGGAAAATCTGACTTCACAGAATACAGATTTTACCCGCAAATTGAGTAACTGAAAGAAAATTTCTCTGATAAGATATATTGCAAAGTTTTTCATTTTTATGTGCATTTTTGATTTATGAAATAAAAATTAATCTTTAAAGGGAATCTGTCACCAGGTTTATGCTGCCCCATCTGAGAGCAGCATAATGTAGAGACAGAGGCCCTGATTCCAGCGATGTGTCACTTACTGAGCTGTTTGCTGTCATTTTGATAAAGTCAATGTTTTCTTTTCTGCAGATCTAGCAGTTATACAGAGCTCATGAATATGCTGGACTACCTGCAGCATGCCAAGTAGTCCCGTAATGATAATCTACTGCTGATTAGTCAGTAATTTTATCAAAACTACACTAACCAGCCCAGTAAGTCACACACTGTAGGAATCAGGATCTCTGATGCTGATGTCAGATTAGATGGCAAAAACCTGGTGACAGATTCCCTTTAAAGGGAACCTGTCCCCAGATTTGGTGACTATAAGCTCCGGTCACGACCACTGAGCCCTTATATACTTTACAGCACTCCAGAATACTGTATATAAAAGCCCAGGCAGCACTGTATAACGTAAAAACACTTTGGTAATGTTCACCTAGAGTGGCATTGCAGTCCGATGGGTGTCTCCGCTCTCCGGTCCGGCGCCTCCTCTCTGCTGAGATCTCCGTCCTCCTTCTACCCAGCTCAGTATGGATGATGTGTCCTATGTCATCCACACAGACCGGCATTGTGATCCTGCACAGGCGTGCTTTGATCTGACCTGCTAATGGCAGATCAAAGCACTGTAATGCGCAGGTGTTAAGAATGCCCGCGCATGCGCACTACAATACTTTGATCTACCCTGAGCAGGGCAGATCAAAGTGCGCATGCACAGGACCTCAATGCTGGCTACTGTGCATGATGTAGGACACGTCATCCACATTAGACTGGGTAGAAGGAGAACCATGATCACCGCAGAGAGGAGGCGCCAGACCGAAGAGAGGAGGCACCGGACCGGAGAGCAGCAACACCCATTGGACCGGAGAGAGGAGGCGCCGGACTGGAGAGAGGAGGTGCCGGGCCGGAGAGCAGCAACACCCATCGGACCGGAGAGAGGAGGCACCGGACCGGAGAGGAGGAGGCGCCGGACCGGAGAGAGGGGGCGCCGGACCGGAGAGCAGCAACACCCATCAGACCGTAGAGAGGAGGCGCCGGACCAGAGAGAGGAGGCGCCAGAACGGAGAGAGGAGGCGCTGGACCAGAGAGCAGCAACACCCATCGGACCAGAGAGAGGAGGTGCCGGACCGGAGAGAGGAGGTGCCGGACCGGAGAGCAGCAACACCCATCGGATCGGAGAGAGCAGGCACCGGACCGGAGAGCAGCAACACCAATCGGACCAGAGAGAGGAGGCGCCAGATCGGAGAAAGGAGTGGCCGGACCGGAGAGAGGAGGTGCTGGACCGGAGAGAAGAGGCGCCGGACCGGAGAGCAGGAACACCCATCGGACATCCCCCTAGTTGAGTATAATAAAAATGTTTTTATTATGTTACACAGCACTGCCTGGGTTCTTATATACAGTATTCTGGAATGAGGTATATAAGTACTCAATGGTGGTGGTCACACCTTATAGGGGCCAAAGCTGGTGACAGGTTCCCTTTAATACTGACAATAATAGATCTGATCAAAAATCTACTTGGCAATTTGTCGTAAAGCATTGTCCAAAGATTCTCCTACTTTCTTGCGGTAACTCTTAGGAGACATCATGCACTGAAAATATTTCGATTGACCCTTTACATACAAAATCCATGTTCTGTGATCTTTAGCAAATCGCTATTTTTCCCTCCATTCTGTATATAAATAATTTTTACACTTTTCATTACAGTATCTAATATTGACTATATACTGGCTCCATGGGACTGCGTATATGATCACCAGACATGGTATTTATCATACTATCGTATGTGGTTTTACTATTGTTTTCCTTAAGGTTTTACTGTTGTTTTGCTTTTTTACTTTTTGCCTGGAAGATTCTCTGTATCAGTGAGTCATTTACCAAGGGGGACGAAGAAGATATAGAATTTGAAATGACAGTCTGCTTCTGTGATGTGCTTGCTACAAGTTCATACCATACATCCCACTTGCAGCATAAATCCTCACTGACTGTAGGATTGGTGTTTTAGAATTGAGAGCGGGCAGAAAGAGATCCATCACCTCTGCTTTTATCACCCTCAAACACAACCAGTATTTGCTAATGCTTCTCAACTGAATGAGGAGTTTCTCGGCTATGAAGCAATTCTACTTTTGTAGAGGACAGCTCTTGAAATAATGGCGTACACCGGCTAATATATGTGTCCTTCTCCAGTGTGCCGGAGAATAATATTTTTTTATTTTTAATTTATTTTTTTTAAACTTTAACTTTTTTTTGCTTTTTGCAAGAAGAAAGTTAGACTTAAATCACAGACATCCTCCTTCAGTGAAAAGTGCGAATCCCAAGAGCGACTTTATGCAAAAATATCTGCACTATTACACAGGGTGGAAATTGATCTCTAGAGGATTTTCTGCTGAATTATATTTAGAAATACTTGGGGTGGAGGATTATACGAGTCAGTGCAAATAAATACATAAATAAATAAAATGTAAAAATATGTAAAGGACAAAGAAAACAAAAACAAAAAAACAAAAGAAACCAAAAATAGACACATGGATAAAATACATCTGTTATAAAACTGTCCCCTGCATAGTCCTCAATGTAAAAGAAATTAACTAATATAATTATATTTAGAAATAGTTGGGGTGGCGGATTATACGAGTCAGTGCAAATAAAATCATAAAGAAATAAAATGTAAAAATATGTAAAGGACAACGAAAACAAAAACAAAAAACAAAAGAAACCAAAAATAGAAACATTGATTAAATACATCTGTTATAAAACTGACCCCTGCATAGTTCTCAATGTAAAAGAAATTAACTAATATAATTATATTTAGAAATAGTTGGGGTGGTGGATTATACGAGTCAGTGCAAATAAAAACATAAAGAAATAAAATGTAAAAATATGTAAAGGACAAATAAAACAAAAAAATAAACAAGAGAAACCAAAAATAGACATATGGATAATATACATCTGTTATAAAACTGACCCCTGTATAGTCCTCAATGTAAAAGAAATTAACTAATATAATTATATTTAGAAATAGTTGGGGTGGCGGATTATATGAGTCAATGCAAATAAATAAAAAAAATAAACAAATAAATAAAATGTAAAAATATATAAATGAAAAAGAAAACAAAAAAAATAAATAAATAAATAAACACATGGATATTATACAAATTATATAAAACTGACCCCTGTATAGTCCTCGATGTAAAAGAAATTAACTAATATAATTATATTTAGAAATAGTTGGGGTGGAGGATTATATGAGTCAGTGCAAATAAATACATAAATAAATAAAATGTAAAAATATGTTAAGGACTAAGAAAACAAAAAAAAAACAAAAATAAACACATGGATAAAATACAACTCCTATAAAACTGACCCCTCCATGTAAAAGAAATCAACTAATATATAATCCTTCACCCCAACTATTTGTAAATATAATAATGAGTCAGTGAAAATAAATATATAAGGAAATAAAATATAAAAATATATAAACGACAAAGAAAATACAAACAATAAGAAACCAAAAATAGACACATGGATAAAATACAACGGGTATAAAACTGACCCCTGTATAGTCCTCGGTGTAAAACAAATTAACTAATATGACTATATTTAGAAATAGTTGGGGTGGAGGATTATATGAGTCAGTGCAAATAAATACATCAAATATGTAAAGCTGAATGTGTGTATGTATGTATGTATGTGTGTATGTATGTCCAGGATTGGCATCTGCACCGTCGCAGCTACAGCCACAAAATTTTGCACACTCACACATCTGGAAACAGAGAGCATCACAGGCTATGTTGTGAGGCGAAATTTTAACCCCGCGCGTTCCAATTTACCAATCAATTTTGCCCCTGTCTACATAATGGGGAAAAAGTGAAACGAAAAGTGTATCCACACCGTCGCATTTAAAATCACGAAATTTGCACAGACACCTCATGTGACCAAGGGAACGTCGTAGACTATGTTTTGACAGGAAAATGTAACCCCACACTTTACAGTTACTCTCCAAAAAACATGGCTCCATTAAAGTAAATGGAGTCTGAACTACAGGTTATTAGTAGGAGCTGTGATTGGTTGCTATAGGAACAAAAGACATTCATAGTATAAGAAGCTTATGTGTGAGGTAATAAAATGTCGGTGGGGAGACGGATAGAGAGAGACAGACAGAGAGACAGACAGACAGGGAAAGAGACAGAGAGATAGAGACAGACAGGGAAAGAGACAGACAGAGACAAACGGTGAAAGAGACTGACAGAGACAGACGGTGAAAGAGACAGACAGAGACAGACGGTGAAAGAGACAGATAGAGACAGACGGGTAAAGAGACAGACCTGGAAAGAGACAGACCTGGAAAGAGACAGATGGGGAAAGAGACAGATGGGGAAAGAGACAGATGGGGAAAGAGACAGACAAACATGCAGACAGGGACAGAGACAGGCAGACAGGGAAGGAGGAGACAACCAGAGAGACAGACAAAGATAGATGGGGAAAGACACAGACCTTGATAGAGACAGATGGGGAAAGAGACAGAGAAATAGAGACAGACAAGTAAAGAGACAGAGACAGGCAGACAGGGAAAGAGACAGACAGGAAAAGACACAGACAAAGAGACGGGGAGACAGACGGGGAAAGAGACAGACCTGGGAAAGAGACAGACCTAGAAAGAGACAGATGGGGAAAGAAACAGAGAGATAGAGACAGACAAAAAAGAGACAGACAGAGACAGGCAGACAGAGAAAGAGACAGACCTGGAAAGAGACAGACCTGGAAAAAGACAGACGGAGCACATTACTTGGCCAGTTTAGTTAAATCTGTGTGGAATATCTGTGGTGTTGAAATATAAGCTTCTATTAGCTTAGTTTTTGCCTTTTAATAATTACATTTCTATCTATTTGCTTTGTGGTTTTTGTGTGCAGAATACATTTTGTTAATACATTCTATTTTGTTAACAACAGTTATTAACCCGGGCGAAGCCAGGTAGTACAGCTAGTCTAATATATAAAGCTGAGTGTATGTGTGTATGCATGTATGTGTGTGTATATCCGCTAAAGGAATCCACATCGTCGCATTTACAATCACGAAATTTTGCACAGATGCCTCATGTGACTTAGGGTACGTCATAGACTATGTTTGGCCGGGAAAAATTTAACCCCACGCTTTACAGTTACTCTCCAAAAAACCTGCCTCCATTAAAGTCAATGGAGCTGCAAGCTATTAGGTTATTAAGAGGAGCTGTAATTGGTTGCTATAGGAACAAAGTAAATTGTTAGTGTAAGAAGCTTATGTGTGAGGTAATATGATGTTGGTGGGGAGACAGATAGAGAGAGACAGAAAGAGACAGACAGAGACAGACAGAGACAGACAGAGAAAGAGACAGAGAGAGACAGAGAGAGAGACAGACAGTCAAAGAGACAGACAGAGGCAGACAGACACAGGCAGACAGGGAAAGAGACAGACAGAGAGACAGACAGAGACAGACAGGGAAACAGAGAGACAGACAGGGAAAGAGACCCTAGACCCTAAAGAGACAGGGAAAGAGACAGAAACAGACAGGGAAAGAGACAGACGGGGAAAGAGACAGACAAGGAAAGAGAAAGATGAGGAAAGAGACAGAGACAAGGAAAGAGACAGAGACAAGGAAAGAGACAGAGACAGATGGGGAAAGAGACAGACGGGGAAAGAGACAGGCGGGGAAAGAGACAGGCGGGGAAAGAGATAAACAGGGAAAGAGACAGATGGGGAAAGAGACAGGCGGGGAAAGAGACAGGTGGGGAAAGAGACAGACAGACAGAGACATAGACAGACTGACTGACAGACAGACATACAGAGAAACAGACAAAGAGAGAGAGACAGGCAGACAGAGACAGACAGAGACAGACAGACAGAGACACAGACAGACTGACAGACAGACATACAGAGAGACAGAGAAACAGACAAATAGAGAGAGAGACAGACAGACAGAGAGAGAGACAGACACACAGTGACAGACACACAGAGACAGACACTCGGAGAGAGACAGAGAGACAGTTACTATCCCGGGCAAAGCCCGGGTATTACAGCTAGTAAACAAAATGTAAAAATATGTAAATAGAAAATAAAACAAAAAAACAAAAATAAGCACATGGATAAAATACAACTGCTATAAAACTGACCACTGTATACTCCTTGATGTAAAAAAAAATAATTAATATAAGATTGATCAAACCTTAAACTATATATATAACAATACAAAATACTATAATATTGCTCCCTTTACACTGAAATAGGGTTTGCAACCCTTTTTGTGAGGTGTCCATTAAAAAAAAAAAAATCTAAACTACTCAATGTGCTGTGCAATATGAAAGTCATATAACACGCACTGTCAATGTTCATTCATACAGGTTGGCTACACTGCTGATTTTCAGATGGATTTTATGGCCAAAAAATATGCATATAATAATACCAGCATTGTGGAGGAAATTTTACGAAATCTCATCCACATGCCAAGGAAAAGATCTTTAGACACTGGAGATTAAAATTAGAGAACACCTCACAATTTCCTAAATAATGCTATCATTGTGTCGTCCTATGTGATTATATCCTATCATAAATATTTTAAACTTATTTCATAAATTTAATTTATTCCAAAGCATATAATAAAAAATGTAAAAGAGATAAATGAAAATCAACACTGATCAAAATTAGAGAACACTTTTAGATACCTGTAAGTTATTGGTGTTAATCTGGCACCTGGTGCTAGTTTCCTTAATTATCTGACAAACCCTATTTAACTAGCAGCGTAACTTTCCAGTTTGCACTGACTTTTCAAAAATGGTGTGTCATTCCAAAGTGACTGAAACCCTCCAGCAGCAGGTTGTCCAGATGAAGGCCAAAGAGGTGACTCTATCAGCCATAGCAAGAGAAGTTGGTATGGTAAAGGAGGATCTACCAGAGAGGAGGTTTGTGGTCAGGGAGCTCCTGTGCTGCCAGATAGGGTTTGAGCCACTTAATATCTTGGCGCTAATCAATCGTTCAGACAGACAGGGCTATGATGTCAGCTTTAAGATCATGTCTGATCTGGACAGATTCTGAGCCAATCTCCCCAGGTTCAGGGACACTGATAGATGGGATCAATTTGCTTATGTTCCGATTTCCAAGCCTGATACCATGACGGTAAATATCACCTTCTGGAATGAGGCTGTTCCCCCGCAGGACATTGTGGTGTGGCTCCAGAGATGTTGTGACCTGCTCTCTGACCTCACCGTGAACAAAGATGAGGATGGTATCTGGACGGGTGGGTGGAAGGTCCTGATGAAGCTGCAGCAGCATAACAACATTACTGCCCACCTACCCAACTCCTTCTTCGTTGGGAGGGAGAGGGGAGTATGTTTCTGCCCCGTCCAGCCCAGAAAGGTTTTTAAATGTGGGAAGCAAGGTCACCTGGCTATGTCCTGTACGGTGGTGAAGTGCAACCTTTGTGGGGAAGTCAACCATGTCTCTGCAGACTGCCAGAACATCAGGTGTAACCTCTGTGGTGATATGGGACACCCTCACAGGGACTATCCGGACACCTAGCATAACATCTGCAGAGTCCTTCCTGATGAGGATTTGGTGGCAGTGGCAGAGGCTCAGGAGGAGGAGGCCTTAATGTCAAGGACAATACTGACCAGTTCAGAGGTCCCCAGGGGTCCGCTCAGGTAACACCGGAGCAGCAGGTGTCAGAGGGTGCAGAGGTGGACATGGAGGTTGTCTCTCAGGGCCAGCAGCCACCGGTAGCCCCCACTACAACATCAACATCTGTATCTGATGAGAGTAACACTAATCAGAGTAAAAGGAAAAAGAAGGACACATCCTCTCGTCAGACTGAGGTGTGGTGCGAAGCCAATAAAAGTGACAATAAGAAAGTCCAGAGTTCTGCAGGGGTGATGGTCGTGTCTAACCACTATGGAGTTTTGTTTGAGACTGATGTTGATTATGAGGAAGAACTGAGCAGAATAGAGGCCGAGGTGACAGGGACGTACAGGACCATCCTCCGCCAAAGAGAAAACCCCTACCTGTAGACACTCAGTCTGACATGGACACCGGTGGTGGATAGAACAGCCCTGACTCTGTCTTATGATGAAGGCTTTTACGTCTCTGCTCTTCTTGTGTAGTGTTGTGATGGCGGTGTTCTCTTTAGAAATAACTTCTTCTAATATGAACAGCATTAAGGTGAGGAGTACGAGACTTGCAGTGTATAAACATCTCAAGTACCTGGATGCAGATATCATCTTCCTGCAGGAGACGTGACTAACATCTCAGGGAATGGCGGTTCGGTCCACTGGGATCGCTATCTTGTTTAGCACCAACGACATGACTGTGCATTGAATGACGGAGGTGGTCATGGGGAGATGTCTGGTTCTGGAAGTCACTATCCATGGTAGGCGACTTTGGCTTATTAACATCTATGGGCCACAGACGGTGACTGACAGGATGCAGCTGTTTAATAACGTCAAGCCTTATCTCTTCACCTCTCTTCCAGTGGTGATGGCAGGGGACTTTAATGCCATATTAACATCAGGTGACAGCTCCTCAGGCAGGACAGTGACCAGAGATGGTAAGGTCCTGAATAGCATCTTTCGGCAGGTCAAACTGGCTGACGTTTTCACACAGGGAGGTCGGAAGCCACAATTTACATACTCATGTTCTAACAGAAGCAGTAGGATTGATTTGTCTTTTGTGAGTCCTACTGAAGCTGTCAGCACCCTGAGTGAGAAGGTCGTCCCTTACTCAGACCCAGCGACGGACTGGGGTGTCTGGGGCCCACCAGAGGAATTGACTCCAGGGGCCCACCCTTCAGCAATATACAAGTACCCGTTAGCCGTTATCCCCATTATAGTGGAGCATCGATGTAAAGCACAGGCGGCTCCTACACATGTCCTGTGCACACACAATAATTGATGTACTGTTACAGTAGTTTGCAGTAAGGGGGATCTTTGGTGAAAACAAGTGATCACCGATCCACAGGTTAGGTAGGTGATCACTTATTGAATGAATGGATCCGGGGACCAGTCGGACATCAGCTCCACTTTCAAGGGGATAAAAGTTGTACGATCGGCGCTGGTCCCAACAATCGGTCCCCACAGATGAATGTTATCACTTATCCTTAGGCCACGTTCACACGTTCAGTATTTGGACAGTTTATTACATCAGTATTTCTAAGCCAAGACTAGGAGTGGGTAAAAATGCAGAGGTGTTTCTATTAGACTTTTCCTCTGATTTTACCACTCCTGGTTTTGGCTAAAAATACTGAGGTAAAATACTGACCAAACACTCAACGTGTGCACAGGGCCTTAGAATATGTGATTACTTAGCATATTTGTGCAGTGTAATAGTCACAGGACAGGGAGGGGTTAAACATTCAATTATTTAATCTCTACTGGAAATAATCTTCCCTTTATTAATAGAGAGAAAAAATGACCTCCAGAAACAACATAATCCACCAAGACCAATAATACCACATACAAGGGAGAAATACCGCCACACCGTGACCAATAACATATTACCACCACATAGTAACCGAATACAACCACATACAAGAGAGAAATACCGCCACACCACAATCAGAGCACATAGTGACCGAATATTACCACATACAAGGGAGAAATACCGCAACACTATGACCAGACCACATAAATGACCATATAATACCACATACAACAGAGAAATACCACCACACTGTGACCAGACCACAAATTAGCACCACACAGTGCCCGAATAACACTACAATAATGATCATGAATGAAAAGCACAATACTAATAACACTAATATTACCATCAGTGCCATTATACACAGGAGCTCTGTATATAGTGTCAGTGTACAGGTAATACAGTGATCACCAGTGACAATAATTAGTGACATTATACACAGGAGCTGTGTATATAGTGTATAGTGTGTGTGTGTGTGTGTGTGTGTGTGTGTACATGTAATACACTGACTTACCAGTGACGTCTCTAGCTGACGTTATTCATCTTCGCTTTTTCTCTTCATCCGGCGCTGACCGTCATCACTTCTTCCTGCCATGATGCGACTCTGCAGAAAATAACAGTCACCTGTAGCCGATCCCTCCCAGAGCACATTCCTCACTTTGCCCTCAATTTCTACACCATTGGTGGCACAGCACTGGGTTGGTGGCACACAGTACTAGGGGCGTATACAGCAGCAGGAGGCCAACATCAGCGGGAGGTAGGAGGCTCACAGCAGCAGGAGGATCACAGCAGCGGGAGGCCGGAGGCTCACAGCAGAGGGAGGCAGGAGGCTCAAAGCAGCGGGAAGCAGGAGGCTCACTGCAGCAGGAGGCAGGAGGCTCACTGTAGTGGGAGACAGAAGGCTCACTGCAGCGAGAGGCAGGAGGTTCACTGCAGGGGGAGGCTTACAGCAGGGGGAGGCTCACAACAGGGGGAAGGCTCACTGCAGGGGGAGGCTCACAGCAAGGGGGAGGCTCACAGCAAGGGGGAGGCTCACAGCAAGGAGGAGGCTCACAGCAAGGGGGAGGCAGGAGGCTCACAACAAGGGGGAGGCTCTCAGCAGGGGGAGGCTCACAGCAAGGGGAGGCAGGAGGTTCACTGCAGGGGGAGGCTCACTGAAGGGGGAGGCTCACAGCAGGGGGAGGCTCACAGCAGGGGGGAGGCTCACAGCAAGGGAAGGCAGGAGGTTCACTGCAGGGGGAGGCTCACTGCAGGGGGAGGTTCACATCAAGGGGGAGGCTTACAGCTAGGGGGAGGCTCACAGCAGGGGGAGGCAGGACGCTCACAGCAGGGGGAGGCTCACAACAGGGGGGAGGCTCACTGCAGGGGGAGGCTCACAGCAAGGGGGAGGCTCACAGCAAGGGGGAGGCTCACAGCAAAGGGGAGGCAGGAGGCTCACAGCAAGGGGAGGCAGGAGGTTCACTGCAGGGGGAGGCTCACTGAAGGGCGAGGCTCACAGCAGGGGGAGGCTCACAGCAGGGGGGAGGCTCACAGCAAAGGAAGGCAGGAGGTTCACTGCAGGGGGAGGCTCACTGCAGGGGGGAGGCTCACAGCAGGGGGAGGCAGGAGACTCACAGCCGGGTGGAGGCTCACAACAGGGGGACGCTCACAACAGGGGGAGGCTCACAGCAGGGGGGAGGCTCACAGCAAGGGAAGGCAAGAGGTTCACTGCAGGGGGAGGCTCACTGCAGGGGGAGGCTCACAGCAGGGGGAGGCAGGAGGCTCACAGCAAGGTGAGGCTCACAGCAAGGGGAGGCTCACAGCAAGGGTAGGCAGGAGGCTCACAGCAGGGGGAGGCTCACAGCAAGGGGAGGCAGGAGGTTTACTGCAGGGGGAGGCTCACTGAAGGGGGAGGCTCACAGCAGGGGGAGGCTCACAGCAGGGGGGAGGTTCACAGCAAGGGAAGGCAGGAGGTTCACTTCAGGGGGAGGCTCACAGCAGGGGGAGGCAGGAGACTCACAGCAGGGGGAGGCTCACTGCAGGGGAAGACAGGAGGCTCACAGCAGGGGGAGGCTCACAAGAGGGGGAAGATCACAACAGGGGGAGGCTCACAGCAGGGGGGAGGCTCACAGCAAGGGAAGGCAAGAGGTTCACTGCAGGGGGAGGCTCACTGCAGGGGGAGGCTCACAGCAAGGGGGAGGCTCACAGCAAGGGGGAGGCAGGAGGCTCACAGCAAGGTGAGGCTCACAGCAAGGGGAGGCTCACAGCAAGGGGAGGCAGGAGGCTCACTGCAGGAGGAGGCTCACTGCAGGGGGAGGCTCACTGCAGGGGGAGGCTCACTGCAAGGGGGAGGCTCACTGCAAGGGGGAGGCTCACTGCAGGGGGAGGGTCACAGAAATGGGGAGGGTCACAGAAAGGGGGAGGCAGGAGGCTCACAGCAGGGGGGGAAGCTCACAGCAAGGGGGAGGCTCACAGCAAGGGGGAGGCTCACAGCAGGGGGAGGCAGGAGGCTCACAGCATGGGGAAGATCACAGCAGGGGGAGGCTCACAGCAAGGGGGAGGCTCACAGCAAGACGGAGGCTCACAGCAAGATGGAGGCTCACAGCAAGGGGGAGGCAGAAGCGCTTACCTGGTGCCTGTGCGTCATCTTCTTCTGTGCGGCCCCGGTGATGACAGTATGTCGGTGCTGTGCTGTGGAACTCCTCCGCCTAAGTCCTGCCACCGCACCGTTCAAATATATGCGCACCTGAAAGATGTGCGTACATTTGAATATGAGAGGCGCAGTCAGGCTTGAGGACTCCCGCACTGCAAGGACCTATGGTGAGTCACATGACTGTGATGACTCACCACAGGTCCTGCTACAACCACGGAAACTGCAGAGATCGCACAGATTATTCTGTGCGATCACTGCAGTTTATGATGGAAAGGCTGGGGGCCCATCAGAGCATGGGGGGGCCCAGTCTGCCGGCTAAACACCCCTGCCCAGCCCGTGGTAACAAGCCTGTGGCACCATATAAAGCATGGGGGCCCACTGAGGATGGAGGGCCCCAGGGGCCCACCGGAGGATTCTCCGGTGCTCCGCTGGGCCAGTCCGACGCTGCTCAGACCATCTTGCCTTGTGTTTCTGGATGGGGGCCACTAACCGTTCTGACGTCGGTAGAGGATTGTGGAAGCTTAATTCCAGCCTCCTGGATGACATTTATATTCAAAATTGTGTCCACTCTCTGTTTCAGGGTCATCTAAAGAGAATTGACTTTTTTGACAACATGACCGATCAGTGGGAGGACGTCAAGGATGATGTCAGATCCCTCTTAAGCGGGCTTTACACACTGCGATATCGGTCCCGATATTGGCAGCGTGGGTACCCGCCCCCATCTGTTCTGCGACACGGGCAAATCGCTGCCCGTGCCGCACAACATCGCCCAGACCCGTCACACATACTTACCTGCCCGGCGACGTCACTGTGACTGGCGAACCGCCTCCTTTCTAAGGGGGCGGTCCGTGCGGCGTCACAGCGACGTCACCAAGCGGCCGCCCAATAGAAGCGGAGGGGCGGAGATGAGCGGGACGTAACATCCCGCCCACCTCCTTCCTTCTGCATAGCGGCCTGGAGGCAGGTAAAGAGAGGTTCCTCGTTCCTGCGGTGTCACACGGAGCGATGTGTGCTGCCGCAGCAACGAGGAATAACTTCGTTACTGCAGCAGTAACGATATTTGAGAATGGACCCCCATGTCACGATGAGCGATTTTGCACGTTTTTGCAACGATGCAAAATCGCTCATAGGTGTCACACGCAACGGCATCGCTAATGCGGCCGGATGTGCATCACCAATTCCGAGACCCCAACGAGTTTGCATTAGCGATGTCGCAGCGTGTAAAGCCCCCTTTAAAGAGACTGTCAATTGATAAAGGGAGGAGTAAGTACAGCCAGTACCTAAAACTGTGTAAAGAATTGGAGTCACTATATTTGGTGGGAGGGGATGTCAAAGAAGAGATCAACCGGCTGAAATCTGACATAAGGCAGTATCAGTACAGTAGGTATACCTCCCTGGTTCTTGAATGGGATTATGGGACCTTAGAGGCCCCTGATCCCTTTGAGAATTGCCAGGAGAGGGTGGCCAATAAATCGGTCACAGGTCTCACTGACTCCCAGGGTGTTTTCCAGGAGTCTTGGGAGGGTATCCTGGAGGTGGTGAGATCTTACTTGTACTGACTTGTTTCAGAGGAAAATTTTGGATAAAGATAAGATGGCTCAATTCTTGGAGGCAACTGCAGTGCCTGACACTACTGATCTGGACTTCTCTCCTTTGACAGCAGAATTAACAGTGGAGGAAGTCAGGGCAGCTGTTGATACATTATATCTTTAGAAGGCACCAGGTCCAGATGGTATAACAGCAGAATTTTATAAGAAATTCAGAGATCTCCTGGCTCCAATTTTTGTGGATGTGTATAGAAATTGTTTAGGAAATAACCTGATGCCTCCATCCATGAGAGTGTCCTTGTTAATTCTGCTGTTTTAAGGTAAAGAGCCGAGCAACTTCAAGAACTGCCAATTACTCTCTTGAATGTAGACAGGAAGATTCTGGCAAAGATTCTATTTTCTAGATTAGTCTGTTTGTCCCCGGCACTGTTGGCAGGCTCTCGGTTTGACACAGTAAAAGGGCGGAACATCTCTGGAGCAGTCATCTCGATACGGGAGATGTTTGAGAGATGTAAAGCTCAGCGGTGTGGGAGATATGTTGTGAGTCTGGACCAGGCTAAAGCTTTTGAAAGGGTTGATCATGATTATCTGTGAGCTACTCAAAGTACAGTATTCCGGGAAAATTTGTGGATTGGCTGAAGACATTGTACAGAGAGGTGGTGAGCTTTCCTCTGATCAATGGGTGGCAGGGTGATACTTTTGGAGTTGAGACAGGGTTACCCACTGAGTCCACTCCTGTATGTTTATGCCATAGACCCGTTTCTGAGGTCACTGCAGGAGTGCAATTTTCAGGGGGTGTCGGTCTCCCACTGCTTGCCTCTGAAAGTTGTTGCCTATGCGGATGATGTAACGTTGGTGATATCCAATCCTCAAGAGGTGCAGATGTTGTCTGCAGCCATCAAAAGCTACTCAGAGGCCTCCGGGTCTCTGGTGAACCTTGAAAAGAGTCAAGCTTTGTGGACATTGGATTCTGATCCCGGCTTTGATCTGCCGCAGTTTGCCAAAGCCTCCACCCATATTAAGATCCTAGGGGTTAAATTCAGGAGGGAAGATAATGCCAGGCTAAATTGAAAAGAGAAATTGGAAACCGGAAATGTAAAGGTTCAGCAATAGAAGAATTGGAGGCTGACCTACAGAGAAAGGGTTGCTATGTTGAAGACATACCTGGTCCCCGTTTTCTTATATGTCTCTGTCATTTTCCCTTTGCCTGAAACTTTCTTGGAGAGGCTCTTCAGCCTGTTCTTCCAGCTCTTGTGGGGGAACCGGCTGAACTTAATAAAGAGGGGAATTCTGGATATGTTAAATCTAAGGGTTTACTTTGACTTCTTGTTTCTGTTGTAGCTGTTCTGTTTTGTCACAAGTCAGCTTATGGGATCACCAGTGAGGTTCTCTTGAGTTAGGCCTCTTCAGACCTAATCAAGATCGAGCGCTCGGAGAGAAAAGACCAGCATCCATGTGGGCATGATCAATTTCTTCTGTTTATTTCATCAAAGTACAGTTTATTTATACCATTTACAGATCAATGTGATATTGCAAAAGAAAAAGAAAAAACTTCGAGCTGAACTTTACTAATTGTTCATATGACCTTTAAGTTTTAGCAAAACAAAAATGTAGAGTCATGCATATGAGATAAGAAGAACATTTAGAAACCATAATAATCCTTGAGTCTGTCTCTTATTCCGTAGGCTCCATAATGACTATGAACTACCATCAGATATACTTACTAATAACAATAAATCTTTAATAAAGAAAAAGAGAAACTATTAACCCTTCTATATCAATTTCCCCCTTTTGTAAATGGTTTAACCTTCACTACAGGGTCAGTAGGCGTCCAAACAGGAGCTGCTGGCTCATGGGCCTAGTACCCATGAGGGGTCTTCCTACCACTTCACCCATCCACCCTCAGTGTGGACACCTACTCCCGGTCAGCAGAGGCCATTTGGGGTCCGTAGTAAACTACAGAGGGTTCAATGCTGGGACTCTTAGAACATACATTATTCAATAGTTTAGGTAATGCATATATCAATGTTTTTACAGCTATATAAAGCAGTAGACAGAACAACAATATTTGCATACAGGTTTGTATAATGCCAGAAACCCAACCTGCTATGCCTTTAAACCAATTGGCTGGATTCATAAAAGAAAATGTATTTCCCCACCAGGAGTCCTTGTTGGCATCGTGCTCTTTTAACCATTTATCCCTAAGTTCACTTGTTTTCTGTATATCTGCTCTAACCTGGAGGTTGCCTGCAGGGTCAATGTAATGGCAACAGGCAGGACCAATTATTTGACACATTCCGCCGTCTTTTGCTGTCACAAAGTCTAGCACTATAGTATGCTGGTTAGTGACTACAATTAATTGTTTTTGTATAGCATTGGTAGCATTTAGAATCTCAAGAACCCGAAAAATTTGATCATCCAGGTAGTCAGTGGACTCTACTAGCTTGTCCCACATTTGCATTAAGAAAGGGTGTATGAAAATAGCACTAAATACCTTATTTGCTTTTCCCAATTCTACTACATGAGGCCTACCATTTGGCCGGGGTTTATTATCTGCTGCTCGTTTATACAAGGTATGAATTGGGACAGCTGCTACATCTACTTTACTATGAGGAACTATGAAAGTGGCTGGTGTAAGTCTGGCAAGTGTGCAGACCCCTCTCATGTCAGGGCTCACCCACTTGTGAGCACGATTCCCACAAACCAAAAACACTCCCTCTGGGAAAATACAAAAGTGAGTTTGACTTTGTACACAATAAAGCAGATTCAGAAGCCCCTTCATGACTTTATGAGCACACCACGTATTGTTCATTTGTTTTCCGGTCATACCCAAGATACAGCTACCCCGCTCCCTCCTAAAAGTCCGTCTAATAAATGATGATGTACAGCCCTCAATACCCTTCTGATATACTGTCTCATTGTCCTTGGTTGAGTCATGTGTATGTATATAGAAACAGTTATTGTCTTCTCCACAATTTCCAACACCATTGTATTGAAGACTGAACCATAATCCATCATGGGGAATGGGGCCCGAATGAGGAATCTTAGTCTTTATTTTGGCAATTATGCCCATGTCTGAATCGTATTCCATCCACCACGAGTATCCATCGGGTCGAGTGATATTTAGCTGGAACCAGGGTTTAGTGACCCATCCAACTATAGTCAATGTAGCAGATACATCACGAGGTACATCTTCTCCCAAAAATCTAGATTGAGTCCAGGTTTCATTGTGTATACAGTCTGGTACCAATACCTCCTGTGGTTCCAGAGGTAAGGCTAAATAAGGCATAGTCTTTGAAGAAATAGGACTGTGTGTGCAGATCCAACAGTCTTTTGGCTTTTCTCCCTCCATGTCCTCAGTAAGAGAAATATGGTGGCGAATGAGTTTATTATCCCAGTCCGTATTAAAAAGTTCGCTCAGTGTCTTTGTTTGGTGCAGCAACCCTGCTACACCTAGCAGGATAATTAGCAAGACTGTCATTCTGCCGGTGGAGTGACCTTTTTACAGTGACTGGCGTGGATCCAGGTGGGCTTTCCCTCAAGTTTCACTGAGGTGGATGTGGTCAGCTGGACTTGGAATGGGCCATCAAAGCGTGGATCTAGGCTCCTTCTCACGTGTCTGCGCACGACCACCCAATCACCTGGATTCAGCTGATGCACATCTGCACTTGCATTGGGATCTGGAATGGATGAAAAGACATGTTTATGCACCACATTAAGTCTTTCCTGTAAGGCCTGGACGTAGGCTGTCATAGTGCCGTGTTGCATCTGTAACACTTGTGGAAAGTAGAGACCTGTTTTTGGGGCACTACCAAAAAGGACTTCAAAAGGAGACAAGCCTGTCTTCCTATTTGGAGTGTGTCTGACTGAAAAGAGTGCCAGGGATAAGCACTCTACCCAATTCTTTCCTGTCTCTGCCATGGCCTTTTGAATTTTTAGTTTAAGTGTCCCGTTTAATCTCTCTACTTTTCCACTGCTCTGTGGATGATAAGGGGTATGGAATGCCTGCTCTATTCCCAGGGCCTGCATAATGTCCCTCATTATTTCTCCAGTGAAGTGTGTACCCCTGTCACTTTCTATGGCTTCTGGGATGCCATACCGACAGACTAGTTCCTTCATCAGTTTTTCTGCAGTTGTTTTAGCATTTGCACATTTTACTGGATAGGCCTCAACCCATCCTGAGAAGAGATCTACACATACCAGGACGTATTCATACACTCCTACCTTGGGTAGTTGTATGTAGTCTATTTGCAGTCGTTGAAACGGATAGAGCGGTTTGGGTGTTGCTTTCTTAGGGACTTTTACTGTTTTACCTGGGTTGTGTTGTGCGCAGATAATGCAGGATTGTACGTGTTTGGAGGCTACGTAACTGAAGCCAGGAGCGATCCAGAAGGCATTCACCTGGTTACACATGTGACTTTTTGAGGCGTGAGTGGGGCCATGTGTTGCTTGTGCCATCATAGGGAACAGGGACCTTGGTAAACACAACCTGTCCTTACTTTCCCATACTCCATTCGAGTTCAGCCCAGCTCCCATTTTCCCCCAGTGTTCCTTCTCTGTTTGGGCAGCCTGATGCTGGAGGGATTTCAGGACATCCAGACTCACTGTGGCTGGGACTTGCTGGCTCCCTGCCACTATCCTCTGATCCCTAGGCCTCTTTGCCGCTGCTTTCGCAGCCGCATCCGCCCTTCTATTGCCCGCTACCTCCAGTGAGTCACCTTTTGTGTGTGCTTTCACCTTAATGATGCCAACCTGGACTGGTAACATTAGTGCCTCCATTAACTGTTTTACCAATTCTGCATTTTTAATAGGCTTACCAGCTGACGTAAGAAAAGCTCTACTTCTCCAGATAGGGCCAAAATCATGACAGATCCCAAATCCATACTTTGAGTCTGAATAAACATTAATTTTCCTACCTGACCCCGCTCTACACGCCTCAATGAGCGCTGTTAGCTCCGCCTCCTGCGCGGACATGTGCGGCGGGAGTGGTTCAGCTCGGATTACCTCATGCGAGGATACTACTGCATATCCAGTGTAGAATCTCCCATCCAGGTGGTATCTGGAGCCATCTACAAAAAACTCAAAATCTGCATTAGTAATAGGTGTATCATAGACATGTGGAAAACCTGCTGTCTCCTGACTCATCAGCTCTATGCAGTCATGCTCGTGCGTCATGTCAAAGTATTCATCCTCACTTGCTACCATTGTCACCAATTCCCCCTTTTCTGAATCTACTGGCAAAAGGGTGGCTGGATTCAGAACATTACACCTCTTGAGGGTGACATACTCAGGAATCAGAAGGGCACATTCAAGTCTGAGCTGTCTGGCCATAGACAGGTGTTTTGGTTGGACTTGCACAAGTATAGCATGAATGTCATGCGGGGAGTAAATTGTTAAGGGAAATGTCAATGTGATCTCGCAAGCTTTCCCTAGCAGTACTGCAGCAGCCGCTACAGCACGGACACACGTGGGTGACCCTCTGACAACTGGGTCCAATCGCGCTGAGTAGTAAGCTATTGGTCTTTGTTTGTCACCATGTTGCTGTGTGAGGACGGCTGTCGCATGCCCTCCCTGTTCTGTGCAAAACAAGAAAAATGGTTGATCGTAATTTGGAATACCCAGTGCTGGGGCAGATACAATGAGTAGTTTAAGGGAATGAAAGGAATCAATAGCTTCCTGAGTGAGGTCAAAGGGGTCAGATGACAGACAATCATAGAGGGGTTGCATCATTTGCGAGGCAGACCTTATCCAAGGCCTGCAGTATGACACTAAGCCCAAAAAGGTGCGCAGTTGCCGGTGGGACCTGGGTAAGGAGAGATTTTGGACTGCTTGTTTTCTCTCCTCAGTCAGGTGTCTCGTACCTTCAGAGATACAGTGACCCAAAAATGTTACCTTTTGCTTACAGTACTGTAATTTTTCACGTGAAACTTTGCAACCATTCTCTGCCAGAAAACACAACAAAGAAATTGTGGCTTCCTTGCAGGACGTCTGGTCTGGACAGCAGAGCAAAAGGTCATCCACGTACTGCAATAGCGTAACCTGTGGATGAGGCGGTTGCCACTGCTCCAGAATTCCTGCCATAGCTGTAGAATAAATGGTAGGTGAATTCATTCCTCCTTGCGGGAGGACTGTCCACATGTACTGTTTCCCCTCATGTGTGAAGGCAAAAAGATACTGACAGTCAGGGTGTAGAGGCACAGAGAAAAAGGCATTTGCCAAATCAATTACTGTAAAACATTTGGAGGTCCCTGGGATTTGTGACAGTAAGGTATGTGGGTTTGGAACAATTGGTGTTACACTCTCAGTGACAGCATTGACAGCTCTCAAATCATGCACCATTCTGTACGTGTCAGGGGAACCTTTGGGCCCTTTTTTCTTGATTGGATACAAGGGAGTGTTACAGGGGGAGGACCTTTGTACTAGAGCCCCTGCTTCCACATATTCTCTTATATCTCTGGTCAGGGCCATTGATTTGGCTGGACTTAAGGGATACTGTTTTAAACAAGGAGGAGTGGAGCCCTCTTTTAATTTTATCATGACTGGGGGAATAGGAAGCCGACCAACATCAGTTTTTCCCTTTGCCCATACAATGTCTGGAACTTGTTGCATTGTTATGTCTTCACTAGTTCTGGTATCGGACACTCTCGCAGATTTGGACATGTACACCATTGCTGCAATCTTGCACAAGTGTTTGTCAGAGAGGGGACTTGTGACTGTAATACCTTCTGGGGTGTATTGTATGGTAGCCTGGATAGCACTTAACACATCAGCCCCCAGCAAATTCATAGGAGTATTTTCACTAACAATAAGCTTTGTGAGAATTTCCTGGCTATCTTGTAATCTCAGCTTCATCTGTTTTGTCAAGGGAGTTTCAGACACCAATCCCTCCACCCCAACACACTCCACAGTCTCGTCAGTGATCATATCTGGCTTTATCAGGTCTTTATGTACCACAGTGCCGGCTGCCCCAGTGTCAATTAAAAATTCTGCCTCTTTCCCCCCTGGCATGGTTATGGTCGTAAGTAAGGTGGGACCAGGTCCTGAGGGAACGAAAACAGGGTACACATTTGTCACTGGGTTGCCAGTTTCCTAGGTCAGAGGCAAGGGAGGAGGGAAATCAGTCTGCTCACTCTCCTTTTTGGAGTTTTTGCACTGTCTGGCATAATGTCCATTCTGTCCACAATTCCAGCACTGTACGGTCGCTCGGTCACCTGGTGCCCCCCCTCTCTGCTTCCACTGTTTTCCTTGTGCTCTAGCATACATAACTGGTCGCTTGCATTTTGTCAGTTCAACCCCCTTAGCTACTTGCAGAAGGTCTGTTGGGTCCATGTTTCTCCACTCAGGTCTGGCTGTCTGTACTGCTTCTCGTAAAAACTTATTCATACCGTCAATGAATGCATTCACCAATATTTTGATATCAAGGTCGTTTCTTGCACTGTACCCCATGTCTGTCCACTTCAGCTGTAACCTCCCAAAGTACGTCTCTATACTCTCCCCTTTTTGCTGTGTCACGTCAGTCATCAGTACAGACTGCTCTGTTTGTTTCTTTGTAGCCCATCCTTTCAATGCCTCACAGTACGTCATTCCAGACCTCTCAGACTGAATATCCATGACCCATGATTGCTCCTTCATCATATCAGTATGCGTCTTAATTATGTGTCCCAGCACGTCACCTGCCTTTGCAGTCACCAAACTCTCGAGGTCTGACCAAGTGCATTTATAAGTCACCTGTATTGTCTGTATTTGCCTGTAAAATGGGAAAGGTTGGTTTTCAGGGTCAGGTAACTGTTTCAACATAGCTAGCTGGTCAGAGGGGCTCCAGGGGTAATATTCCTGTGTCTGTCTGATTCTTGTGACCTTCCTCGGTCGGGATGTATCTGATTTTTTTGTACTGGTCCCAGCGCGTTCTTTCCTTTCCTCACCGTCAGCTTCCTCCGCAAAACTCAATTCCTTCACTACCTCTGTCTCAGTGTCAGCGTCCTCTGTCATCACATGTGATCTGGTTCGAACAGGATTTAGTGCAATCCGCTTAGGGCGAGTAACATTACATGTAGCACAAGTACCTCTCCAGTCTGGGTTTTTCTGACTACAATGTTTACAAATCCATTCATCTGGTCTGGGTTTCTGCTTATGAGAAGGGGGGGCGGTAGCAGTCACAATTCCTGCTTTTGGTGCATTAAAACATTCATAATACACCTTATCTCCCGCTGTGGTCTCTTTATATCCACAATGCTGCACCTCTTCAGCCACACGACACCATTTATTTACTTGTTGCTCTACCCTCTTGTCTTTTATCCAACCTCTCTTTTCTTCCCTGAATCTGTGCCATTTCTCAACATCCAAACATCCGTACTCTGGCATGTCTGCCTTTTTGAGTATCGGTCTGACATTTTTCACTGCTTCTTTGCCTTCTCTTTCTTGCACTATCTGTTTGGCTGTTTTGGATCCTGCTGGAGCCCCACGCTGCACACTGAACAAGTTGCCCATGGCTTCAACTTATTCCCACACAGCCCACCTTTCTGCAAATGCCCTCTCAGTGTCCCTGAACCTTGTTAACAGGCCACACGTCTCCTGGCAAGTCAGAATGGGCTCTCAAGTGGTAGCAAGAAGGCTCAATCAGCATTCACTCTCACCTGCTACACTTGTAGGGCGTATTGGGAAGGGTTAAAAAACACCTCTCACCCAATAGACCAGATGACTAAAGCAGGAAGGACCAGGTGTGATAGTCCTCTCACCTGCTAGACCACCTCCATGTAAGTGGGAAGGCCACACGGCTCTCTAACCCACTTGACCTGATGTGTGCAGTTTGGCTACTCCATGCTGGTCCTTTACAAAGTATTTCAGCAACAAACGTAAGAGTTAAACCAAAACAATTAACAGAGCTGACTTCTCACAGAGGGCAGAAAATTGCGCAGCTGTTCACTTGACCCCTCCCAAAAGAATGTCAGCCAGCGCACAGTTTGTTTAGCAAGAGTCTTATCTCGTTCAGATTCAGCTTCCAAAACACAATCCTAATACCCACTGGTATAATACACAATCCCTGCAGAAAATTGAGACCACTTATATACCTTCACAGCACTAATATTCTACTTTACTATAAAACCTTCATCCCCATTTTGAGGGGAAGAAACACACAATATCTCACTATAAGGACAGATCCCAGGACCACTTGTCTTACTCATTCATTGATTCCAGAAGCATAGGTAACAATACACCTTCCAAGGATCAGTTAACCTCACATGCAAATAAAATTATCTAAACCGCTCTTGATACTGATGGGAAAAAATACATATGTCAGGTATCCACTCAAATACTCTATATGGCTATGCCCTGTGACATTTCACAACCGGAACATCTTTTCACAGTCCACAGTATGACATATAACCATTAGACTTATACATACATATTATTTCACCAAGTCTCTTATCACAATTACTTGTCACTTTGTTATTCAGAGGCTTCTCATCAATATACAACAACCTATTGCCTCCCTACTTTATCTAGGCATTAATATGAAACCACTTATGAACACATATCCCTAGACCAGAGTATTGCCACAAAAACACAAAACACAGCAACACAGCAAATGCAATTATACAGAGACTATCCCAAATTCCGTGCTGTGCACTCTATGCAATCAGTTAATGGACAGACAACAGATTATCTTATTACTCTATATTTCAACTCTCATTCAGACATGCATGAAAAAAACAATACTCACTGGTGATGCCAGAGTTCTTGAACCGTGTGTACAGCCTTACCCAGAATATTCAGGAAATCAGAGAGAGTGAAATGAAGTGTAAGAATAAAGCTTCTCACCTTGCTGCAGCTGAAATTTCACTGTCTCAAGAGTCCCCAAAACTTCTTCCGAATAGGCTGGTTGGCCACGGCTCCACGTTGGGCACCAAACTGTTGTAGCTGTTCTGTTTTGTCACAAGTCAGCTTATGGGATCACCAGTGAGGTTCTCTTGAGTTAGGCCTCTTCAGACCTAATCAAGATCGAGCGCTCGGAGAGAAAAGACCAGCATCCATGTGGGCATGATCAATTTCTTCTGTTTATTTCATCAAAGTACAGTTTATTTATACCATTTACAGATCAATGTGATATTGCAAAAGAAAAAGAAAAAACTTCGAGCTGAACTTTACTAATTGTTCATATGACCTTTAAGTTTTAGCAAAACAAAAATGTAGAGTCATGCATATGAGATAAGAAGAACATTTAGAAACCATAATAATCCTTGAGTCTGTCTCTTATTCCGTAGGCTCCATAATGACTATGAACTACCATCAGATATACTTACTAATAACAATAAATCTTTAATAAAGAAAAAGAGAAACTATTAACCCTTCTATATCATTTCTAAAAGTAAATTTTGGGAACATGGACTCAAACAACAGCTCCCTGTGGGTGAATAGTATCAGGTACTGGATATTGCCTTTTGCAGTGTCTTGGGTGCAAGGCGGCAGTCTCAAGAGGAGGAGATGGACAGGTGACCACCTCCCCCAGTATCTGGACTACAGTCTGAAGTGTGTTAGGAGGTGGAGACTGGAGAAGTCTTACATTGAGAGTAAAGGCCACTTTACACGCTGCGATCTCGCTAGCGAGTGAGCGTACCCGCCCCCGTTGTTTGTGCATCACGGGCAAATCCCTGCCCGTGGTGCACAATATTGTTAGGCCCCGTCACACATACTTACCTACCCTGCGTCGTCGCTGTGGCCGGCGAACCGCCTCCTCTCTAAGGGGGCGATTCATGCGGCATCACAGCGACATCACACGGCAGGCGGCCAATAGAAGCGGAGAGGCGGAGAGCAGCCGAAGGAAAGACACGCCCACCTCGTTGCTGGCTGGACGCAGGTAAGCTGTTGTTCCCCCCTTCCTGCGGTGTCACACATAGCGATGTGTGCTACCGCAGGAACGACAAACAACCTGCGCCCTGCAACAGCAACAATATTTGGGATTAGAACGACGTGTCAACGATCAACGATATGGTGAGTAATTTTGATCGTTAGCGGTCGTTCGTGCGTTTCACACGCAATGACGTCGCTAACGAGGCCGGATGTGCGTCACGAATTCCGTCACCCCAACGACATCTCGTTAGCAATGTCATTGCATGTAAAGTGGCCTTTAGACAAGAAAAGAGCTGTATACTCGTATACTGTATGTAGGACTTTCATCTACTCTCCACTGGCCCTGAGAGATTGTGTCACTACCACTGTGCAAGAAAGTCTTAAGTGGGCTTTGCACGCTGCGACATCGCTAGCATCGGCTAGCGATGTTGAGCGCAATAGCACCCGCCCCCGTCGTACGTGCAATATTGTGTGATTGCTTCCGTAGCGAACACTATCGCTACGGCAGTGTCACACGCACATACAGTACAGACCAAAAGTTTGGACACACCGTCTCATCTCTAGAACAACTGTTAAGAGGAGACTTTGTGCAGCAGGCCTTCATGGTAAAATAGCTGCTAGGAAACCACTGCTAAGGACAGGCAACAAGCAGAAGAGACTTGTTTGGGCTAAAGAACACAAGGAATGGACATTAGACCAGTGGAAAACTGTGCTTTGGTCTGATGAGTCCAAATTTGAGATCTTTGGATCCAACCACCGTGTCTTTGTAGAAAAGGTGACCGGATAGACTCTACATGGCTGGTTCCCACCGTGAAGCATGGAGGAGGAGGTGTGATGGTGTGGGGGTGCTTTGCTGGTGACACTGTTGGGGATTTATTCAAAATTGAAGGCATACTGAACCAGCATGGCGACCACAGCATCTTGCAGCGGCATGCTATTCCATCCAGTTTGCGTTTAGTTGGACCATCATTTATTTTTCAACAGGACAATGACCCCAAACACACCTCCAGACTGTGTAAGGGCTATTTGACTAAGAAGGAGAGTGATGGGGTGCTACGTCAGATGACCTGGCCTCCACAGTCACCAGACCTGAACCCAATCGTGATGGTTTGGGGTGGGCTGGACTGCAGAGTGAAGGCAAAAGGGCCAACAAGTGCTAAGCATCTCTGGGAATTCCTTCAAGACTGTTGGAAGACCATTTCCGGTGACTACCTCTTGAAGCTCATCAAGAGAATGCCAAGAGTGTGCAAAACAGTAATCAAAGCAAAAGGTGGCTACTTTGAAGAACCTTGAATATAAGACGTATTTTTAGTTGTTTCACACTTTTTAAGTATTTCATTCTACATGTGTTAATTCATAGTTTTGATGCCTTCAATGTGAATCTACAATTTTCAGTCCTGAAAATAAAGAAAACTCTTTGAATGAGAAGGTGTGTCCAAATATTTGGTCTGTACTGTACCTGCTATGCGACATCGCTCTGGCCGGCAAACCGCCTCCTTTCTAAGGGAGCGGTTCGTACGGCGTCACAGCAACGTCACACGGCAGGCGTCAAATAGAAGCGGAGGGGCGGAGATGAGCTGGACGTAACATCCCGCCCACCTCCTTCCTTCCGCATTGCCGGTGGAGGCAAGTAAGGAGATGTTCCTCGCTCCTGTGGTGTCACACACAGCGATGTGTGCTGCCGCAGGAACGACGAACAACGTCGCTAATAAGCATTAAACGATTTTTTGTATCAGGACGACCGCTCCGCGACAAACGATTTTGACCGCTTTTGCGATCGTTTAAGGTCGCTCATAAGTGTCACACGCTGCGATCTCGTTAATGACGCCGGATGTGCGTCACAAACACCGTGACCCTGACGATAATTCATTAACGATATCGTAGCGTGTAAAGCCCTGGTTGTCAGCAGGAGGAGACCATGGAGCATTTCATATGTGATTGCTGGGGAGGGAGGAAGATATGGGAAGAAGTGTCAGCAAATCTGAAAATCCCAAGACTTCTGTCCCCAAAGTATCCAGCCATCATCTATGGAGTCCCGTCCTCTAGCGGTAACATCAACAGGGAGACTATGTAGCTGATAATCTCAGTCGTTAAGTATTACCACTGGCACATGAGAACCCAAGTACATAGCGAGGCCTTCCATCCCATCACTGCGGCCAACCAGATCATGACAGAACTCAGGTGGATAAAAACCATAGAAATCAGGAAGAGTAAAAGTAATGAGAAATTATAGGAGAATGTCCAATTGATGTAAGATAATTGTGATTCCATGCTGTTTTGTGTTCCTTTTTCATTTTCTCCCCACAGATGTGGACTCTTTAAATTAACTTTATAAGTGTAATTTGGTTATGTAACATTTATGTGTACAATCAGAGTGACCTCAGTTTTGAGTTAATGGAAGTTTTTTATTTATCAGAATTGTATTTGTTTGTTTTTACAATAAAAATTGCCCCCTATATACAAGAATATAGCAACAGTACTATAATACTGTTCTTATGTATAAGAATATAGCTACTTTAATACTGCTCCTATGTACATGAATATAACTACTATAATACTGCCCCTATGTACAAGAATAAAACTACTATAATACTGACCCTATGTACAAGAATAAAACTAACGTAATACTGCCCCTATGTACAAGAATATAGCTACTATAATACTGCTCCTATGTACAATGATATAACTACTATAATACTGCTCCTATGTACAAGAATATAACTACTACTGTATAATACTGCTCCTATGTACAAGAATATAACTACTATAATACTGCTCCTATGTACAAAAATATAGCTACTATAATACTGTTCTTATGTATAAGAATATAGCTACTTTAATACTGCTCCTATGTACATGAATATAACTACTATAATACTGCCCCTATGTACAAGAATAAAACTACTATAATACTGACCCTATGTACAAGAATAAAACTAACATAATACTGCCCCTATGTACAAGAATATAGCTACTATAATACTGCTCCTATGTACAATGATATAACTACTATAATACTGCTCCTATGTACAAGAATATAACTACTACTGTATAATACTGCTCCTATGTACAAGAATATAACTACTATAATACTGCTCCTATGTACCAGAATATAACTACTATAATACTGCTCCTATGTACAAGAATATAACTACTATAATACCGCCCCTATGTACAAGAATTTAACTACTATAATACCGCCCCTATGTACAAGAATATAACTACTATAACACCACCCCTATGTACAAGAATATAACTATTATAATACCGCCCCTATGTACAAGAATATAACTACTATAGTACTGCTCCTATGTACAAGAATATAACTACTATAATACTGCCCCTATGTACAAGAATATAACTATTATAATACCGCCCCTATGTACAAGAATATAACTACTATAATACCGCTCCTATGTACAAGAATATAACTACTATAATACTGCCCCTATGTACAAGAATATAACTACTATAATACTGCTTCTATGCACAAGAATATAACTACTATAATACCACCCCTATGTACAAGAATATAACTACTATAATACTGACCCTATGTACAAGAATATAACTACTATAATACTGCCCATATGTACAAGAATATAACTACTATAATACTGCCCCTATGCACAAGAATATAACTACTATAATACTGCCCCTATGTACAATAATATAACTACTATAATACCGCCCCTATGTAAAAGACTATAACTACTATAACACTGACCCTATGTACAAGAATATAACTACTATAATACTGCCCATATGTACAAGAATATAACTACTATAATACTGCCCCTATATACAAGAATATAACTACTATAATATTGCCCATATGTAAAAGAATATAACTACTATAATACTGCCCCTATGTACAATAATATAACTACTATAATACTGCCCCTATGTACAAGAATATAACTACTATAATACTGCCCCTATGTACAATAATATAACTACTATAATACTGCCCCTATGTACAAGAATATAACTACTATAATACTGCTCTGTGACGGGGTCCTTCTTCCATGTCACACAATCAACAGAGTGAGAGATGAGTAGCAATTCAAAGAACAATTTATTCCAAGCAAATCAGAGAGTCCATCAAATAATCCACCACACAGAGGATAAAATAGTTCAGAAACACGAATATAGTCCAGAAAGTGATAAATGTCCAGGTCTTTCTGGGGAACCGCAGCTTCTGCCCTCAGAGGATGAATATTCCTGCTTTTCTTGAAGTTCTCAGCCAGACTGACCAATTCTTCAGGTAAGCAGAGAATTTAGGTGGTGCCCAGGGCCCCTCCCCCAGACTAAAGGTGGTGTCACACACAGCGACAACGACAACGACGTCGCTGCTACGTCACCATTTTCTGTGACGTTGCAGCGACGTCCCGTCGCTGTCGCTGTGTGTGACATCCAGCAACGAGCTGGCCCCTGCTGTGAGGTCGCCGCTCATTGCTGAATGTCCAGCTTCATTTTTTGATCGTCGCTCTCCCGCTGTGACGCACAGATCACTGTGTGTGACAGCGAGAGAGCGACGAAATGAAGCGAGCAGAGAGCAGGAGCCGGCATCTGGCAGCTGCGGTAAGCTGTAACCAAGGTAAACATCGGGTAACCAAGGTGGTTACCCGATATTTACCTTCGTTACCAGCCTCCGCCGCTCTCACGCTGCCAGCGCCGGCTCCTGCTTTCTGCACATGTAGCTGCTGTACACATCAGGTAATTAACCCGATGTGTACTGTAGCTAGGAGAGTAGGGAGCCAGCGCTAAGCAGTGTGTGCGGCTCCCTGCTCTCTGCACATGTAGCACAGCGTCGTTATGATCGCTGCTGCTTCTGCTGTGTTTGACAGTTAAGCAGCGATCATAACAGCGACATACAAGGTCGCTGTTGCGTCACAGAAAATGGTGACGTAACAGCGACGTCGTTGTCGCTATCGCTATGTGTGAACCCAGCATTAGGGACAGAAACACTACAGGGGGTGATTACCTACAGACAATACAATGTACACACAAGCAATACACAGAATGGACAGTGAACCACGCCTAAAATACGAACCTACACAACATGATACACAACCCCCCATATTCCACCATCACAACCTCCTATGTACAAAAATATAACTACTATAATACTGCTCCTATGTACAAGAATATAACTACTATAATACTGCACACTATGTACAAGAATATAACTACTATAATACTGCTCCTATGTACAAGAATATAACTACTATAATACTGCTCCTATGTACAAGAATATAACTACTATAATACTGCCCCTATGTACAAGTATAGTATAACTACTATAATACTGCTCCTATGTACAAGAACATAACTACTATAATACTGCTCCTATGTACAAGAATATAACTACTATAATACTGCACACTATGATATAACTATTGTAATTCTGCCATCTATGTACAATATATGTGCTATAACACTGCCCCTTAATTGTCCATATTGCTGCATATACTTTTAATACCTGTACTATGGAATGGATGCTTCAGTCATAGTAGTTCATTTTTCATCTCTAGGTGGCATTCCCACTTGTCTATAAGCCGCATGTAAAGTGTTCCTATCCATCCCAATATACAAAAACCTAACAGTATTCTCTTTCATTTGTTCAGTGATTGCCGTTTTTCTATTGTCTCTCCCATATAGAGCACACACCAATGATTCAGGTCCGCCTGGCAAGCGTTTTACCATTGTCTATTTAACGGCTTTGCAGCTTTTTTGCATTAAACATCACAATAATTTGAAAAATATTATTCCTGAAGTGGCAATTAAAGAGACGGAGCCCAATCCGAGATTACTTTACAGCTGGAATCCTGGAGCTAGTTAACATTCCGAAAGAGCTGCCGAAAATAAAACCCTGCAAAGTGATTCACGCGGTCGTTACTTCCTGAACACAGTATAAAATGGAAATATTTTTAGATCACATACATGTCCCGCATTTTGTCAATATTATTCCCCACACAAGCCTTGCATCTTAATACCAAACTTAATGAACTCTGCTATGGCTTCCGAGCACGCTTATCCACATATTTATTTAACGGCATCATACAGACGGCCAGACGCGCTCCCCGGATAAATATTTGTGAAATTCTCCGCCTCCCCCACCGTAATATAATCAGTTCATGCCCATAGATGCCGGATGGATAGGAGATTTCAAGCCTTTAATAAGGCACAGAATTCATTTACTCATTAAATAAAATGTAAAATTCCCAAGTAACTTTTGAGTCATCATCTTCTGTTCGAAAAAAAAAAATCGTCTACCTCCGAGCTAAATAGATATAATTAAGAAATAGCTGCCGTGCCAAAATGGCTACTATTACAACAGGGTTTGAGAGAATAATATGCCATAAGTTTATGTAATGAGAATACCTAGTGGTTGATTTGGGCAATAGCTCCACTTTTCCTTGGCATTAAAAAAACAAAGAACCTTAAGATATTTTCATTTGAGACCTCCATCACATGGACTGAATATACCGTGTGTTTAAGGAACGCTTCTTTCTTTGGATAAACTTTGTAATTAAATCTTTGCATCTATGCTATAACTATAGAAAGAAGACATTGACATCCATCATTCATCATTTATCATCCATGAATTCATCATTCATGGACATTCATCATCCATGAATTCATCATTCACAGACATCCATCATTCATGAATACATCACTCATGGACATCCATGATTCATGAATTCATCATTCATGGGCATCCATCATCCATGAATTCATCATTCATGGACATCCATCATCCATGAATTCATCATTCATGGACATTCATCATTCATGAATTCATCATTCATGGACATTCATCATTCATGAATTCTCATCATTCACAGACATCCATCATTCATGAATACATCACTCATGGACATTCATCTTTCATGAATTCATCATTCATGGACATCCATCATTCATGGACATCCATCATTCATGAATTCATTACTCATGGACATCCATCATTCATGAATTCATCATTCATGGACATCCATCATTCATGAATTCATCATTCATGGACATCCATCATTCATGAATTCCTCATTCATGGACATCCATCATCCATGAATTCATCATTCATGGACATCCATTATCCATGAATTCATCATTCATGGACATCCATCATCCATGAATTCATCATTTATGGATATCCATCATCCATGAATTCATCATTCATGGACATCCATCATTCATGAATTCATCATTCATGAATTCATCATTCATGGACATCCATCATTCATGAATTCCTCATTCATGGACATCCATCATTCATTAATTCATCATTCATGGACATCCACCATCCATGAATTCATCATTCATGGACATCCATCATCCATGAATTCATCATTCATGGACATCCATCATTCATGATTTCCTCATTCATGGACATCCATCATTCATGAATTCATCATTCATGGACATCCATCATTCATGAATTCATCATTCATGGACATCCATCATTCATGAATTCCTCATTCATGGACATCCATCGTTCATGAATTCCTCATTCATGGACATCCATCATTCATGAATTCATCATTCATGGACATCCATCATTCATTAATTCATCATTCATGGACATCCATCATTTAGTGGTGGGGATGGGGTTATACAGAGCTTATAAATTTAGAGGATTACTTTGCAGTAGGTGTACTATTTTTTTCATGATAATTTCCTGTTGATAAAACAGTGATTTTATGAAAACTACACTAAGGAGCCCAGGAAGTGGTACATCACTGGAATCAGGGTCTCTAAATCATGCTGCTTTCAGATTAGACGTCAAAAACTTGATGATAGATTCCCTTGAATAATGTCATTGAATTCAACATTTTCATCTGTTGTGAAATGTAACTATTTTTTTTCACGTGAAGAATTTTTTTGAAAAAAATGTAAAACATTTTTTAAACAATTTTAGAAAATGTTTAAAAAATAAAAGTATTGTTTGAAATATCAGAATGCCTAATGGTTCCGTTCATGTTTTCTATTGTGATCGGAGTTTCAGAAGCTTTATTGTACATTAAAATCCATGTCTTATGTCGGGAAGCACCAGGCACACCTACTCTAAATTGATTTAGACCTGACTTGATTAAAGCAGGTCAGTGAAGACGCAGACGCACTATAGTTAATCGTTTAATATGTCATCTGTAAATTGATTGCTTCAATCTAGGTTAGCTCATTATTGATTCATAGTTCCTATCAACAGAAAATGTTTGATAAAGATCCGTGAGAGATTTTAATCATTTTGCAACTCTGATTTTTAAGGTTAGTAGTGTGAAGGTGAACAGATTTTTTTTATTTTTTTATTAAAATATTTTGTAATGTATTTATTTATTTTTTTCTTCATTTTTTCTTATCTATATAACTATCTGTTTTACTTTCTTCAACTCTTTGTTTAATTTTATTGATTTTTTTTTCCACATCTATTTATAAATAATCATGTAAAAACATTCTATTCATAATTTACAGGCTCTAAATGGTCACTGCGCTTTCCGAAAACGTGATCTAATTTGATAAATAATGTCATAAGCAAACAATCTTTAAAAAAACTTTAATAATTAATTATGTTCCTTATCAGGGGTGGC
Organism: Anomaloglossus baeobatrachus; assembly: GCF_048569485.1. Lineage (NCBI taxonomy): Eukaryota > Metazoa > Chordata > Amphibia > Anura > Aromobatidae > Anomaloglossus > Anomaloglossus baeobatrachus. The sequence goes on along the minus strand of NC_134363.1, from coordinate 130,497,714 downwards.
ACGGTGGCTCAGTGGTTAGCACTGTAGTCTTGCAGCGCTGGGGTCCTGGGTTCAAATCCCACCAAGGACACTATCTGCAAGGAGTTTGTATGTTCTCCCTGTGTTTGCGTGGGTTTTCTCCAGTTTCCTCCCACACTCAAAAAGACATACACATAGGGACTCTAGATTGTAAGCCCCAATGGGGACAGTGTTGCCAATGTATGTAAAGCGCTGTGGAATTAATAGCGCTATATAAATTAATAAAATTATTATTATTAATTATTATCCCTGAAAAAATACTTCAAAGTGCCTGCTATGGGTGTCCAACTTTATTTAGGTTTTAGGTCCTCGGCTGTCACAGGTGTGTCACGTGTGACAGACAGTCTTGTGGTTTCTGGCTATAAAAGGTCACAGTGTTTGGCTGCGCAGAATGCTCCCAGATTTTTCATTATTCCTGCTGTCAGTAGTCATTGATATAGGTAGCTTTCCTGCTGGATTCATCTCTCTCCCTTTTGGACCCAGCAGGAGCTCACCTTCAACCTAGCTGTTGATCATTAGTATTCTCTTGGTGCTTAAATACCCCTTCCTTCCATGGACTGGTGCTGGTGATATTTTCAGTTCCTTCAAGCCTTGGTTGCAAGCAGGTGGCTTGTACTCCTCTGTGGTATCATTGCTGAAAGCTCTGCTAAACTTCTACCTAGTCATCTAATGATAAGTTGTTCATGTTTTCCCCCTGTGTTTCCTCCTTGTGTCTTCTATAGTTGTTTAGTAGGGTTGATGAAGAGCTCACTCCACCCTTTCCTTATTTAGGGTCCAGCACTAGGGATATCTAGGGTCAGGTATCTGGCTTGGCGCATAGTGCAGAACCTATCTAGGGTGGTGAGGGACCCCAGGGACCAGCAGTAGGTTCAGTCAGCGGTCACCATCTTCTCTCTCCCTAGACACAGGGCTTCCCTTCCCTTTTTCCGTGTGCTTGGTACTTCCCTGTACCTAGCGTGATATCGGCTTCTTTTAAAATAGTGATGTCTGTAAAGTGTTATAGAATTAATGGTGCTATATCAGCAAATAAAATAAATAAATAAGAAAACGTCATCTGTCTCTAGCAGCTGAGACACTAAGGCGGATTACAAGAAGTGTATGTAGGAGTCTTCTCTGCTCTTGCTCTCCTGTCTGCCAAACTGCATCTAGGCAATGCACAAGGGGGACTTTGGTTTAGGGCAGGTAAGCCATTAGGCAATGGTAAATGCAATGTATAACGGACAACGAGGGAAAAGAATATCCAACTCTTAATGTGGTTTTAGAACGCTGATTAAGAGGAACGGGTCACTAACAGAAGCTAATGGTGAGTTACAGATTATGAAAATTGGGAGAGCTCCTTGAAAGGTAGCAGTTTTAACTTGTGGTGGACGAGGGCAGTAAAATCGCACTTTTCTACAGGCTTGAATTATTTTTACCTTATAGAGCAATTTGGATTTAACTTTCCACAGGAACTACCATGATAAACTAGTATTACTCCTAATTACCCTCACAGAATGTGTAATTTAAAGCTCCCTTGACCCTTATATAGGTAAAGTACTAAGGCTCATCAACCATGTTATGCCATCTGTAGTGCTGGTGTCCTCCTATGTGAGGGTGTCAAGGATGTGTCATGAGTGACAGACAGTCATGTGGTTTCCGGCAATAGAAGGTCACAGCGTTTGTCTGTGCAAAATGCTCCCTGACTCTCTATTGTTCTTGCTGTCAGTATTCATTGTTCCTGTGTTTTCATCTCTTCCACTTTAAAAGCCAGCAGTGCTCTTCTTCCGTTCCGTCTTCCGATGATTATTAGTATTCCCAGTGTGTTTAAATGCTACCATCTTCCCTGGACTGGTCCTGGTGATATTATTCAGTTTATTTAAGTTCTTCGTTGCAAGCAGGTGGCTTGTACTCATCTGTGGTGTTGTTCCTGTAACTTTGCTGAACTTCTACCGGAGTCATCTGTGGATATATGTAGTTAATGCATTTCCCCCTCCTGGGTGTCTTCTTTAGTGTTTAGTGGGGTTGACAAAGAGTTCATCCCACCTGTTCCCTATTTATGGTCCAGCACTAGGAATACCTAGTGTCAGGTATCTGGCTCGATGCATAGGTGTGGAACCTATCTAGAGTGGTGAGGGACCCCAGGGACCATCAGTAGGTTTGGCTAGGAATCACCATTTCCCCTTCCCTAGACAAAGGATTTCCCTTCCCTTTTGCGGTTTGCTTGGTACTTCCCTGTACCTAGAGTGACAGAGGGATGGTACTAGGGGCTATATTGAACATGTCTCCAAAATATTGACAGAATAGGTCCAATGGTCACATTACCCTTCTCTCCTCCAAAAGAAGTATGCAAATCAAAAAAGGTCCGTGGAGCCTCTGTTAGGAGTCTCGACACAGAAAATAGCCAGATATTCCTCCGGGAAGGACCTAGTCAAGGAAAGGCTCTTTTTAGGAGACCACCATAACCACCATATTAAGTGGCCCTTTTAGTCAATATCCAACTCCTTGACGAGTTTAAAGATATGACAAGGGGAATACCGAGGCCAGGTATCCATCCACAGACAGCTGTTTCAGGGTATTGCCCCTCATCAGTGTGGAGTAGGATTCTGGCCAGGTGGAAGCAATGCCTAGTAAACCAACAAAACAAAACAATCACTGATCTCGGGGCAACCAGCCAGAGAAAACACTGCCGGCAGCCAACGAGGGCACTCAACATGTGAAGCCCCGCAGGTGTAGTGTCGGTGTCGGTGCATTACCTTCAGGGACTCCACGTTGCTGGATCTCCGTCACTGGTAGGAAATCTTCTTGTTTGATCGTGACGCCACTCTCAGTATTGCGGTCAGTGGGGACCGCCACTGCAGGTTAGGGGACGCCTGGGGCTGATGATATGTGCAGTTAGATGTAGGAGCCTCCTGAGAGTGAGGCAAGCCCCAGGGCCCTGTGTAGGTTCGTAGTACCACAAGTCGCAGAATAACCACACAGGCAGGAATTTCTTTCAAGGGCTTTACTCACAATTGATGGCAGGGTGAGTAGCCCGGGCGTAGCTGAGATGAACCAGATGGGAACCAGGTATCCTTCAGGCTGACTTTATGAGGGTGACTACCGACTCGCCTTCCTTAGCCCTTGGTGGTTTGGGGTGACCCCGACTTTGAGTCCCTATGGGGGCCACCCAGGGAAGATGCTGCAGCCTCTCTCCCCTTGTTGTTTGCCGTGTGCTTGTTCCCCGGACCAGGCCACTCCAGCCTCTTGCCTCCTATGACCTATGGGCCCTAACTTGTGGTTACGTGGCTGCGGCTTTTGTAGTGTTGTGGTGTGGGCTTTAAGAGCCCCACACCGGCAGGTTTAGCAGGGAAAGGTGAATCTATCCTCGCTTCGGGATCTGCCGCCCGGTTGGGCCTGGTGCTCTCTAGCAGTCTCCTTACTTCCCACTCCGTTGCACTCTCTAGCTGAAGCTGGCTTTCAGGCAGCACTCCTAGTTGACCGTTCTCCCCCGTCAATAGCCACTGCGCGGGCGCTGTTAGACAGCAACAGCCCCACAGGTCTGCTCCTCTCTGAGCCCTATGGAGTTCTGCCCTAACTGACTCACTGCCCCTCCTCTCCTGTTCTTGCCTACGCCACCTAGCAACCAGACTCTCCACCACACCCCTTGAGAGGAGATGGAGGCTCTACCCCCTCCACTATTCCAGTGAAGGTGAAGGCTTGCCCCCTCCTGGGATCCCCAGGGGTCCTCCCATGGGTACATGTGTGAGGCCTGGTCACTATGCGCCTGTGTTCCACACCCCTGTCAGCCTTCTGGATTACCTGTCTTGTACTGTCCCCAGCATGGGTGCAGTACTCAGTGGTGCCTGACCAGGTCAGGGGCGCCACATTCCCCCTTAGTTATCACCAGCACGTCCTCGGGCTGCAAGACAACATTTTAAAATGCATAAAACATTAAAACATGTAAAAACATTTTAAGATCACCAGTTATCGTACATCACCACCCTCCACCCACAAGTCCGTTAACCCACCCAAAACCCTCTCAGGAGGCAGGTCACCGGTTTCTTTTTGGTAACCAGGTCTGGGCCATCCGTTTCCCCAGACCTTTCCTCCAATCTTCCTCTCCCGTTGGCCGCGACTTCAGCCACTTCTGGCAGGATGTAGAGGCGGCTTTCATGGGCTGGTGGTTTCAGGGTATACCTGGCCTGGTGGATCCGCGCCGTCAGCCTCTTCTGGCAGGATGCAGAGGCGGCCTCCACAGTTGGTGCTGGCCAGGTACCCTCTTTGTGGTGGTGAGCCAAGGCCCCATAAACAGGCGTGCTCTCTGATCGCAGGTGAGCCAAGGCCCTTTTCTACGGACGGGCCCCCCTGGTCGCAGACGAGCCAAGCCCCTAAACAGGCTGGCCCTGGTGGTGGTGCCACTGGTGTAACTATTTACACTGCGAGAGTTTGTGGCTGTAGCAAGTTCATAGCCTTAAGGTTTATGGTTTTCTCACAATAGTTTTTGTGGGCGCATTTCTTAAACGTTGCAAACAAAACTTGTCAAAACTTCAACTGGTAACTTGCTGTATTTCTTTACTTCTCTCTACTCTACTCCTCCATTTCACCAGGGCGTGGGCATGTAGGGCACCGGCACCTGTGACTTTCTTGCTCTCCGTCGTCGTCCGTCGTTGTTTCATCTGTAGGATCTTTGTCGGTGGTTGTTTCATCTGTAGGTTCTTTATCTTTCCTTTCTTGATCTTCGTCTGTTTCTACATCTGGTTCTTTATCTCTGTCTTTTCTTTCTTGTCTTTCTTGTCTTTCTTGTCTTTCTTGTCTGGGACATGGTGCTACGTCTAAGGCATAGTAGCCCCTTTCTCCTTGATGCAAGGTGAACTGTACTAAGTCCCCAATTTTCAAATTTCTGCCTGAATGTCCTCTGGGCAGGTGGGCTTGAACATCTCTCCGATTTACAAATATGCCCTCTTTTATTCCTTTTACTACAATAAAGCCGTATCCGCTTTTCAAGTTGAAGTCCTCTACTATTCCTCTGTAAAGGGGTCCTCTAGCCTGGGCTTTGGACCTTCTTAGGCACCTTTTCTCCTCCAGGTCTCTGGCTGTGACCTCCCTCTGCTCTGGAGACTGTGGTGTTGGAGGATACTTTGATCTGCTGCGCCGTGTCTTGCGGGCTGGGTTCATGCTTGCAGGCTCCCAGGTGAGGTCTTTGGGCTGATCTTCATCTGCTGACGGTGTCAAGTCTTCCTCCTCCCAGCGGGAATAGGGCAGCATCTCCGGCTCTGGGTAGGGGTCTGCTGCGGTTGGCGTCGGAGTCAGCCCTTCTGCTTCCTGATCTCCTCTCCCCCTTAGTTCTTCGCTGCACTCTGGTTGTGGCAGCGCTGGGGATGAGTGTTCTTCAGCTGGTCTGGGCGGTGGACTCTCTGGCGCGGCTGCAGGGGTTGCCTGTATTTCCTTGGGGGTATGCGGAGGGAGCAGATACCGATCCACCATCTCTTGCGGGAACTGGGCCTCCAGATCAGCCTTCAGCTTCCAGTATTCGGGGTCCTCTCCTATCAGGGTCTTCCTAGCAGGGACCTCTCTGGACTGGGGAGCGGTGTCTGCTCTGGCCTTGCAGGCCGGGGAAAATGATGAGGTAGTCTTCTCTTCTTGGCGGGCCGCGCCCTGTATGGCGGCGGCCTGGTCTTGGCGGGCCGCGCCTTGTATGGCGGCGGCCTGGTCTTGGCGGGCCGCGCCTGGCATGGCGGCGGCCTGGTCTTGGTGGGCCGCGCCCTGTATGGCGGCGGCCTGAATTGGCGTTCCTGTCGCGGCCGGTTCCTGGCGGGCCGGACTGGACACTGCAGCCGCGGTCTCACTTGGCGTCGCAGCCTCGATGGGGTCCGTGCAGGCTGAGTCGGGCGTCGCTGCAGTGATCGGAGCTTGGCGGGCCGCACCCGGCGGGGCTGCGGCCTGGTTCAGCATATCACTTGCGGCGCGGACGAGCGTCGCTGCTGCGTTGGGGTCTTGGCGGACCGGGTTCAGCAGGGTGGCAGCCTGGGTCAGCGTCACACCTGCAGCACGGATGAGCACTGCCGTGGTGGTCGGAGCCCTGCGGGACAGGCGGGGCATCGCTGCAGCGGCCTGGGCTTGGCGGGCCGCACCTAGCGTGGCTGCGGCCTGGTTCGGTGGCGCCGTGCCGGGCGCCTCTTCCGGGACCGCGGGCGTGGCAGCAGGGGTCGGGGCACTTGCGCTGGCCGGGGCATCACTCGACTCACCCATCTGTGGCAGCATCGGGGTCTGCGTCGTTGCCACTCGGTCTGACATGCGTCGCGCGGCTCCCTCCTCGTAGGTCCGCACCGCCGCAGCCATCTCCAGGAGCTCCGTGCGTTCTTCCCTAAGCTGTCGCACAATCCCGGCCTCCAGCCGGTCGCAGAAGATGGCAAGCTCTCGGCACCACCAGGCAGCAGTGCCTGGTTCTGGGTATCCGCGTCTGGATTCCATTTCTGCTCTCTGCAGCAGCAGGTTTGTGGCTTCCCTTCTCTCTCGCCGTTTCTCGACGCTTCCGCTCTCATAGCTGGCAAGCTCCGAACTCTGCAGGGGATCTCTGGGTAGCCACACCTCTTCGTGGGCTGTAACTTCTTCCAGCGCGGGCTGCTGTTGTTTTTCAGCGCGCTTTTCATGGTGGCAATATGGCGGCGCTTCCAATTTTTCAAGCGGACCGCCCAGGCACATGGTCACCTGTCTGAACAGGTCTAGTCCTTATCCTGTTCGTGACGCCAGATGTGAAGCCCCGCAGGTGTAGTGTCGGTGTCGGTGCATTACCTTCAGGGACTCCACGTTGCTGGATCTCCGTCACTGGTAGGAAATCTTCTTGTTTGATCGTGACGCCACTCTCAGTATTGCGGTCAGTGGGGACCGCCACTGCAGGTTAGGGGACGCCTGGGGCTGATGATATGTGCAGTTAGATGTAGGAGCCTCCTGAGAGTGAGGCAAGCCCCAGGGCCCTGTGTAGGTTTGTAGTACCACAAGTCGCAGAATAACCACACAGGCAGGAATGTCTTTCAAGGGCTTTACTCACAATTGATGGCAGGGTGAGTAGCCCGGGCGTAGCTGAGATGAACCAGATGGGAACCAGGTATCCTTCAGGCTGACTTTATGAGGGTGACTACCGACTCGCCTTCCTTAGCCCTTGGTGGTTTGGGGTGACCCCGACTTTGAGTCCCTATGGGGGCCACCCAGGGAAGATGCTGCAGCCTCTCTCCCCTTGTTGTTTGCCGTGTGCTTGTTCCCCGGACCAGGCCACTCCAGCCTCTTGCCTCCTATGACCTATGGGCCCTAACTTGTGGTTACGTGGCTGCGGCTTTTGTAGTGTTGTGGTGTGGGCTTTAAGAGCCCCACACCGGCAGGTTTAGCAGGGAAAGGTGAATCTATCCTCGCTTCGGGATCTGCCGCCCGGTTGGGCCTGGTGCTCTCTAGCAGTCTCCTTACTTCCCACTCCGTTGCACTCTCTAGCTGAAGCTGGCTTTCAGGCAGCACTCCTAGTTGACCGTTCTCCCCCGTCAATAGCCACTGCGCGGGCGCTGTTAGACAGCAACAGCCCCACAGGTCTGCTCCTCTCTGAGCCCTATGGAGTTCTGCCCTAACTGACTCACTGCCCCTCCTCTCCTGTTCTTGCCTACGCCACCTAGCAACCAGACTCTCCACCACACCCCTTGAGAGGAGATGGAGGCTCTACCCCCTCCACTATTCCAGTGAAGGTGAAGGCTTGCCCCCTCCTGGGATCCCCAGGGGTCCTCCCATGGGTACATGTGTGAGGCCTGGTCACTATGCGCCTGTGTTCCACACCCCTGTCAGCCATCTGGATTACCTGTATTGTACTGTCCCCAGCATGGGTGCAGTACTCAGTGGTGCCTGACCAGGTCAGGGGCGCCACAAACACAGTGAAATCCTCCAAAAGAAGGGATGAATAGGGACCACCAGGCACTGAATCTACAAATAAGCAAATTTGCATGTGTCAAAAATGTGTAGTTTTTTCACGTTTTGATGCACATTTTTACCATTCATTAGTATGGCTGAAATCTGCACCAAAAATGCTGAAAGAATTAACATGCTTGAAATCTGCGCCAAATCTGCTAGGAGAAACTACTCAATGTGTGCATGAAACTTCAGGATTCTCAATGATATTGGTGGGATCAGGAAACCATTTAGGTATTTGTGACAAATCTGCAATGAAAAAAACACATCAAAATTGTAACAAAAACACACAGTTTATACACAGCGTAATAGTGCAAAAAGTGATGTTGCGGCAACAAATGGGAGCCACTGCCTTTCTGAGATCTGCCTTGTGCCGCAGATGAATGCGGTCGATGGATGAAATTAGGACACACACCAGCAGCTCTAGCTATAACAAAATTCCCCATTAAGTCCTGGTTTATTATACAGTCCCAATTTTGTGAGTAAGCAATCAAAATGGAGTGGAGAAGGGGTAACGCCACGCATCAGCCAAATGAAACTGTAGAGATGTTGATGAATAATATCTTTCTTTTATTTCATCGGTCTACGCGTTTCGAGGTCGAAACCTCTTCTTCAGGACCAGTACATCAACAAACAACATGCGTTTGTTGATGTATTGGTCCTGAAGAAAAGGTTGAGCCTCGAAACACATAAACTGATAAAATAAAAGAAAGATATTATTCATCAACATCTCTACAGTTTCATTTGGCTGATGTGCGGCGTTAACCCCTTCTCCACTCCATTTTGAACGCTCATCCACGTGGGGCTGCAGCAGACGCCATTATCTTATGCTTATCAGTGGTTGTGACTCTCACAACCAAAATAGGTGAGTGTATATCTCCTGTATATACTGCACTTGTCATCTGGTGTTACCCTATCAGCGCTTCTTATTTTTAGATTTAATTTTGGGAGTAACATAGAGATAATATATAAATATAAGCATCTTATTGGTTACATAAGCAAAATACAAGCATATTATTGTTTGCATTAGCATTTTACCACTGATTGGTTGTATTTCAATGTTCTACATGATTAGATATTAATTTCAACTAGTGTCTTAATAGGTAGTGTGGGCATACTGCCATGGTGTATGCGTGCCCATCTCTTATCTATATATATAAATAAAAAATAATGAGCAAAAATAATTAGCTTTGCATTCTTTCTCAAGGGAAAATTTAGATAGTGTGTTATTTTGAAGGTCAGTGCGTGTACATAGTTATATAGGATGAAAAAAGATATAGGTCTATTTAGTTCAACCTTCCTCCACCAATTATATATTTTAGAATCCGCAGTCAGTACCATTTATATATATTTTGTCATTAAGTAATTTATAACTGACAATGTTGTGTAGTGAGGAAATCATCCAGCCCTGATATAAAAGCTGTTATAGTATCTGCCATTACTACCTCTTGTGGTCGGCATTCCACAGTCTGACTGCTCTAACTGTAAAGAACCCTTTCCTATTTAGCTTCATGAAAATGTAGAAAATGTATTGTCTTAGAAATTTTGAACAGAGACCCATCGGGCTCAAATCACTAAGAAAAATTAATTGTATATTTGAAATCACCATGTCGAAGACCAAATCGACGCCAGTCCCATTTTCCAAAATGGACACCACCATCACAGTGAGGGACCCTATTTTCATTATTTCAATGGAGCTCCATAATTTCTAATATTACCATTTGAAATACTAGAATTTTGCTTTCTTCCAAATACAACATCGTACACCGGTGGTTTGTGTTCACTTCAATGGAGCTGAGCTGGGAATCCTGAAACAATCCATTGAGTTGTTTCTAGAAAAAAAAGTTTTGTTTTTTTTTTATTCTAGACAACCCCTTTAACTATACATAAAGCAAATTCATCTAGTTTGCACCTCATCAGATCGATTGTTGTAATGTTTTATTTTTTGGGCCTGGTGAAAAAATTTGGTTAAGTAAAAAAAAATGACTTTATTGTACATTTTATATATTAACCTGGATTTTCACATTTGTTTTTATCCTTTCTCGATACAGGCTTCACTTTTGCAACAGGACTCAGTGGTAAATTGTATTCTGTATGTAACCCCCTTCTCATGTACAGCACCATGGAATCAATGGTGCTCTATAAATAAATAATAATAATAATAATAAAATAAATATCCCAGTGAGACATGCCAATCATATCTGGGGGTCTTGGTGCTAGGAGTCCCTGTAGTTGTGTGCCGTCTACAAAGGCAACCATAAGGGAGATCACCAAACATAATTCCCCAATGCTGTGAGGTTCCTTCTAGACCGGTGTGCACTAAACCAACTAGTCAGGTTCTCAAGGACATAAGTGATCTACATAACACCGGCGTATTGATTGCGTTCGTATTATCCTTCAAGCTTCAGTTCCCTGGCAGTGCCGGCCATTCTCTGCTTCCGTGAAGGTAGTAACTCGTGAGAGAAGAGCTTGGGATATTGCCAAGGAGCAACTCCCCACTAAGATTGAGTGATGTGACTGCTGACAGGTCTGGCTATTTGGTGAGAATGAAGAAATTGTCAAAGTAGCTTTGAACACAGGATATATTTACAAAATACAGTGAAATGTATCGCAGTGTACAAATATAACTTACCATAATTGTATCACGACGATATATCTGTTTATGTGTAAAACGTTTTCTGGAAAAGGGAAGGGTGGGATTCAACAAAAACTGCTATGTAAAAGTTACTCATTTTGGCACAACACTCTCAAAAGTGGGTAAAGGGTACTTTACACGCTGTGATATCGCTATCGATATCGCTAGCGAGCATACCCGCACCCGTCAGTTGTGCGTCACGGGCAAATCGCTGCCCATGGCGCACAACATCGCTAGGACCCATCACATTACTTACCTGCCTAGCGACGTCGCTGTGACCGGCAAACCGCCTCCTTTCTAAGGGGGCGGTTCGTTCGGCGTCACAGCGGCGTCACTAAGTGGCCGCCCAATAGCAGAGGAGGGGCGGAGATGAGCGGCCGTAACATGCCACCCACCTTCTTCCTTCCTCATTGCCGGTGGACGCAGGTAAGGAGATGTTCGTCGTTCCTGCGGTGTCACACATAGCGATATGTGACGCCACAGGAATGATGAACAACCAGCGGCATGCACTACCAACGATATTATGAAAAGGAGCGACGTGTCAACGATCAACGATTTTTGATGTTTTTGCGATCGTTGATCATTGCTTCTTTTAGTCACACGCTGCGATGTCGCTAACGACGCCGAATGTGCGTCACAAACACCGTGACCCCAACGATATATCGTTACGGATGTCGCAGCGTGTAAAGCACCCTTAAGGCTCAGCGTGAGGGGGCATGATGTACGAGCCCAACCTGACAGATTCTTTATAATTTATTGTAGTTTATTGCAGTCCGATATATGCTCAAAAATTCATCAAGGAGCATGCACCTCTGAATGAATTTGGCACATCTTACTGTAGTAGAGTTTTGCTCCAGGAACCCCAATCTTAAAGGGGTTGTCCACTACTCGGACAACCCCTTCTCAATCTGAGTGTTTGCCCCTGTTAAAATAACAACATTTTCACCTCCGGTGTTGGCACCATTCCGGCAGTGTCAGCACTTGCTCTCAAAAAGCTCATGGGAAATTGTTAAAGTCACCCAAGTCATGGGTCCAATTAGCACCTGCTTCCCTCTCCCGGACTCCTGATCGTGATTAGTGGTGTACAGCCAATGAAAGCAGGCCACTTGACCCTATGGGGCCCGTGAGTCAGGAGAGCTGACACCAGCCCCCCGCCGAGGATCGCACTGACAATTGTATTGGCATTGCAGCTCTGACTTTCTCTTGAAATATGATTCATCCAAAGGCGGGGAGAAACAAGCCGGCACTGATCGGTCGCGTGCTGTTAACAATTTCCCGTGAGCCCAGGAGGGTGAGTGCCAACACTGTTGGAATGTCACCAGCACCGGAGAAAGTATAAGTGTTGTTATTTGAACAGGGGCCAAACACTCAGATTGAGAAGGGGTTGTCCAAGTTATGGACAACCCCTTTAAAGTATCAGCTCCTATGTGTTATTCCATAGAAGTCAATGGAAATGTGTTCTAGTGTATCACAGCTTATATTGACATTAATGGACTCTTTATGGCTTGACTTGGGACATTATCTGTTCAAAAATTACAATTTATTAGTAGCTGAATGGCAATACAATTCCATTTAGTTGGCAGACTTGGGTAAGGTCCAGCGTGGGGTAAGACACACAACAAACAGTGGTTTCAACACAACATACAAGAGGTACACCTGGGACACTTTAATAACTGTGCGTAATGATGCTAGAGAAGAGGATGATGGGAGATATTCTGCACTCACCTGCAGCTGTACCCTACTCTCCTAGCCAGTCCCTATACAGGTTTCACACCTCTCGCCGAGCAGGATACCTGAAATCCTGAGCGACTCTGTAATAACCCTGGCTAGTGAGCTGGCAGGTGAGGATCACTAGTCCCACTGCTGCACTTATACAACAAGAGGGGAAGGTGTGACAGACAGGGGAAACAACAAAAAGATAAAGCACAACTTCACAGCTTCAGTCAGACACCAGGACTGCAGCCTACACCGCTTCACTGCACCAAGGGCTCTAGCAGCACCTTCCACCTTGAGGCCAAGCTTCAGAATGGATTCAGAATAACTGGCGCCCTGTGTAATGTGAGGAGTTTCAGATGGAAAAGAGAGACTCTGGATCAGATCCTGTCACAAGTCTGTAAAAGCAGAGAGACGACTGTGACACTGGGAGTGATAACTGATTCATAAAAAACTTCAGATTATGGGACTGATATGCGGAATAAAGTTTACAAATATTCTTGGCTACAAATCTGCCGGTTTGCATTTACAGCTTGTATGCAGACCAGTGTGTTCTCAATCATGAATACAGGCTATAAACAAGCTCTGTAAAGTCTGAGTCTGCCGTCATATTTGCCTTAAGCGGGCTTTACACGCTACGAGATTGCTACAGCGATCTCGTTGAGGTCACGGATTTTGTGACGCACATCCGGCCGCTGTAGCGATCTCGTTGTGTGGGACTCCTAGGAGTGATTTTGGATCGTTACAAAAACGTCCAAAATCGCTCCTCGTTGACATGGGGATCCATTCCCAAATATCGCTGCTGTCGCTGGGGCGAAGTTGATCCTCGTCCCTGCAGCAGCACACATCGCTACAGGTGACGACGCAGGAACGAGGAACCTCACCTTACCTGCCACACGTCAGCAATGAGGAAGGAAGAGGGCGGGCGGGATGTTCGTCCCGCTCATCTCCGCCCCTCCACTTTGATTGGGCGGCCGCTTAGTGACGTCGCTGTGACGCCGAGCGAACCGCCCCCTTAGAAAGGAGGCGGATCGCCAGTCACAGCGACGTCGCCGAACAGGTAAGTACGTGTGAAGCTGCCGTAGCGATAATGTTCGCTACGGCAGCGATCTCCACATATCGTCATAACGATAGGGGCGGGTGCTATCACGCTCGCCATCGCTAGCATCAGCTAGCGATGTTGCAGCGTATAAAGCCACCCTTAATGTGTGGCCCTCCTCCCGCTTCCTTACTTACATTTGGTAGACAATGCATTCCTTTTGCTAATTGCTTTCTCTAACCGGTTGCTCTTCAGTTACTGTGGGAATAAAACTCCCTATATGTATAGAAGAAAGAAAGACGTATTCAGCTCACCTGCCAGGTGCACCATCCAAGTGAAAGTCCAAAAAGAGAGATCAGCACTCAAACGTCCATAAAAACTGAAAGACTATATTTTTTAATATAAACAAGGTGAGTTTGCTAAAAGGTACAAAGGCAAAGAGAGAGCAAAAAAGCCACATTTTGGAGACAACCGGTATAGAAAACTTGTATCAGACCTAAGTCCTCCAGACGTGCTCTAGGGCGGCACAAGTATGTCACATTGTAACAAGCTACAAGATACTACCTGATCACATAGGTTGCCTTATTATTATGGAAATTATATTGGTATTATAATATGCCATGTGCCATATTATGTTGAAGGCTTGTGTACCGCCAGCAATGTACAATGGTCTTCAGTTGCACTTTAAAGTAATATGACCAATACTTTATTGTGTGATAAATATGTGTGCTATGCCACATAAGAGATGCAAGTGAGGGAAGAGCTAGTGATCATATGGGGGATATGCTGTTACACCCACACCGGCATCCCCGCACTGTCCTGCTCTTCTTCCCCGGCGGGGATGTGACGCCCTGGACCCCAGGGGTCACAGTACACTAACAACACACACACACACCCCTCCCCCGGCTAGGTACATCAGTCAAACAAAATCCTTGTTGCCTCCCTCCAGGGTTTGATGTCCACACCAGGTGGGGTGGAGCCAGGTGGTTGGCCCTGCCCACTGAGGAGTTCACAGGCCTGGAGGTGGGAAAAAAAACAGTTAGTGGAAGTGGAGAGTTGAAGTGGAGAGTTAGAGTTGAGAGGTGGAAGTGAGAGGAGCAAAGACTGTGTGTGTCTGGGTCGGAGCCCAGGCACAATCAGCAAGGTCGGCAGACGGTGGTGGCCGTCTGCAGGAGTTGGTGGAGGTCAGCGGAACCGTAGGACCGGGGTTGGGCGGTGGCCCGCTGGTACTGAACCGGGGAGCAGATTGAAGCCAAGCACCAAGGCAGGGTACTCAGACCCCGACTAGGCTAGGAGCCGCTGTAAAGGTCAAATTCTCTGATTGCGGTCTATACCTCAGGGGTTCATTCCCAAACAAGTCCCGTCAGAAGGCAACAGCCCAACCCATCCGGATAAGTGCCACCGCCAAGAGCCAGAGATCCAAGGGCCAGCGCCTGCAGGCTCAACGGGCTCTCCCGACACGTACACGCCGGGGAGCGGACTACCCGTGGGAAGCCATAGGAGTCAAACACACATACAGGTGCAGGAAACGACAGCCATCATCAACCCGTCTGGGGAGAGTGAAAACACCGCAGCCGACTGTGGGCCCCGTCCATCCAGCCGCTTGGTTTACCAGAGACTTTGTCCTTCTGTGTCTGAGTGAGTACAACAGTGCCATCCGGCACCGCGCTGCATCGCGGCCTTGCTCCCGCGCCCACGCTGCCTCTCCGCATCCGGCCCCTGCACCTATTCCTTCCCTGCCCAAACCGGGGCCCCGGGACCAACAGTCCCTACCCACGGAGGGGCCAACACCTCAGCTGCTCTCCGCCATTGCTCCCGGGAACCCCCGTCACCAGCAGCGGTGGTGCCCACCATCACCACAACCCCGTGGGTGGCGTCACGACGGACATCCCACCACTAACCTCCCCTTTTCACTCGTGGGCGAGGAGGCGCTGCTCGAGCCCCGGGTCCGGCCCCCGTGCTCGAGCCACCGAGGAGCAGAAGCACCGGACCCGAGCCCCAGCGATTCCCAGGCGAGCGGCGTTCCCAACCTCTCCGCCCGCGACAGGGACACCGGCACTCTCACCTTCTCGCCATCCAACAGTGACTGCTCCATCCATGACTCCTGCTGCCAACTCCTGGGCCTGTACACACCACACATGACTCCTGGGAGTGTTCTTAGGGCATGGGCAGACAGCCTCCTTTCTTAAAGGGCCAGTACACCCTAACCTGAAGTACCTTGGCATCAAGTATTTAAGGCACCTTCCCCTTAAGGTGGGTGCCTGGGCAATGTGTTCCTAATGTTACTAGTTCTCAGATCTCTTTTTGCTGCTGCTGCGGTTATTGTGCTATGTGCTGTATTGCTGATGCACTTCTGTGTTCCAGTGCATGATGATGCCACTGCTGCAACTATACATACCTACTATTGCTGCTGGTGAAATTGTCCCCATCAACTGCTCCTACGATATCGGCCACCACTGCTGCAACTACCCATCTTGGCCTCTGCTGCTGCAACTACCCATCTCAGCCACCGCTGCTGCAACTACCTATCTTGGACGCTGATGCTGCATCTACCCGTCTTGTCCAAACCTACAATACAGGCTGTTTCTCCTACTATCAGAGACTCTTTGTATAAATACCCATGGCACCAGCTGCTGGGGCATCATGGTCCCTTGGGGCTGCCCTTGTAAGCTACCTACCAGCATGTTAGCATATCTCCCCCTCCAGTGGCTTTAGTGCAGACTCAGTAGCCATTCAGGTATGCTCCTCTAGGTCAGTGATCGGTGTCTTTGACCCAGTGTATCCACTTACCCCTTGCTCAACCCGCGAGTTCTGCCCTGGGTTCAGAAATGTCTTCAACAGAATGTCATAAAGTAATGGCTTAGATGTGTGACATACTGATAGTAAGAGCAGAGCACTTTGTCTTAAAATTTAATGTGCACTATATTACGTTTGACACAGAAAGGTCAGATGGCAACATGGGATAAAAAAAATGAAGTACTGCTTTCCCATTTGAAAAGAAGAATAGAGGAGAAGCTACAATGCAGCAGTGAAAATACTTCTGCACCAAAGCTAGCTAGTATGTGGGGGTGAGTATCAGCCATTATTAAGGCTTACAAGGGATATGAATGCAGTCTCTCTGCATTAATAATGGTAATACAAGGGGAAATAAGAGCAGGATACTCAGTGAACTGAATGTGTGTTTTTACTATCAAATCAAACGACTTAGAAATGTGTTGATAATAAAACCGCATTCAGTTCACCGTGTATCCCGCTCTTAGTTCCCCTTGGAATACCATCAGCAGCACAGAGGAACCACATTTGTTTCCCTTTTGGCTGTTCATGGTCCTTGCAACCCGTGGCTCTCCAGCATCTGAGCCTCTAAAGCTTCATTTGGTGTTGTGTATCACACAGCCAGTCCAGGAGAGCAAATCCCTGTAATGTTCAGTGCCTATTAATCTCAGGTAAGACCCTATTGTGCTTTTCTGTTCGACATACCTTTCTACTACGGTATTATTAAGGCTTAAGCTGGCTTCACACATAGCAACAGCGACAACGACGTCGCTGTTACGTCACCATTTTCTGTGACGCAACAGCGACCTTGTAAGTCGCTGTTATGATCGCTGCTTAGCTGTCAAACACAGCGATCATCACGTCGCTACATGTGCAGAGAGCAGGGAGCCGCGCACACCACTTAGCGCTGGCTCCCTGCACTCCTAGCTACAGTACACATCGGGTTAATTACCCAATGTATACTGCAGCTACATGTGCAGAGAGCAGGGAGCCGGCACTGGCAGCGAGAGCGGCGGACGCTGGTAACGAAGGTAAATATTGGGTAGCCAGGGAAAGGTCTTCCCTTGGTTACCCGATGTTTACCCTGGTTACAGCTTACCGCAGCTGCCAGATGCCGGCTCCTGCTCTCTGCTCGCTTCAGTTCGTCGCTCTCTCGCTGTCACACACAGCGATGTGTGCTTCACAGCGGGAGAGCGACGACCAAAAAATGAAGCTGGATATTCGGCAACGAGCGGCGCCCTCACAGCAGGGGCCAGGTCGTTGCTGGATGTCACACACAGCGGCAGCGACGGTACGTCGCTGCAACGTCACAGTTAGGCTTAGTGAAAGCTACAGTGTAGTAGATAAGAAGCTCCAACTAAGGTGCAGTAGATGTACTTTATCACTGGTGAAGGAGACAAGCTAGCCTACATGAGAATATAAGAAATAGAAGTGGATGAGGAGTGCAAATCAGAAAGCAGCAAGGCTTATTCCTGACTGTGAAGGGTAGATCCTCCAGATAGGCAATGGACAATCCATACAAGACGGGTGAAAAGTAGCGACACCAGAGAAGTCTGTAGAGTGTGAAGAGAATAACCATGTGTGAGGGACTTACACTGTAACTGTAGATAGTAGGACATAGAAGTGTGTAAAATGCCAAATACACTGCGGTTAGACTTTGCTGCCAAGAAAAGTGACCATGAGATAGGCTGGGTCAAGAACTGAGAGTGACTTCTGAGCAGCATCAAAAGTGATACAAAGACAGCGCCTATGTGAAGAAGATTGTGATAGTGTCCCTGCAGAGACGTCAACTTACTCCTTGCCCCGGCCCGGTTGCGTCCTCCCCCGCACTCCGGCCATCCACATGTGCTGCTGCTTCCTTCTCCTCCCAGGGCCTGTGCATGCAGCCCAGGTCTTCCAGGAGTGTGCTTAGGGTGCGCAGGCACACACCGGCCTGTCTCTTAAAGGGCCAGCATGCTATTTCCAGGAAGTGCCTTTTAGCCTATGCCTGAGAGGCACTATATATTTAAGGCACTCTCCCATTAGGGGAGGTGCCTGTTCAATGCTCCTAGTTAGTCAGTGTCTTAGTCTGCTAGCTAGTTGTCAGCTCCCGTTACCCCTGTGTCTATCACTTGTGCCTGCCTTCCCATACCAGTCTGTCCCTGCTGTGCCCACCATTCCTGTCTGTACCAGCCTGCCTCAGTCTCCTCAGCTGTTCATATCTATTCGTTACCTGTCTGTCATAGTCCCGGTCATTGCCCTGGGAGTGTTACCTGGTGTCCGCATTGTGGTAGATGCTTAGTTAAGCCCCTGCCACTAAAGGGTAAGCCCGGGTCCCCCCTGTGGTCCACTGGGTCCACTAATCCCACTCGCTGTCCCTACACTGGCTGGGAGCATTACAGATAGACTGCCCACAAGCTGCCAAGAGTAAGTAAAATGTTGCAAGTGATACAGATACTTATTATCTACCTCTGTTTAAGTCAACTATGATCTCTTGTGAGAGTGTTAACACCACTAAGCTCGTAACTGGGTGTAAGAATGTGTAACCATCAAGTTTTTTGCCTCCTTACGAGTAAAGTTGCTGAAGTGGCAGATATGTGCAACGGTATCCTTCCATCGTCCCTGAGTGGTCAACCACAACATCACCAGTCTGTATATCCTATATTATATTTAAAGGGTAACATCCAAAATCCATCCACCTATTATAAGCCTACACATTGGGAAAAAAGATGGAATTTCTCTTTAAGCTTCCAAATAATCCACATTCCAGCCGATATGGCATGGAAGAACATCTTAATAAATAAGTAGTGCTCTACATCCACAGTCCTTTGTCCGCACAAATCAGAATTACCTTCCAGTGCCTGTTTCTTTGGGTTGGAATTCACTAATCTCTTTTCTTTTTTAACACCCTGGTAATGTATGATCACAATCTCCTAATACACAGAGTGCTATGTGAGATGTAAGCTGCTCCTGAGTTGGAGACATCACAAGGAATTGGAAAGAAAGCTCTTTCAAAGATTAATAGTGTCAGCCTTCAAATAGGAGGCTAATGGTCATATTTTGTAATCTCATAGCTGTCTGCATTTGCTGTGAACTTGACACTGAAAAGTTTATCTTAATGCACATACACATACGGTGTACGACTTGCTGCGTATCACAGCTATTACAGATGAGACAGCAAAACGCCACGAAATGCAA
The DNA here is from genome assembly GCF_048569485.1 of Anomaloglossus baeobatrachus. Classification (NCBI taxonomy): domain Eukaryota; kingdom Metazoa; phylum Chordata; class Amphibia; order Anura; family Aromobatidae; genus Anomaloglossus; species Anomaloglossus baeobatrachus. The sequence continues at coordinate 130,478,458 of NC_134363.1, read as the reverse complement.
AGTTTACGAAAAACGAATAAATGAGGCAAATTGACAAATGCAAATCTATGATGTAAAGGTGCATGACATGTCTGCTGTGTCAAGTGTACTATATAATTCTAATAGAGGTTCAAAGCTAATATAATATAGAGGGGATGTTTGGAGAAAGGCCAATTAGGCTAAAGGCTGCTTTACACCAGACAATCTATCATGCGATAGATCGTCGGGGTCACGGTTTTTGTGACGCACATCCGGCATCGCTGGCGATGCCAGCCTGTGTGACACCTCCTAGCAACGCAGTATCGCTCACAAATCGTGAGTTGTGTACTGGTCGCTAGGTTCCATAATATCGTTTAATTTAGTTGTTCATCGTTTCCGTGGTAGCACACGCCGCTCCGTGTGACACCCCGGGAACGACGAACAGCAGCTCACCTGCGTCACGCAGCCGCCGCAGGCTATGTGAAGGAATGGGGTGGGCGGGATGTTTACGTCCCGCTCATCTCCGCCCCTCCGCTTCCATTGGCCGGCGGTCGTGTGACGTCGCTGTGACGCCGAACGTCCCTCCCACTCCAGGAAGTGGACGTTCACCGCCCACAGCGTGGTCGCACGAGAGGTAAGTACGTGTGACGGGGGTTACTGACTTTGTGCGACACGGGCAGCGATTTGCCCGTGACCCAAAAAGGACGGGGGCGGGTCCGACCGATTGTGAAATTGCACAATCGGTCGTACCGTGTAAAGCAGCCTTTAAGCTTGGGGTTTGAAAATACAAGGGGTTGCATGCTACCATTAGTCATGCTCTTGCAAAGGTAATGGGGCAAGAGAAATTTATCTTCAGATATGTCCAGTAAATGTTACGTGACTAGGATAGTGGTTACTAGGCAGCTCTAAAATGGCTACTATGGTCAGACTTAGTGCAAGTTAGTCTGTTTACCAGATTCCAGGGATTGCTCTGGTCTCACCCTTTAACCCCTGTACAGAGATGTGGACTTAGGGCTCGCTCACATGACCGTATAACTCAGACAAGTGCTAGGGGAGGGCACATGGGGCATTTTCCCAGGGAACAGCCGCCATGGGGTTGCCATTAGTTGCCTGATGCGGTGGTCAAAGATGTCTCTATGGTGGCTTCATTTTGCTGCCCCCTGTAGTGGGCTGTTCTCTGAGCTGGTTGCCGGGTCAGAGAAAGTGTAGCACGCAGGCTCCCAGCAATCAATTGCGCTTGTTGTGCTTGCATCTTTAGATGCGAGTACAATTCAGTCCCTGACCACCAGCACTTCTGGTTCAGGGCGACAGCAGCGTGATCAGGTCATCTGATCATGCTGCTGACTTTACTCTCTGGTGTCACAGAGGCGTGAAGAACGTTTATGTGCTAAGTGCTCTAATGAAGCTAAAGACACCAAAGATTTATTGTAATTTAAGAAGACAGTATGGGGAGCAGGGGTAGTAATTGCCGTGAAAACAGTATGAGGAGGGGGATGTATGAGGGTACACAGTGTAAATTATGGGGGAATGTGTGAAGAAACAGTATGGTAAGGGGGGATGAATGCAAACACAGTATGAGGAGCGAGGGGAATAATGGGTGTGGGAACAGTATGAGGAAAGGAGATGCATAAGGATACTGTACGGAGAGCAGGGAAAAGGGGGATAGATTAAGAAACCGTATTTGGAGGGGGGATCTATGAGGAGATAGTATAAAAAGATAGGGGAAATATGTGAAGAAACAGCATGTTGAGAGAGTGCAAAGGGGAAAGGATGTAGATACAGTATGTGGAGTGAGAGGAGAAATGGGTGTAGAAATTATATGGCAAGGTGGAATGTATGACATTATGGAGAGCAATGAGGGATGTGTGAGGAGACAGTATGGAGAGTGGTGGGATGGAAATGTGTGAGGAGACAGTATGGGGAGCAAGGGAAATATGTAAGAGACAGTATGGAGAGTGTGGAGTGTGTAAGGAAACAGTATGAGGAGCGGGGGCAATGGGTATGGAAGCAGTATGGGTAGGGGGGATGTATGAGGAGACACTATGATAAGTAGGGGGGAATATGTAAGAAGACATTACGAGGAAGGAGAAATGTATGGTGGGAGAAAAGTGTGAGGGAGCACAGAATAGAAATTGGGGGAAGCGTGGTATGGAGATGGTTTAGCATGGGAGGATACTACAAGGGCACAGCAAGGATTGGACAGTATGCCAAAGAGAGGGGAGTGTGGTGAGTGGGAACAGTGTAAAGGCTGGACAGTATAGGGGGGACTTAATTTGAAAGGACAATGTGAAGAAGGGCCCAGTATGGAAAGAAGTAGGCTGTGTAAAGGTCATGTGTCATAAGAGGGACAGTGTGTGGGTCATATTTTGTGCAGGTAGCACAGTGGAGGGCAATTCTTTATTCAGGAGCACATAGTAGGGCAGCTATTTTTATTCATTATAAACATGCTGCTATTTTGCAGAGCATTGTGTTGGGATGTGCAGCAAAAGACTGGAGAAAACGGAAATCTGTAGAGACGAGCTGTGGCTGTGAAAAGTCATCCTGATGTCTGGATAAGATGAAGAAGAAAAGAATGAGAACCACTCCAATCAGAGAAGTTGTCATCTATAAAGTACCTAGATGTAAATATTTATTCTGTGATACTGACTACATCTCAGCACTACTGTGTTTCCTGTACGGTCGGCAGTCTGATGATTAGACATACTGGGAGCTATTCTTAGCAAAGGTTCATGTGATTCAAATTTATATGGGACTGACCTGACGTTAGGATAGATGTATCATGTACTGATGGTGATTTTGGTGATGTATTTATGTACTGATCACGGTTGAGATGATTTATTCATGTACTGATTGAGGTTCTGGTGATACATTTATGTACTAATGTTGATCCTGGTGATGTATTTCTGTACTGATGAGGAATGAATTGCTGTGTTTCTGTACCGATGGTGGTTCTAGTGATGTATTTACATACTGCAAGTGGTTCTGGTGAAGTATTCTTGTGCTGTTCTTGGTTCTGGTCTTGAACACATATAACAATCCATAACTTGTAAGATTACATGATACATGGCTATATTAATAAAGCATTGTGCCATCTGACAAGTTAAAGGTTACAACGTTTATATTTGTTAGGAGCATTAAAGGTGTTATCCAGGTTTGTGATGTAAGTCTGGAGTCACTCTATGTGACAGTAATCTTCTGAATTCTCACAGCGCGCACACTGCACGGTGTCAGGATTCTCTGTTAATGTCTGGGAGAGTGGGAGGTCATGACCACATTTATGGGATTTGCATACAAAGTATCATGTGCAGACTAGACATGCATGGCCTTGTTCAATACAAGTAAACTGGGAGAGTTTGGACATGTTTGGTTGGAATAAGGCTCGCACTCTCATTATCATCCACGCTTGCCACAGGAACTGTTGAATCCTGAAAATCTGCAGTGCATTCACTGTGAGAATTCTTCAGAAATGTGCAGCTACTTAAAGTGACAGCAGACTTTCATCACCAACCTGAACAAGCTCTTTAACTATAAAATTAAGCATTGCAGTATGCCCAATCCTAAAGTGTGTAATATGCCCACTGTAATGACTCAGCTCAGGTTTCTGGCTCCAGCGGTCATCACATGGCCATTCATATGCGTTTTCAGACTTACAGTCATATGACAATTTTAGTTTCTCACTGAACATTGAGAGAAGTAGAAAGCCATTGGAATGTTACTGGAAGTGTGCAAGTTGCATATGAGCAATCAAATGATGACTACTCCAACCGCTTGAACGGGAATGTCACATGGAGTTTTGCACAAACTTCACCGACTGACATGGCGGCATTGGACTCTTTTCAGATTGCAGATTCTGACAGTCCTCCTGGTGGTTTCTATGGTGTCTGTGATTAACATAATCAGACTCACGTGTTGACCTGCTGTGTGCTGTTGACTTATAGGCAGGCTAGCAAGAGATAATCTCCCCTAGTCTGTTTGTGTCTTTAATCACATGTTGTGAGAAGACCTATCACATCTGCTTCCCTCTTATTTATACTGGTGGAATCCTTTACCCATGCCAACTATAGTTTATTCTATGTTGGTCTGTGAGGTGTGGTGTCCCAGACTCTCTGGTGAAAGTCGTGCCCATTGGTTGTAGCGGTTATGGAGTTTACCCCTCTTGTTTTGTACTTCCTTCCTGCTCTTGTTTATACTCCTGGATCTTTTATTGTCTTATTGTATGTGTGCGTGCTGTGTGACAGAGTTTTGGTTTTTGCCATGTCTGTCTTTATCTGTGGTTTCAATACACTCCTGTCCCATACCTCCTTGGGGGGAGGGGGAATCAAATCAGGACTAGTCAGGAGCAAGGCCAGGAAGGAGACCCAGGCCTCTCCACCATCAGGAGTATCCCTGAGATTAGGGATAGCGTAAGGTCCCCTAGCTGGGAGGGACAGCTTAGGAGCACCGGTTCCCCGCTATCCCAAAGTTTTCGTGACAAGGAAGGGGAGGGTACGCCAAACTGAATTCTTGTCCTGAGTGCTGGCTGGAAAACCTAGATCCTCCTCTGTGCTATACATAGCATTCGAAAATCATTTCATGTGATGACTCCTTACAGAAAAGAAAAAAAAAAATTCTACCATCCATAGGAAAATATGCCATGTGTGGACATGGTCTAGGATAACCCATGTAACATTATATTGTTCAGTTCTGACAGAAAAGCAATAAAACTACTTTTAAGAGCCCGTTCTGAATTTACAAGTATTTTTTTTCTATTTTACAGCATTGTAAACAGTGTTATCAAATCATTTATCAATAAGTTACTGTCTGATCATTGTGTAGTAACTGGTAAGACATCAGAAAATGACAGGATTATATTCTCTATATACACTTTTCAGTAGCGCTTACATCAACTCTTTGATACTCGTTGGCAGAAATTATTCCCAGATATAAAAGTCATTTCACACATTTGTTCTTTATATTTTCCTAACAAAAGTGATGTTTTGTGACATTGGTAAAAGTCCAACATTTTATAGACTTATGACTGCAGGCAATGGCCTCCTCAACTCTTTACACAGCTCCTCTATGTACGGGGAAAAAAATATACTTGGAAAATAGGAACATTATCTGTAAAAGTTCTGCATCCCACTATAATACTACAAGAATACAACTGCTATAATACTGTTCCTATGTACATGAATATAACTACTATAATACTGCCTCCTATGTACAAGAATAAAACTACTATAATACTGCTCCTATGTACAAGAGTATAACTACTATAATACTGCCCCTCTGTACAAGAATATAACTACTATAATACTGCCCCTACTGTATGTACAAGAATATAACTACTATAATACTGCCTCCTATGTACATGAATCTAACTACTATAATACTGCCCCCTATGTACAAGAATAAAACTACTATAATACTGCTCCTATGTACAAGAGTATAACTACTATAATACTGCCCCTATGTACAAGAATATAACTACTATAATACTGCTCCTACTGTATGTACAAGAATATAACTACTATAATACTGCCTCCTATGTACAAGAATATAACTACTATAATACTGTTCCTATGTACAAGAATATAACTACTATAATACTGCCCCTATTTACAAGACAATAATTAATATAATACTGCCCCTATGTACAAGAGTATAACTACTATAATACTGCTCCTATATACAAGAATATACTAAAATACTGCCACCTATGTACATGAATATAATTACTATAATATTGCCACCTATGTACAAGAATATAACTAATATAATACTGCCAACTATGTACAAGAATATAACTACTATAATACTGCTCCTATGTACCAGAATATAACTGCTATAATACTGCCCCATATGTACAATATAACTACTAAGGACAACATCTTCAAGGAATTTGTATGTTCTCCCTGTGTTTATATGGGTTTCCTCCGCATACTCCGGTTTCCTCCCACACTCCAAATACTGATAGGGAATTTAGATTGTGAGCCCCGATGAGGACAGTGTTGCCAATGTATGTAAAGTGCTGTGGAATTAACAGTGCTATATAAATGAATAAATATGCTAATATTATTATTATTATTATTATTATAATTATTCTACCCCTATGTACAGGAATATAACTACTATAATACTGCCCCTATATACAAGAATATACTATAATACTGCCACCTATGTACAAGGATAATACTGCTCCATATACAAAAATGTAACTACTACAATACTGTTCCCTACGTGTGTACAAGGTTATAACTACTATAATACTGCCCCTATGTACAAGAATATAACTACTATAATACTGTCCCCTACGTATGTACAAGGCTATGACTATTATAATACTGCTCCTATGTGCGTGCAAGAATATAACTACTAAATACTGCCCCTATTTACAAGAATATACTATAATACTGCCACCTATGTACAAGATATAACTACTATAATACTTCCCCCAATCTGTGAGGTTGTGTTGAGCAGTTCTCCTGATGTCTGGAGCAAGCCCAGGGCGGGGCCCCCCTGGGCGGGGAAGCTCCCCAGGCAAGGCCCAGGCTTCCCGGCCTACACTGGCACACGGCTCCCAGGCCTCTTCCACTGGGTATAACACCCCCAGAGTCGCTGTGAGACCTGTGATTGTAGCACAAAGCTCCAGCAAGAAAGGAGAAAGTAAGGAATCCATGTGTCATGTTTTGGGAGGAAAACCAACTCCAAATGCAGCAAAGAAGCCAGAAGTGAGGAGAGAAATGTAGCAAAGTGTTAAGTCTTGTGATTCCTGCAGAGAAGCCCCGGTCAGTGCACAGCTCCAGCCGGCAGCTCAGCCTCCATCACCATCAGGTGTGCAGCTCAGCTCTCCGGCACGCAGACAGAGGACATCTTTGGAGAAACAGACCTTGCAAGAAAATCTCCAGCAGCAGCATGTGGTGTCCGGCATGGCGAGCTCAGGCCGCACCAGGTCGCAGTCCAGTGCCAGCTGTAAGCAAGTCCCAGTGCCTGGGTCCAGCAAGGCCACCATGAAAACATCTGTGGTGGAGGCCTGCAACAAGCCTGTATTCAAAGTCCCTGCACCTGTGGCCAAGCCTGAAGCTGTGGAGACGGTGTGTGTACCCGAGCCGCAGCTAGCGTATGCGATGCCCAGACTAGTCAGAAGACTGGGTGAGTTACAGGTGATGAAAGGCATGCTGCAGGCCGAGATAGACTTTATCTATAACCTAAAGGCCACTGATCCTGACCTGACCTCTGTGTGTGACCAGAGACTGAACAAAAAGGGTTTGGAGCTGGCGAGTATGGTGCAGGACATTGACTCTGTGCTGGAGAGTATGGAGCCTCTGAAGGAGTCCCATATGACCCAGGAATGTTTGGCCTCCCATACGCAGGACTGTGCTGTGAGACCAAGACCCCTGATGTGAAGTCAGAGGCCGCTCAGGGCGAGACCCCCCAGCAGCAGACGCGATCGGTGATACAGGCTGCTAGATTCTGCTTTCAGGATGGGAACCTACCGCAGCTACAGGAGCTTACACCTCAGGCAGTGGAGGCACTACAAGTCCCAGAGTGCCCCGCACAGGAGCAGGACCTTCCATGTGTGACTGTCTGTGCTGCTGAGGCCGGTGGGACTGGGGATAGTGATGCTGAACCTGTGGGGTCGGGGGCTGGAGGGGATTCACAGTCTGTGATGGACATTGCACCATGTGATGATGATGATGATGATGTGCATGATATGTGTGACTTTCCTCCTTTGCTGTCTAACCCACAAGGTGTGACGGCCCCCCCTGCTACAGACCCTCATCCTGTCCGTCAGCCCAGGGTGACCCGGCAGGTGCCCCCCAGGAATGCCTGGAGCCTCGGCGCCCCATCCTTCACCTCCGGCGCCCAGTATACCAGCCAGACTTTCAAGCGTATTAATGTTGTGCGTTTTAAGTACATAGGTCCCAAGGAGGTTCTGCCACAGCGCAGGTATGTGGTGAGGGAGCTGCTGTGCCACCAGATGGGATTTGTGCATCATGAAATACTGACGGTCTCTAATCTGCAGGACGGGCAGGGCTATGATGTCAGCTTTAAGCTCCTGTCTGACCTGGACAGATTCTGGGCCGATTACCCCAAGTTCACGGACACTGAGGACTGGAATGAATTTGTGTTGGTCCCTATTTCCAGGCCAGATACTGTCACTGTGAATGTCACCTTCTGGAATGAGGCCGTTCCCCCACAGGACATCGAGGTGTGGCTCCGGAGACATTGTGACCTCGTCTCTGGACTCACCAAGGTCAGAGATGAGGATGGTATCTGGACAATGGGGTGGAAGGTCCTGGTGAAGCTGAGGCAATATAATAATATCACTGCCCACCTACCCAACTCCTTCATTGGGAGGGAGAAGGGGAGATGTTACTATCCCCGAAAGTGCTTCAAATGTGGTAAAACTGGTCATCTGGCCAATGACTGTACTGTGGTGAGGTGCAGCCTGTGTGGGGAAATCGGTCATGTCGCTGCAGATTGCCGGGATGTCAGGTGCAACCTCTGTGGTAGGATGGGCCACCCTCACAGGGACTGTCCAGACGCCTGGCACAACATCTGCAGAGTGTTCCCTGATGATGATGTGATGGCAGCGGCAGAGGCTCAGGAGGTGGTGGCGGAGGCTCATGAGGAGGTTTTCACATCAGGAGAGGTATTGCCCAACCCAGATGTCCCCTGGGAGTCCGCTCAGGTGATACCAGAGCAGGAGGGTGCGGAGGGGCACATGGAGGTTGTCCCTCAGGTCCAGCAGTCTCAGGTAGCCCCCCCTTCAGCATCTGTATCTGATGACTGGAACGTTAGTCAGAATAAACGGAAGAAGAAGGACGCGTCCTACCATAGACCTGAGGCTGGATATGACAGGGCTAGTAAGAAGGTCCAGAGCTCTGTCGGTGTGATGGTCGTGTCCAACAAGTATGGGGCTTTGTCCCATGATGATGATTTTGAGAGGGAATTGGGGAAACTTGAATGTGACAGGGACATAGAGGACCGTCCCCCGCCGAAGCGGAAGCCCCTATCTGTAGACCCTCAGGTAGAGTCTGCCATGGACACCGGTGGTGGACAGAATGTCCCTGACTCGGGATGATGCCTATTACTCTGCTCCTTCTATATATTGTATGGTGATTGCTGAGTTTCATTACACTCTATTCCCCCCACAGGTGTGGATTCGTTAATTTATTTCTGTATTTGATCTGATCATTTAGTGCCGGTGTCTATGTAACCTCAGTGATTTGTGATTTGTCTTAATGGGAGTATTTGTTTATTATACATGTATTTATGTTTGTTTTTTCTAATAAAGATAAAAATTGCCCCCTATGTACAAAAATATAACTACTATAATACTGCCCCCTATGTACAAGAATATAACTACTATAATACTGCTAGAAAAAATGGAGGACAAAAGGAGTTTTGAAGGTGAAAAAGTTAAAAGGTAATTTTTATTGAGACAATATGTTAAAAGGGGAATTTTTACATTTCCATATGACACAACAAGAATGTAGTTATAAATAAAAAATGAAACCAGTACAAAGAGGTAGTACAGTGGGTAAGCAGGGCAAAAGTGACCTAAAATGCGCCCAATATCGGGTGACCTAAGAATAATCGCCGAATAAACGGCTACCAATGAAGGTCAGAAATAATACCTTGGGCGCCTGGTGCACAAAGCCTGCGGGTGGGAGCGATGGGTAGGCAAGCGGTAGTGACCGGAGATACGCCCTGTACCTGGAAGCCTGAAAGTATTCGCCGGGTGAGCGGCTAACATGGGGTCAGCGGTAATACCTGGGGCGCCGGTACACACAGCCTACAGATGGAAGTTCTCCGCGTGGAGGACCCGACGTACGTTTCACAAAGGATTATGGTCGCTTATTCATGGGTACTATAATACTGCCCCTATTTACAAGAATATACTATAATACTGCCACCTATGTACAAGAATATAACTACTACAATACTGCCCTCTATGTACAAGAATATAACTATTATAATACTGCTTCTATATACAAGAATATAGCTACTATACTAATTATGCTCCCTATGTACAAGAATATAACTACTATATACTGCCCCCTATGTACAAGAATATAACTACTATAATACTGCCCCTATTTACAAGAATATACTATAATACTGCCCCCTATATACAAAAATATAACTACTATAATACTGCCCCCTATGTACAAGAATATAACTACTATAATACTGCTCCTATGTACAAGAATATAACTACTATAATACTGTCCCTATGTAAAAGAATAAAACAACTATAATACTGTCCCCTATGTACAAGAATATAACTACTATAATACTGCTCCTATGTACAATTATATAACTACTATAATACGGCATACAGATGTCTGCTGAGAAACTTTGTGCTTATCAGACAGAATCTTCTTCCTCTGGTATAACGGCATAGACGTCAGGCTCGTGAGTTACAGTGTTGTGTAGATGTAAGACCTCTATGGCATATACAACATTGGCAGATCATTATTCTAATATATCTCTGTGTTATTCAATGAGAGCGCAGCATCTGAAGGAGTTGTTTCTAATCAAAGAGAACTCAGCAAGGTCAGTGGTGAGGGGGAATGAGAAGTATATCCCACGTCAGACTCGTGTTCTCATACTGAGAACCAATAAAGTGTGGTGTGGGGGACTCTACATTGTTCCAGTAGCTAATAGGAGTCATAACTTTGCTAAGAGTGAAATATACATCTGCAGGAGTAGGACCGTCACCTCTTCGGTGGCTCTCTGCAAGGAGAACGTATTTGTACATTTTTGGTAATAGATCTCCTTGAAGGAACCCAATTTATTTCTGTATAATTGTTACTTTGCTTACATAGGACACAAATGACATGACAATGAATCAGGTCCACGGGGAAGATGTGACCTACAGCCAGCCGCGAGGACCCTTCCCCTTGCCGAGTGAGAAATAAACAGTTACCACTTTGCTCCTTTAGATAAACAGTGTTACAGCTCTTAAATCTTAGCATCCAAATGACCTTGCTGGGCAATGGCTAATGTGCGGCTCGGGATATAACCAGCATCTTATCTCTGAGAAATCATACCTAATAGAAATGGAAACAAAGTCTAAATATTAATCACCTCCAGGGGCAGGGGTGGCTAACCGGAAAATTAAAATGTAGCCCCTCTAACGGTGCGGGTGTACAAGACCTTAGATTGTTATGCCAAGGCTTAAGAGTCCATTACTTGGTTGCAGTTGCCGCCTTGTGCCGTATCTATAATGGTGGGGGCCAGCACTGAACCATATACCAATATAGAGCAGAAAGTATATAATACGTCAGAGGTACACGTCATAAGATCATGCATGAGAGCATGTCGCAACTAAGGGATATCACTCTGGTCTAAGGGCTGCGTCACACGCTACGATATATCGGGCAATATGTTGCCGGGGTCACGGATTCTGTGACGCACATCCGGCATCGTTAGAGATGTCGTAGTGTGTGACAGCTAAGAATGACTGGGAACGTGCAAAAATACTCACCTTATCGTTGCTCGTTGACACGTCGTTCATTTTCATAAAGTCGTTCCTCCTTCTGCGCGCCGGTTGTTCGTCGTTCCCGAGGCAGCACACGTCGCTCCATGTGACACCCAGGGAACGATGAACACCACTTACCTGGGTCCCGCCGGCAATGCGGAAGGAAGGAGGTGGGCGGGATGTTACGTCCTGCTCATCTCCACCCCTCCACTTCTATTGGGCGGCCGCTGTGTGACGTCGCTGTGACGCCGAACGTCCCTGATGTGTACTCCGGCTACATGTGCAGAGAGCAGGGAGCCGGTACTGGCAGCTGAGAGCGGCAGACGCTGGTAACAAAGGTAAATATCGGGTAACCAAGGTAAGGGCTTCTTGGTTACCCGATGTTTACATTGGTTACCAGCGTCCGCAGAAGCCGGCTCCTGCTGCCTGCACATTTAGTTGTTGCTCTGTCGCTGTCACACACAGCGATGTGTGCTTCACAGCGGGAGAGCAACAACTAAAAAATGGTCCAGGACATTCAGCAACAACCAGCGACCTCACAGCAGGGGCCGGGTTGTTGCTGGATGTCACACACAGCAACATCGCTAGCAAGTTGTGCCTCAGCAGCGATGTTGCTAGCGATGTTGCTTAGTGTGACGGTACCTTAACTGGCAAGTGCAGGGCAGTCCAGCATGCCCCTGCTGTGATTAACACTTCACTGTCAATGTACAATCTTTATTAAGATTCTGGTGTGGGGGGTGGGGATAGCTCCCTGAGCTCAGTTACATGATTAAAGCTAAAAATTCACATTGTACCAGAAACCAGTAATCTAATACCCTTTAAGGGTACTTTACATTCTGCGACATCGCTAGCGATCTCATTAGCAATGTGAAATTCTAGATCGCAAGTGAAATCTTTCGAGATCGCACATGCGTAAAATGACCTATGTGCGATCTCGAAAGATCGCACTTGCGATCTAGAATTTCACATCGCTAACGAGATCGCTAGCGATGTCGCAGTGTGTAAAGTACCCTTTTTAGGAGGTATATACACAGTGTGTCCTAGGTATATTCCCTCCGGTTACCGCGGACTCCCACGGCAAGCCTGCAGGTATGCCCGCACATGTCTGCTGATCTGATTAGCAGACATGTGCTCCTATAACCCTTTAGCTCTTGCTGTCAAACTCAGACAGCGTGATATAACGCGCTTCAGTAGGGATCACACTTTTCCCTGCCACCATCGCCATTGGGTTGTCATGAAAGCGTGGGGTCAGATGATTAGACCCCTGTCACTGCCATGACATGTTTCCTGTGAATGCCGGCAGAGTGCCGACACTCACTGGAGATCAGCATTTCTGCTAATCAGAATTTTACTGAAGCAACGCTCTTATCAGCAGAAGCGATCGTACAGCGCAGGCATAAAATCCCATAAAGGGACAAGTAAAATCAGTAAAAAATGTAAAAGAAAAAAGAGTTTTAAAAATTATAAAAATTAAAAAAAAAAGTTTAAATCATCCCCCTTTTGCCCCATTGAGAATAAAATAATAATAATAATAATAATAATAATAATAATAATACACATATTTGGTTTCGACACATTCAGAAATATATATCAAAGTATAAAATCAATTAATCTGATCAGTAAATGGCGTAGCGAGAAAAAAATTCCAAAAGCCAAAATAATGTTTTATTGGTCGACACAATATTGCATTAAAATGCAATAACAGGCGATCAAAACATCACATCTACGCAAAAATGGTGTAATTAAAAACACCAGCTCAAAACGCAAAAAAATAAGGCATAATTGAGCTCAGATCCAGAAAAGTGAGAACGCTACGGGTCTCGGAAGCAAAAGCGCAATTCTTTTTTTAAAAAAAAAAAACTTCAGATTTTTTTCACCTTTTAGCTAAAAGTAAAACTATGCATGTTTGGTATCTACGAACTCGAACTGAACTGGGGAATCATAATGTCAGGTCAGTTTTACCATATAGTGAACATAGTAAATAAAAGAATCCAAAAACAATCATACAGTTGCAATTTTGTTGCCATTTCACCACACTTGGAACTGTTTTCCCATTTTCTAGTACACTATATGGTAAAACTAATGGTTTAATTTAAAAGTACAACTTGTCTTTCAAAAAACAAGAGCTCCTTTGGCTATATTGGAGGAAAAATAAAAAAGTTATGGCTCTTGGAAGAAGGGGAGCAAAAAACAAACGAATAATGGAAAATAGCTGGGGGTGGGGGAAGGGGCTAAGGTGCCTCATGAAGACAATCTTATTTTAACAGTAAACCAACTGATCAGCATGGGTCTGAGTGCTCTAACCATTGGCAATCAAGTACAGTATAAATTATATTAAATTTTAGCCACCATCTTAACTTCAATAGTCTCCCTCCTTTTAGTATTGGAGTATTGCAGCGCCACTCCATGCTCTCCATATGTTTAAAAATGTATATGGACAGGGGTTTGCCTTAATAAACAATTCCTTTAAATATATATATATTTTTTTCTATCTGGGAGTCTTAATGAACATGCTTTCCTTGCCAGGACAGTAGAGTTACTCGGCCGCGGTCATTCACACTGTTACTGCACTCGGTGAGCCGTCAGTTTGTTAAATCATTCTGACTTACTTTGGGAATAATTAACTTGTAGTGTTCGGAGTTAAGATATTCTTCATTCCGGGTCACATGACTAAAGTAACTATTAAAACTTCAAGTACTATTATTTAAAATGTATTTTCTCATTAAAAAAGATCCTTAGTGGTTACATAAATGACCGTAATGTGAATAATTTATGATGCATTATGCACTGTAAAAACTCTGGAGCAGCAAAGACATAGTTAAGAGAGGACAGGCTGAAATATTTCTCGTAACTGTACAATACATTTTACATTTTTATTTTAAATCAGATCTGCCGCATTATGGATATTAAACGACGTGTTGATCGGACGTAGACTCTAAAAACAGCGATTAATAGTGAGAAGGAGGAGGAGGAATTTGCCTCGTTAGAATAGTTTAGTGGTATATCGGTTATTATTAATATTCATGATATATCTCATGTGGTCTAAGGTGATTAAGAGGTTAATATCTTTTTTCTTTTACAATAGTCTAGGAGGATAAAGGCATTTACTGTGTTGCCCTTATTGCCCTAGGGTAATTATATAATATCCCTTTAAGTTACGCAATATCTGTGGTGGTCCAAGGGTTAAAGTGTACTCATAATTGCATCTATTCTAACGAGTCTGTGACAATTACTTTAATTTATATCAGATGTGTATATGGCTTGGAGCTTAGAATTTCTTGCTTCCTTTCTCACAGCAATAGAGTTTAGGTGCTGTCACCAATTGGGAGTTTTACTGTATATGCATTTTTGGCATTGCTTTTGCTTTGCTTGCAGATTTGTACAATTCTGCATGCACTGATCTGCCCCAGTGGTGACTGCACAAAGATAAGATGTCATTTATCACTGTTTATTTCAAGCTTCCACTAGGGGGCGCAGGGACTAATTTGAGATAGAACTTCTAAGTGCAGTAACACAAAAAGCCCACCAGAGGTCGCTAGTACAACAGTAAAGGGTGCTTTACACGCTGCGACATCGCTAGCGATCGCTAGCGATGTCGAGCGCGATAGCACCCGCCTCCGTCGTACGTGCGATGTTTGGCGCTCGCTGCCGTAGTGAACACTATCGCTATGGCAGCGTCACACGCACATACCTTGTCAGCGACGTCTCTGTGACCGCCGAACAATCCCTCCCTCAAGGGGGAGGTGTGTTCGGTGTCATAGCAACGTCACTAAGCGGCCGGCCAATAGAAGCGGAGGGGCGGAGATGAGCGGGACGTAACATCCCAACCACCTCCTTCCTTCTGCATTGGCGGTGGACGCAGGTAAGGAGATGTTCGTCGCTCCTGCGGTGTCACACACAGCGATGTGTGATGCTGCAGGAATGATGAACAACATCGTACCTGTGGCAGCAGTGATATTAAGGAAAGGAGCGACGTGTCAACGAGCAACGATTTTGAACGATTTTGCGCTCGTTGATCGTTGCTTCTTGGCGTCACACGCTGCGATGTCGCTACCGGCGCTGGATATGCGTCACTAACGACGTAACCTCGACAATATATCGGTAGTGACGTCGCAGCGTGTAAAGCACCCTGAGGCTTGAAACACACATCCGTGAAAAACGTGCGTGTTTGGTCCGTTTCCGTGTATACTGGAGACACGGCCAAACGTGCACCAATGTTACTATATCTCTGCGGTTACAATTGCGTTTTTGGTTATGTCCGTGAGTCCGTCTCCGTGATGCGTTTTTTGGTCCGTGTCTCACACCAGCATGTCCGTTTTATTCACGCAACACGCAGCACGGACCCAATGAAAGTCAATGGGTCTGTGCGCACGTCCGAGTGACACGGACGCATCTCTGTTTGTTCCCTGTATGTTTTGTGCTTTTTTCATGTGATGTCAGTCTTTTTTCTTTTTATGTTTCATTCTCTCCCTCAGTCCGTCGGTCGGTCTCTATGTCTGTCTGTCCCTCTAGCTGTCTGTCGGTCAGTTCCCCCCTCTCTCATACTTACCATTCCCCGATCTCCGGCGCGGCGCTGCACGGCTGTTATAAAAACTCCGGCGGCTTTTCCTCTTTTGAAAAAGCCGGCCGCCCATTAATCAATCTCGTATTCTCTGCTTTACCCGCCCACCGGCGCCTATGATTGGTTGCAGTGAGACACGCCCACCACGCTGAGTGACAGGTGTCACACGGCACCCAATCACAGCAGCCGGTGGGCGTGTCTAAACTGTGCAGTAAAATAAATAAATAAATAATTGAAAAAAACGGCGTGCGGTCCCCCCCCATTTTAATACCAGCCAGATAAAGCCATACGGCTGAAGGCTGGTATTCTCAGGATGGGGAGCTCCACGTTATGGGGAGCCCCCCAGCCTAACAAGATCAGTCAGCAGCCGCCCAGAATTGCCGCATACATTATATGTGACAGTTCTGGGACTGTACCCGGCTCTTCCCGATTTACCCTGGTGCGTTGGCAAATCGGGGTAATAAGGAGTTATTGGCAGCCCATAGCTGCCAATAAGTCCTAGATTAATCATGTCAGGCGTCTATGAGACACCTTCCATGATTAATCTGTAAGTTACAGTAAAAAAACACACACACATGAAAAAATCCTTTATTAGAAATAAAAAACACAAACACATTCCCTCATTACCAATTTATTAACCCCGACAAACCCTCCATGTCCGGCGTAATCCACGGACCTCCAGCGTCGCGTCCAGCTCTGCTGCATGCAGGTGACAGGAGCAGCAGAAGACACCGCCGCTCCGGTCACCTCCACGCAGCTAATGAGATGAGTAGCGCGATCAGCTGCTGTCAGTCAGGTAACTCGCGGCCACCGCTGGATCCAGCGGTGGCCGCGGGTAACCTCAGTGACAGCTCAGCCGATCGCGCTACTCATCTCATTAGCTGCGTGGAGGTGACCGGAGCGGCGGTGTCTTCTGCTGCTCCTGTCACCTGCATGCAGCAGAGCTGGACGCGACGCTGGAGGTCCGTGGATTACGCCGGACATGGAGGGTTTGTCGGGGTTAATAAATTGGTAATGAGGGAATGTGTTTGTGTTTTTTATTTCTAATAAAGGATTTTTTCATGTGTGTGTGTTTTTTTACTGTAACTTACAGATTAATCATGGAAGGTGTCTCATAGACGCCTGACATGATTAATCTAGGACTTATTGGCAGCTATGGGCTGCCAATAACTCCTTATTACCCCGATTTGCCAACGCACCAGGGTAAATCGGGAAGAGCCGGGTACAGTCCCAGAACTGTCACATATAATGTATGCGGCAATTCTGGGCGGCTGCTGACTGATCTTGTTAGGCTGGGGGGCTCCCCATAACGTGGAGCTCCCCATCCTGAGAATACCAGCCTTCAGCCGTATGGCTTTATCTGGCTGGTATTAAAATGGGGGGGGACCGCACGCCGGTTTTTTTAATTATTTATTTATTTATTTTACTGCACAGTTTAGACACGCCCACCGGCTGCTGTGATTGGGTGCAGTGTGACACCTGTCACTCAGCGTGGTGGGCGTGTCTCACTGCAACCAATCATAGGCGCCGGTGGGCGGGTAAAGCAGGGAATACGAGATTGATTAATGGGCGGCCGGCTTTTTCAAATTAGAAAAAGCCGCCGGAACAGTGTGAACGCCGTGCAGCGCCGGTGATCGGGGAACGGTGAGTATGAGAGAGGGGGGGACACTTCAGTCACTCGGGGGATTAGTGGTCACCGGTGAATCCTTCACAGGTGACCGCTAATCAGTACACGGCACAAAGACAGAGCCGCGGCATGACAATGAAGTCGGGTGAAGTTCACCCGAGTTCATTCTCATCCCGCTACTCTGTCTTCCGACATGTAGTAACGACATTTTGCATCACACACGTACATTTCACACGGACAACACATACACATGTCAGTTATTTCACTCACGCACACACGGACATTCCACACGCACATACGGCTAGCATACGGGATACACACGCAGGCCACACATACCATAAAAACGGACCTAAAAAACGGAAAACGGACCCGAAAAACGGCCCGTTTTACACGGACGTGGTTTTCACGGATGTGTGGCGGAGCCCTTAAGAGTAGTCAGACAAGGAAAAGTCAAACCAGGAAGCCACAGCTGAACAGGGGTGTGAGCAAGCCGTAAACAGGTGGAAGCATGCGGGTCAGGAGCCAAGAGGTCACGTCAAAGACCAAAAGGGGGAAACAGAGCCGTGATCAAGAAATCATTATCGAGGTGAGAGGCCGGGAAAGCAAGTAAGTACAAAGGAGGGGAAGGGGACCGAGACACAGAACGGGACCATGGTCTGGAGGACAGGGAAGACAAGCAGTACAAGGGAGACAGAGGTCAGTGAGAGGTAAGCTGGGATCAGAGCTAACTTACAAGAGCCAGTTGTGCATGCTGCAGAGGAACTATTACTGGCGGCGTTCTGGAGGTCTCCACACCATAATAGTGGCGTGAGCCCCAGAACAAGGCACAACAGGACAGACCGCTCCCACCTGACTTAACCCTGTCAGAGCCAAGTTACAGTAATGACAATTTATTTTTTAATTTAAACTAAGAACTTCCTTCAAATGCTGCTGTCCTACTGATTCTGCAACAGTTCTTCTGTCACGCTAGGTACAGGGAAGTACGAAGTGCACGGCGAAAGGTATGACAGAACCTACCGCAGGTCCCTGGGGTCCCTCACCACCCTAGATAGGTTCCACACTTGTGCACCGAGCCGTATATCTGACCCTAGGTATCCCTAGTGCTGGACCCTAAATAGGGAATGGATGGGATGAGCTCTTTGTCAACCCCACTAAACAAATATAGAAGACACAAGGGGGACACACAGGGGAAAAAGCATGAACTACTTATCATTAGATTACTCAGGAAGAAGTTCAGCAGAGTTTTCAGCAACGATACTACAGAGGAGTGCAAGCCACCTGCTTGCAGCCTAGGCTTGAAGGAACTGAAAATATCACCAGCATAGTCCAAAGAAGGAAGGGGTATTTAAAGACCAAGGGAATATTGACAATCAACAGCTGGGTGGAAGTCAAGCTCCAATCGAGCAGGAAAGCTACCTATACCAATAAATACTGACAGCAGGAACAATAGAAAGTCAGGGAGCATTCTGCGCAGCCAGACGCTGTGACCTTCTATTGCCAGAAACCTAATGACTATCTGTTACACGTGAGACACCTGTGACATCTTTGTCTTTTGTGCCCCTCTATTCCAAAAGTATGAACCCCCCTAGGAAAGGTACAAATTTTCACTCCAACCAATTGGGGATATAAGCACATAACTTGTCGGTGGGCGTGGCTGTGGTTTAATTGGTCAGCATTAGAGAAAAAAAATAAACACAGAGAAGTTCTGTTGATGTCTAGTTGGATTGAGGCCAGCAGTATGCAAAACGCATACTTGTGGTCACATGACTGCTTGGAAGCGGCACAGGTTAATCCTGACAGCGTGCATTGTGCAAGCTCTGAGGATTTTGAAGTCTGCAGTCATATAGGGTGAGTGCAGACTTTCATAACAAACATGGACAATGCCTTTATTTATAAACTTAAGCACTGTAGCATGCCAATCCTAACAGCGTGGAATATATTTACTGTCAGGATTCAGCTCTGCATGCCAATTCCAGTAGTCATCACTAGTGATGGGCAAACCTGGGCTGTAAAAGTTCGGATCCACATGGAATATGTGACTCTATCTCAATCATTAAAGTGAGGGGTTCCATAGAGGGTTTCATCTGAATTGTATTTTTGTGGGATATACACAAAACCCCTCAAATTATTCTAGCAAAATCTGTGCTCCAAAATCCAAATTGAGCTCCTTCCTGCTCAATGCTGCAATGTGGCCAAACAGTACTTTCTGATGACATATAGGGTTTCACCATGTTCAGAAGAAATTGCAAAATAAATTGAAGGGTCCAGCTTCACCTTTTAACTCTTATGTAACTAACAAATTTGCATCTAATAATACTTAATTACAGTTTTTCCACTAAAGTGCTGTATTTCCACTTGCTAATATTAGATACATTTTGTGAGGCAACTGTGGGTTCAAAATACTCACTGCACCCCTAAATTAGTTCTTTAAGAGTAAAGTTTCCAATAAGGGGTCACTTGTGTGGGTTTCTGCTCATCTGGCACCTCAGGTGTTTGGCTAGTGGAGCCCACAAGCTAGCATAAAGGAATCTACGTTTTAAAAGCCAAGTAGCGCTCCTTCCCATCCATTCCTCAAAGAGTAGTACTATATATGGGGCACTACTAAGTTTGATAAAAACTGCATAACAAATTAGCGGGTCATTTTTTTTTACTCTTTGTGATAAAACAGTATGTTAGTGTAAAAGAGTTAATTTTTCATTTCCACATCTAAATGTTATAAAATTTTGTGAAGAACCTCAAATATGTTATAGGTAAATTAGGGACTAATACATGGTCCCATAAAATTATTTAACACTGTCTTGGATTTGGCTCATTAATAATAATAATAATAATAATAATAATAAGTTTTATTTCTATAGCGCCAACATATTCCGCAGCGCTTTACAATTCAGAGGGGACATGTACAGACAATATGAGACAATACAAAATAACAAAATTCAGATACCAGGAGGAGTGAGGGCCCTGCTCATAAGCTACAGTCTATGAGGAAATAGGGGAGACACAAAAGGTGAATGGGGGGGGAGAAAAGCTTGTCATATATGGACCAGCCATCCATTTAATAGGGGATTCAAAACAAGCTGCATGAACCCGTCGGTGAGAATTTATACAGGTACAGGGGACAAGAACTGGAAGTAAAATTTTTTTGAAGGGCAGAAAGGGACTAGATTAGATCAGGGCAGTGAGGTGATAGGCTAGTCTAAAGAAATGCGTTTTTAGGGCTCGCTTAAAGGTGTGGATGTTGGGAATTAATCGGATTGCTCTTGGTAGTGTGTTCCAGAGCATAGGCGCAGCTCGTGAGAAATCTTGAAGACAGGAGTGGGAGGTTCGAATTGTTGAGGATGTCAGTCTTAAGTCATTGGCAGAGCAGAGGGCACGGGTAGGGTGATAGACAGAGATGAGGGAGGAGATGTAGGGTGGTGCGGAACCGTGGAGAGCTTTGTAAGTGAGAGTGATAAGTTTATATTGGATTCTGTAACGAATAGGCAACCAGTGCAATGACTGGCAAAGAGCAGAGGCATCAGTGAAGTGGTTGGAGAGGAACATGATCCTGGCTGCGGCATTCAGAATGGATTGGAGAGGGGAGAGTTTAGTAACAGGGAGACCAATTAGTAAAGAATTACAATAATCCAGGCGAGAATGAATGAGAGCGACAGTAAGAGATTTTGCAGTAAGAAAAGGTCGAATTCTTGAGATGTTTTTGAGGTGGAAGTGACAAGAACGAGCAAGTGAATGAATGTGGGGAGTGAAGGAGAGATCGGAGTCACATATAACCCCAAGACAGCGGGCGTGCTGCTGGGGCGTCATGGTAGAGCCACACACAGAAATGGTAATATTGGGTTTCGCAAGGTTAGGAGAGGGAGGAAACAGGAGAAGTTCAGTTTTTGACAGGTTCAGTTTTAGATAGAGGGAGGACATGATGTTGGAGACAGCGGACAGACAATCGGTTGTATTTTGTAATAGTGCAGGGGTGATGTCAGGAGAAGATGTGTACAGTTGGGTGTCATCAGCATAGAGATGGTACTGGAAACCAAATCTGCTGATTGTTTGTCCAATTGGTGCTGTGTATAGAGCCTTGATTCCCTGATGAAGCCACGCATGGCGAAAAATGAAATATTAAATATTTTAACTAGCAGATATAGGGTAAGGAATAATCTCAATAGGACGATAGATAGGGAGTGTTTGGTCCACGGCCATTTAATAATCAAATCTAAATCCCTGTGAGATATCCTATACTATACTCTATACTCATTACATAATATAGTTTCCACAATGAGGTCATTTGTGGGGGTATCTACTTTTTTGTACCTCAAGGGCTCTGCAAATGAGATATGGTGTTAGCAATCTATTCTAGTAAAACGTCCATTCCAAATGTCACTTCTTCCATTCTGAGCCCTGCTGTGTGTCCAAACAGAACTTTTGACTTCATGTGGGGTTTCGCCAAGCTCAGAAGAAAGTGAGTAACAAACTGTAGGTCCAACTTTTTAGTTTAACCTTTTGCAAAAGTGAAAAATTTGTGATCAACTAAACTTTTCCGCAATTATGCTGTTGAGTCCAGGTTACTAAGGTCTTCTCATTGGCCAACTTTTTTGGCTCCAGTGATGAGTCCTATTTTGGCTGTCGAATTTACACAAAAAGCATGGGTACTTCTTGTATCCCGCTTGCTGTCCAAGGAGCAAGGAGAGAACTTTTGAGATCAGCACATATTGACCATCCTTGAGCCTCCTAGTTAAGCTTCTTGAGAATAGTCTAAATTCTCATAGCTTGCCTTCAAGTGCGAAGAAGTCCTACAGGCACTGAAGCATAGTTGCACTAGCAGCTTTCAGATTTTTGGGGGATAAATCAAAAGAGTCTCCATTTGCTTACATTGTACTCAATGTTAATATTTCCATCAGCCCAGGAACTTCAAGGCAATACACAAGAGCACTATCTTGAGAAAGGTATGGAAGGAATTCCTTTTGTTTGCTTCTGTACGATGAAAAACAGGTACCAGGAGCTAGCAAGTTTTTCGTCTTTAGCCTACAGCCTAAAAGTTCTGCAGAATATTTATGAAGGTCCAAGTCTTGATTTATAATCAATCTAATGAGACCAAAATCATCCATCAAAGGTCAAGAAAAAGTGACCCTGTACGTGGTGAGGAGTACTAAAGATGTGCTGGATTATTGCAAACTAATAGTAACATTAAATAAAAATACTGACTTCAATAATTAATAAAAAAATCTGAAAAAAATTCCAGTAAAACAAGAATATTGTGCAAACATTTTTCAAGACCATACACCGCCTGCCTTACGTGTAGCAAATGGTAATCGCTGAATATTATACTGCGGCACTCGGCTCACTTTGATGCTCATTAGCAGATAAGAATAATGTTGCAGAAGCTTCCTTCTCTCTTCTTTACATCCGATGTAATGAACTCTTCGGGGACTTAAACTTATAGTTTGTCTGACCGCTCTTCTGTCGATCACGATCTGCCATGCAAAACAGAATTATTGTTAGAAATTATTATCTTCAATATTTAATTATTATCTCAAACACATAAACATTTTGTAGTAGGAAATTGCAAACATAAAAATCCATATGGCTCTTCAGGGGTTTCTGTAGACCGTAAGTCCGGAGCTGGTCTAGCATAGTTTTTCCGTACATCGCTCTCTTTCAAATATCCCCCTGAATCAGAATGAATTTTAATAGATTTTAATACTGTATAGTACATTCTGAAGCAAAACCTTCACATCTAAAAAATGACACACACACATATATATGTGTATATATATATATATATATATATATATATATATATATATATATATGTGAGGGGCTGCTGATAAGTCTTTGGCTTTCCTCAAAGAGAAGCGAGATAGGATGATGAAACTTTACATTTATTCCTCATACTCTCCACTGATGACAACACACTTCTTACATTGGTATTCCAAGTTCAGTAAGCCTAGCAAAAAGAAGGATTTCGGTTGTGCCTCAAACCAGTATCTGCATCTGTAGCAACCATGGCATCAGAAATGGTGTAAAATTTGGTACCCTTGAGGTGTTTCTTCAGGTTTGGAAACAGATGATAGTCAGAGGGAGCTAGATCTGGTGAATAAGGTGGGTGGTCAACCAGCTGGAAGCCCATCTCTGCCAGTTTTGCCATGGTTGCTTGTGCAGTGTGAACGGAGGCTTTGTTTTGCAGGAACAAGATTCCTTTGGACAGCTTGCCATGCCTTTTGGCCTTCAGAGCTGCCTTCATTTGGTCCAAAAGTTCAATGTAATATCTTGCATTGATGGTGGAACCCTTTTGAAGGTAGTCCACTAGCAGCACTCCCTCATTATCCCAGAACACAGACGCCATCACCTTAGTCGCTGATTTTTGCACCCTGAACTTCTTTGGATGAGTATAACCACTGTGCCTCCACTCTTTTGACTGCTCCTTCTTTTCAGGGTCATACAAATAAATCCAGGTCTCAACTATAGTGACCAGTCGATCCAGAAACTTCTTATCAGTCCAGAAATACTGACAAATGGACCGCAAGGTTTTCCCTCGTATGATTCTTTGATTTTTGGTCAAACATTTGGGGACCCACTTTGCAGATCGCTTCCTCATGTCTAAATGTACATGGATAATGATGACACAAACACGTTCACAGGAAATCCCCCTGATTTCTGCTATTGTGTTTTGATTGATTCTCCAGTATGAGGTTGTGCACAGCATCGAAGATCTCCGGAACAACGACTGTCCAGGATGTTCCTCATCATTGGTGCTGAAGTGGCCCATTTTAAATTTGTCAACCCAGTCATTAATTGTGGAATATGAAGGTCATTGATCCCTTGAATATGAAGGTCATTGATCCCTTGATCCCCCCAATGTCTGTGACATATCACCATGAATATCCTTCGCAGACTTTCCGGGACAAACCTGGAAAGAGACAGAGTGACGCCCTGGCAAAACCAGGTAGTGACAAATAGTCCCCTGCATAACATTCCCTCATTAGGAAACACACAGCCAACCAGTAAACCCTAGTCACCCCCCTTAGGGACAGAGAGACACACCAGTGGGCGTGACCAGGCGGTTGGAACACGCCCACCCAGGGGTCCAGACAGCCCGGAGGCGGGAAAAACAGTTAGTTCGGTCTGAGAGTTCAGTTTTGAGAGGAGTGTGGGCTGGAGCTAGGGGTAGCTCCAGCAATCAAGTCCAAGTTGAGCGGTACCAGGGTAGGAGCCCTGGTGCCTTGGCTAGGAGGCAGACAGTGGTCTCCGTCAGCAGGAGACGGGAAGACGGCTTGGTGGAACCGAGGTGGACCAGGCCAGGGTTGGAGCCCGCCAGTACCGACACGGGGAACCGACCCGGAAACCATAGCACAAAGGGGGGTACTCGGACCCTGAAGCCAGGAGCCAGAAACAAGTGGAACTGGTTAATTAACCGATTGAGGCCAGGACTAGAGGTCCTGTCCCACCCAATGTCCCTCATAGAAGACAACAGCCCACCGATTAGGGATAAGAGGTCACCACCAAGGCCCATAGATCCCACGGGCCAGCGTCTGCGGGCATGGCTCCTTAGGCCACATCCAGCCGGGAGCGGACTCCTACGTTTCAAACTGGGAAGTCTTTTCTACTTAAACAGTGCAGGAAAAGGATAGAGACCACCAGCCGGGTGGGGGATCCCAAACGCAACCGGCCGCGGCGCCGGCCACCACCACCTTGGTTTACCACAGACTTGTGTGTTTTCCTAACAGTGAGTACACCAGCACCCCCTGTACTCGCCATCTCCCCTGCACGCACCAACCGGGTCCCAGGGCCACCATCCCTGCCCACGGAGGGGTTAACAACTTGCTGCACAACATCTCCCCCGGGTGCCCCGTAATAGCAGCGGTGGTGTCCCACCTCACCACACACCGTGGGTGGCGTCACAAACTTATTACGGCCTAGTCCGTACATCTACGAGATGTACGAGATTCCGACAGGAAAGAGACAGTCGGAAAGAGACACATCTGGATAGAGACAGACGGGGAAAGAGACAGATAAAGAAAGACAGGGAAAGAGACAGACAGACAAGGAAAGAGACTGACGGGGAAAGAGACAGATGGTGAGAGAGACAGACGGGGAAAGAGGCAGATGGGGAAAGAGGCAGACCTGGAAAGAGGCAGACAGAGAGACAGACAAAGACAGACAGGGAAAGAGATGGGGAAAGAGACAGACAGAGAGAGACAGACAGTTAAAGAGACAAAGAGAGACAGACAAGGAAAGAGACAGACAGAGACCGACAAAGACAGACATCGAAAGAGATGGGGAAAGAGACAGACAGAGAGAGACAGACAGTTAAAGAGACAAAGAGAGACAGACAAGGAAAGAGACAGACAGAGACCGACAAAGACAGACGGGGAAAGAGACAGATGGGGAAAGAGACAGACGTGGAAAGAGACAGACAGCAAAAGAGACACACCTGCATAGAGACAGATGGGGAAAGAGACAGATGAAGAAAGACAAGGAAAGAGACAAACAAGGAAAGAGACAGACGGGGAAAGAGACAGACAGTGAAAGAGACAGACGGGGAGAGAGACAGACAGGGAAAGAGAGAGACAGGGAAAGAGATAGACGGTGAAAGAGACAGAGACAGATGGGGAAAGAGACAGACCGGTAAAAGAGACAGACCTGGAAAAAGACAGAGAGACAGGGAAAGAGACAGATGGGAAAGAGACAGACAGACACAGAGACAGAGAGAGACAGACACATAGAGAGAGAGACAGACACATAGAGAGAGAGACAGACACATAGAGAGAGAGACAGACACATAGAGAGAGACAGACACAGAGATAGAGAGCGACAGACACAGAGATACAGATAGAGAAAGACAGAGAGACTAATACAGAGACAGACAGAGAGATAGACACAGACAGACACACAGAGACAGACAGGGAAAGAGACAGAGAGACAGACAGAGACTGGGAGAGAGACACAGAGACAGTTACTATCCCGGGCAACGCCCGGGTACAGGGCCGTATTTACCATTAGGCACCCGTGGTCCGGTGCCTAGGGCGGCAGATTGTGAGGGGCGGCACCTTCTGGCAGCAAAAAAAAAAAAAAAAAAAAAATTTTTTTTTTTTTTTTTTTTTTACATTTTTTTTTTTGTGGCTGCCGAGCACAGGGAGCTGATTGACCCCGGAACTGCCGGCGCCTGCACTTCCGGGGTCACAGGCGCGCGTCAATCAGCTCCTTCCTCTGTGCTGCGTCCACTGCTGTGTGGACGTCACATGCAGAGCTCACAGCAGGACGCCGCGGATGACGCCGTGATGGAAGCTGGTGTCAGAAGAGGATACTCACGTGAGCCAGGAAGATGGCGGCGGGCACTGGAGCAGATAAGTGGATTCATAAGGAGCGTGGGAGTGTCTCTAATGCAGACCGGAGATCTGCGCATGCGGGGGGGAAGGCGGCAAAGGCTGATACTGGAGGGAGGCAGAGGCTGAGACTGGGGGGAGGCTGGAGGGAGGCAGAGGCTGAGACTGGGGAGAGGCTGGAGGGAGGCAGAGGCTGAGACTGGAGGGAGGCTGGAGGGAGGCAGAGGCTGAGACTGGGGGGAGGCTGGAGTGAGGCAGAGGCTGAGACTCGGGGGAGGCTGGAGGGAGGCAGAGGCTGAGACTGGAGGGAGGCAGAGGCTGAGACTGGAGGGAGGCTGGAGGGAGGCAGAGGCTGAGACTGGAGAGAGGCAGAGGCTGAGACTGGGGGGAGGCTGGAGGGAGGTAGAGGCTGAGACTGGGGGGAGGCTGGAGGGAGGCAGAGGCTGAGGCTGGAGGGAGGCAGAGGCTGAGACTGGAGGGAGGCAGAGGCTGAGACTGGGGGGAGGCTGGAGGGAGGCAGAGGCTGAGACTGGAGAGAGGCAGAGGCTGAGACTGGGGGGAGGCTGGAGGGAGGCAGAGGCTGAGACTGGAGGGAGGCAGAGGCTGAGACTGTGGGGAGGCTGGAGGGAGGCAGAGGCTGAGACTGGGGGAGGCTGGAGGGAGGCAGAGGCAGAGACTGGGGGGAGGCTGGAGGGAGGCAGAGGCTGAGACTGGGGGGAGGCTGGAGGGAGGCAGAGGCTGAGACTGGGGGGAGGCTGGAGGGAGGCAGAGGCTGAGACTGTGGGGAGGCTTGAGGGAGGCAGAGGCAGAGACTGGGGGCGGCTGGAGTGAGGCAGAGGCAGAGACTGGGGGGAGGCTGGAGGGAGGCAGAGACTGGGGGGAGGCTGGAGGGAGGCAGAGGCAGAGACTGGGGGAGGCTGGAGGGAGGCAGAGGCAGAGACTGGGGGGAGGCTGGAGGGAGGCAGAGGCTGGGACTGAGGGGAGGCTGGAGGGAGGCTGAGACTGGAGGGAGGCTGGAGGGAGGCTGAGGCTGGGGGGAGGCTGGAGGGAGGCTGAGACTGGGGGGAGGCTGGAGGGAGGCAGAAGCTGAGACTGGAGGGAGGCTGAGACTGGGGGGAGGCTGGAGGGAGGCAGAGGCTGAGACGGGGGAGGCTGGAGGGAGGCAGAGGCTGAGACTGGAGGGAGGCAGAGGCTGAGACTGGGGGGAGGCTGGAGGGAGGCAGAGGCTGAGACTGGAGAGAGGCAGAGGCTGAGACTGGGGGGAGGCTGGAGGGAGGCAGAGGCAGAGACTGGGGGGAGGCTGGAGGGAGGCAGAGGCAGAGACTGGCGGGAGGCTGGAGGGAGGCAGAGACTGGGGGGAGGCTGGAGGGAGGCAGAAGCAGAGACTGGGGGAGGCTGGAGGGAGGCAGAGGCAGAGACTGGGGGGAGGCTGGAGGGAGGCAGAGGCAGAGACTGGGGGGAGTCTGGAGGGAGGCAGAGGCTGAGACTTGGGGGAGGCTGGAGGGAGGCAGAGGCTGGGACTGAGGGGAGGCTGGAGGGAGGCTGAGACTGGGGTGAGGCTGGAGGGAGGCTGAGACTGGGGTGAGGCTGGAGGGAGGCTGAGACTGGAGGGAGGCTGGAGGGAGGCTGAGACTGGGGGGAGGCTGGAGGGAGGCTGAGACTGGGGGGAGGCTGGAGGGAGGCAGAAGCTGAGACTGGAGGGAGGCTGAGACTGGGGGGAGGCTGGAGGGAGACTGAGGCCGAGACTGGGGGGAGGCTGTAGGGAGGCTGAGGCTGAGACTGGAGGGAGGCTGAGGCTGAGACTTGAGGGAGGCTGAGGCTGAGACTGGAGGGAGGCTGGAGGGAGGTTGAGGCTGGGGGGAGGCAAAGGCTGAGACTGGGGGAGAGAGGCTGATGCTGAGGGAAGATAGAGGCTGATGCTGGGGGAGAGAGGCTGATGCTGGGGGAGTGGGAGAGAGGGGCTAATGCTAGAGACAGAGGACAAGGGATGAGGGATAGTGTAGGGGAGTCAATATCAAGAGTGGGGTAGTGTGTGTGGGGGGGTCTCAGCATAAGCGTTAGTGTGGTGGTCTTAGCATGAGTGGGGCAACATGAAGGTCTCATTATGGAAAAGAGGAAGGCAGCATTAGGAGCTCATGGAGAGGGACAGCATGCATGGGACATTGTGAGAAGGGGGCAGCATGCATGGGACACTGAGGAGGGGGCAGCATGCATGGGACATTGTGAGAAGGGGGCAGCATGCATGGGACACTGAGGAGGGGGCAGCATGCATGGGACATTGTGAGAAGGGAGCAGCATGCATGGGACACTGAGGAGGGGACAGCAAGCATGGGACACTGTGAGGAGGGGGCAGCATGCATGGGACACTGTGAGGAGGGGGCAGCATGCATGGGACACTGTGAGGAGGGGGCAGCATGCATGGGACATTGTGAGGAGGGAGCAGCATGCATGAGACATTGTGAGGAGGGAGCAGCATGCATGGGACATTGTGAGGAGGGAGCAGCATGCATGGGACATTGTGAGGCGGGAACAGCATGCATGAGACATTGTGAGGAGGGAGCGGCATGCATGAGACATTGTGAGGAGGGAGCGGCATGCATGAGACATTGTGAGGAGGGAGCAGCATGCATGAGACATTGTGAGGAGGGAGCATCAAGC
Source organism: Anomaloglossus baeobatrachus (assembly GCF_048569485.1). Classification (NCBI taxonomy): domain Eukaryota; kingdom Metazoa; phylum Chordata; class Amphibia; order Anura; family Aromobatidae; genus Anomaloglossus; species Anomaloglossus baeobatrachus. The sequence goes on along the minus strand of NC_134363.1, from coordinate 130,448,864 downwards.
ATGAGACATTGTGAGGAGGGAGCAGCATGCATGGGACATTGTGAGGAGGGAGCATCAAGCATGAGACATTGTGAGGAGGGAGCAGCATGCATGGGACATTGTGAGGAGGGAGCAGCATGCATGGGACATTGTGAGGAGGGGGCAGCATGCATGGGACATTGTGAGGAGGGAGCAGCATGCATGGGACATTGTGAGGCGGGAGCAGCATACATGAGACATTGTGAGGAGGGAGCAGCATGCATGAGACATTGTGAGGAGGGAGCAGCATGCATGGGACATTGTGAGGAGGGAGCAGCATGCATGGGACATTGTGAGGAGGGGGCAGCATGCATGGGACATTGTGAGGAGGGAGCAGCATGCATGGGACATTGTGAGGAGGGGGCAGCATGCATGGGACATTGTGAAGAGGGGGCAGCATGCATGGGACATTGTGAGGAGAGAGCAGCATGCATGGGACATTGTGAGGAGGGGGCAGCATGCATGGGACATTGTGAGGAGGGGGCAGCATGCATGGGACATTGTGAGGAGGGAGCAGCATGCATGGGACATTGTGAAGAGGGGGCAGCATGCATGGGACATTGTGAGGAGAGAGCAGCATGCATGGGACATTGTGAGGAGGGGGCAGCATGCAAGGGACATTGTGAGGAGGGGGCAGCATGCATGGGACATTGTGAGGCGGGAGCAGCATGCATGAGACATTGTGAGGAGGGAGCAGCATGCATGGGACATTGTGACGAGGGAGCAGCATGCATGGGACATTGTGAGGAGGGGGCAGCATGCATGGGACATTGTGAGGAGGGAGCAGCATGCATGGGACACTGTGAAGAGGGGGCAGCATGCATGGAACATTGTGAGGAGGGAGCAGCATGCATGGGACATTGTGAGGAGGGGGAAGCATGCATGGGACACTGTGAGGAGGGGGCAGCATGCATGGGACATTGTGAGGAGGGGGCAGCATGCATGGGACATTGTGAGGAGGGGGCAGCATGCATGGGACATTGTGAGGAGGGGGCAGCATGCATGGGACATTGTGAGGAGGGGGCAGCATGCATGGGACATTGTGAGGAGGGGGCAGCATGCCTGGGACATTGTGAGGAGGGGGCAGCATGCATGGGACTTTGTGAGGAGGGGGCAGCATGCATGGGACATTGTGAGGAGGGGGCAGCATGCATGGGACATTGTGAGGAGGGGGCAGCATGCATGGGACATTGTGAGGAGGGGGCAGCATGCATGGGACATTGTCCTCACATCATGCTGCTCCCTCCTCACAATGTACAGATCATATTTCATAATCGAGGAAGGTGTGGTGGATATACAGTAGTTTATAAGGGAGGGCAGAGTGGTGGTTTAGTTTATTAGGGGCAGTGTGACAGTCACAGTATATAACTGGGGATGGTGGGAATATTTTATACTCATGCTATGTTTTGATGTGCCTGTGGTGATTCCCATTGGGGGGGGGTTAGTTTCTTATTGATACTTTTTAAAGTGTGCTACAGAGTAGATCTGCCTTAAACAGATGTCGTGTTCGAAAACTCAGTTTTATGTTGTCACTAAGGGGCGCGACCACTTAAAGTGCCTAGGGCAGCACGAAGGCAAAATACAGCCCTGCCCGGGTACTACAGCAAGTATATATATATAAAGCTGAGTGTGTGTGTGCATGTGTGTGTGTGTGTGTGTGTGTGTGTGTGTGTATGTATGTCTGCTAAACGGATCTGCACCGTCGCATTTACAATCACAAAATTTTGCACAGCCGCCTCATGTGACTCAGGGAACGTCATAGACTATGTTTTGAGGGGAAAATTTAACCCCGCGCTTTACAGTTATTCACCAAACAAACCTCACATTAAAGTGAATGGAGCTGAGAGCTACAGGTCATTAATAGGAGCTGTGATTGGTTGCTATAGGTAACGAAGGATATTCTTAGGCGGGCTTTGCACGTTGCGACATCGCAAGCCGATGCTGCGATGTCGCACGCGATAGTCCCCGCCCCCGTCGCAGGTACAATATCTTGTGAAAGCTGGCGTAGCGAAAATTATCGCTACGCCGGCTTCACATGCACTCACCTGCCCTGCGACCGTCGCTCTGGCTGGCGACCCGCCTCCTTATTAAGGGGGCGGGTCGTGCGGCGTCACTGCGACGTCACACGGCAGGCGGCCAATAGGAGTGGAGGGGTGGAGATGAGCAGGATGTAAACATTCCGCCCACCTCCTTCCTTCCGCATAACCTACGGAAGCCGCGGTGACGCCGGTAGGAGATGTTCCTCGCTCCTGCGACTTCACACACAGCGATGTGTGCTGCCGCAGGAGCGAGGAACAACATCGGACCGTCGCGTCAGCGTAATTATGGATTACGCCGACGCTGCACCGATGATACAATTAACGAGCGCAAAAGCGTCGTAATCGTATCATCGAACCTTTACACACTACGACGTCGCATGCGATGCCGGAAGTACGTCATTTTCAATTTGACCCCCCTGCGATGTCGTAGTGTGCAAAGCCCGCCTTAGTGTAAGAAGCGTATGTGTGAGGTAATATGATATTAGTAGAGACACACAGAGACACACAGACAGATAAGGAGAGCGACAGAGAGAGACATACAGAGACATACAGACAGATACAGACAGGCACAGACAGACATAGGCACAGATAGAGACAGACAGAGAAAGAGGCAGACACCAAAAGAGACAGACAGACAGAAACAGACAGAGAAAGAGGCAGACAGACAGAGACATACAGAGACAAAGAAAGAGGCATACAGACAGACATACACAGACAGATGTCGCTGGCGGGGGCGCAGACCCCCTCAGGGGGGGCTGCCTGAGGCGCTCGGATCTGGGATCGCGGGTGGGGCTCGAGTGGCAGCCAGATTCGGGGCTTGTGCAGCAGCCCGCTGCCCACAACACTAATAAAAGAGGATATTTACAGGGGAAAAGTCTGTCAGTGATGCCACCCGTGGGTCACAGTGATAGTTGGTGGCACCGCCGCTGCCTTGGTATGGGGCGCCCGGAGCTGATGGGCAGCAAGATAGTATCCCATCCACGGGTAGGGGAGGTGTTGTCCCAGGGCCCGGGTGCGCTGGGAAGGGAAATGCTGCGGAGCGTGTTCTGCAGGGCTGGACCGGGTGATAGTGGTGTACTCACAGTTCCAGAGAAGTCCACACAGAGTCCAATGGTAAACCAAATTGCCAGTGACCGGTAACCTCTGGCGGGTGTATTCGGGTCCCACACCCTGGTACAGCAAACAGGGGTCCCTTCCTCCTTCACTTAAAGTTTGTGTTTATGGTTTGACTACTCCGCTTGGAACGGGGAAGTCCACTCCCGGTGATTTTATGTGTTGGGAGCTGTGGCCCGCAAGATCTGAACCTTGGGATTTCTGTAGGCGGTTGCGGATGCCCTATCCCCTGCGTTGGGCTTCCGTCTCGCTCTCTGGGCTTACTGGTGGAACAAGGCCTGAAACCTTGTCCCCGGCTGGCCAATTGACAAAGGGCTTGAAGCTGTCCTCGCCCTAGGGTCCAGGTACCCCGACTGTGCACAGCCTCCAGACTGGATTCCCGCTGTCGGCACCGGCGGGCTACATCCCTGCCCGGGTCCACTTTAGGTCTCCCGCGACCGGATCTCCATCGCCTGTGGTCCTGTTTGCCATCTGCCACCTAGTCAGTAGTCCGGTAGTCCAGGGGCCCCAACCCCTGACTCCGCTGTCACTCCACTCCTCTCTCTCCAACTGCCTAGACTTCCACTAACTGACGTGTTTCCTCATCTGACACCTCAGGACCCCTAGGTGGGCATTGCCATCCGCTTAGTCCCGCCCACTGGTGTGTCCATATTGTCATGGGGGGGTGACTAGGCTTTGCTGGCTGGTGTTGAGTACCATGGATGTGGGTTTGTGTTGGTATGCCAAGGAGGATGGAATCCTGCACCTGGTAGATTTGTGCAGCCTCTGTGACAACCTGGTTTTGCCAGGGCGTCACACAGACAGAGAAAGAGGCAGACAGACAGAAACATATGGAGACACACAGAGACAGAGGCAGAGAGACAGAGACAGACAGATAAAAAGGCAGACAGACAGAAACATACAGAGACAGGCAGAAAAAGAAGCATACACACAGAGACATACAGAGACAGACAGACAGACAAAGGCAGACAAAGAGGCAGACAAACAGAGACAGACAGGGAAAGAGACAAGAAGACAGACAGACATGGAAAGAGACAGAGACAGACAAAGACAGACAGAGAAAGAGGCAGACAGACAGAGACAGACAGACAGAGAAAGAGGCAGACAGACAGAGACAGACAGACAGAGAAAGAGGCAGACAGACAGGGAAAGAAACAGACAGACAGAAAGAGGCAGATAGGGAAAGAATCAGACAGGGAAAGAGACACAGACAGGGAAAGAGACAGACAGGGAAAGAGAGACAAGGAAAGATACAAACAGACAGACACAAACAGACAGACCAAGAGACAGACAGAGACAGGGAGATAGAGAGAGACAGACAGAGAAGGAGACAGACAGAGACTGGGAAAGAGGGAGAGAGACAGTTACTATCACGGGCACTGCCGGGTGCTACAGCTAGTGTAATATATATATATATATATATATATATATATATATATATGTGGCCTCATTTAGGATATTCCTTTTTTCAACTTTGAGATTTTTCCCGGGAAGGAAAAACTTTCTTATCCTGAACTGGGATTTCATCAGGGAGTTTCCTTTTGAGTCCTGTTCTTTTACTGGGATGAGAATTAATAATGTATGTGTTTTCAGTTGGTGTACTTTAGTGTAAAAATGACTTAATGATTAAGAAATTAAAAGAATTGCGATTCATTTTTAAAAGTGGATAAAGCATCTTTTACTAGAGCAGAAAATATATAAAAGAAGTTAAGGGGGTGTAAAACTAATTTGGATAGATTATTTAAAGGAAAGTCTGAACCCTATCAGTGAATGTAATAATATCTATTTAGTTTTAATAATAAAAACTAATTTTGTAAAAATTCCCTCCCATTCCTCTGTATTTTACCTTCCTTTATTTTTTAGTTTTTCTTTTCTACTTTTGGTGATGTCCCGTTGAGTCTCACAGAATGCACTGGCAATTTTTGAAGAGAACGTCATCAGGGGGCCGGAACTACTGTTATTCATTTCTGCTTCATTCAGTACAGATGGCTCTGCAGTCAGTCTCCAAAGCTGCTGTCATCGCCCTGAAATGGAATGTCATTAGTGGCTTCCGTCTCAGGGACTTAGTTCCACTGAGATTACACTGGTTGTGAATTCTGACCCATGCCCAACATTCTCTCCCTAATCACTGTGTTCCTTCCCGTTCAATGCGCTTTGGCAGTGCGCTTCCTCACCGGCTCGTCACTCGCTTCAGAGCTGCTGAGGGGCCATCAATAAGAGCATCGCTCACTTTTGAGAAATATATACTGCTATTCCCTTAGGGAGCTACCTACTACATATATATAGCTTTATTTGATTTTTTCTTACATGATGGCAAATGCCTGATGAAGGTATGAATTTTAACACAAAGTGTTATGTATTTTTTGAAAAATGTTAGCTTAATTTACAACACCTGGATTATCGGATTCCCTTTCTTTGCTTTGAAGAAATATACATTTTGTTCATTTAATAAAAAGCTGTGTAAAGCTTAATTTCTCGCGCAGTGGTACTATAAGAAAATTGAACATTTTTTGCCAAGTTCCTATACAGATTACTGCTTATTGCTAGGGGGACCTGACAGTGGGACATGCTCTGATTCGCTTATTGTCAGGGACCATTAGAATTAAAAAAAATAATTGCGTAAAATAGACAACCAATTAAATGTACTTAAAGAAGCACTCAAGTCAAAGTTTGTATCCTCTTAATATATTGCAATCATCAGATTATATAGCATTGTGCACTTACAATTGCCTTTCTACCCAGGTAATTCTTCTCTTTTCTCTGCTCTGTGTAGAAGTCTCTTTTTACTACATGAGCCATCCCATCAACCTTCAACTCCTGACCCAGCTGCTCCCTCCTCCCCCCTGCCAGTGACTTTAGCAGTGATGACTCATGCCGAGAAAATAAACTTCCTTTCTCTACATAGAGCTTACAAAGATTCAGCTAGTCTGATTAAAGTTACATGAATATATAAAATAAATCTGGCACTCCTTTGTGAAAAAAGAGGATATACTGTGTATTCAAGAAAGTCTTTTATTTAATGACTCAGAAATAAAGTATAGACATCCAACGTTCTGGCACCTTGTGCCTTTCTCAAGGTAAGTCTAAACAAAAATACAAAACAATAACAGAAATGATCAATATATGAAATTAAATTTTATGGGAATAGCCCAAGTAATCAAATCAAAAAGTAGTATAGGGAAATCTGGAAAACAAATGAGTACAAGCAATTGCATTATACCTTGGCGAGTTGAGACAGACAGACAAAGAGACAGGCAGAGACAGACAAACAATAAGAGAGACAGGGAAAGAGACAGACAAGAAAAGAGACAGAAAAACAGGGAAAAAGACAGACAAAGAAAGAGACAGACAACGAAAGAGACAGACAGGCAGACGGAAAGAGACAGACAGAAAGAGACAGACAGAGATAGACAGACAGACAAAGAGACAGACAAAGGCAGACAGACAGAGTTGCATAATGAATAGAAAATTTAGTCCAGACATTGATAAGGTTAGAAATGATTTTTACTTGAAATAATAATTTTCTCCTTCAGACTTTGCTTTCGGCACAGAATGCTCCTTTGCAGCAATTCCAGTTTTGCAGACCTCTGGCATTCTAGCTGTTAATTTGCGGAGTTAATCTGGAGATATTTCCCCCCATGCTTCCCCCCTCCCACAAGTTGAATTGGCTTGATGGTCACTCTTTGCGTACCGTACGGTCAAGCTGCTCCCACAACAGCTCAATAGGGTTGAGATCCGGTGACTGGGCTGTCCACTCCATTACAGATAGAATACCAGCTGCCTGCTTCTCCCCTAAATAGTTCACGCATAATTTGGAGGTTGCTTTTGGTCATTGTCCTGTTGTAGGATGAAATTGGCTCCAATCAAGCACTGTCCACAGGGTATGGCATGGCGTTGCAAAATGGAGTGATAGCCTTCCACATTCAAAATCCCTTTTGCCTTGTATGAATCTCGCACTTTACCAGCACCAAGGCAACTCCAGACCATCACATTACCTCCACCATGCTTGACAGATGGTGTCAGGCACTCTTCCAGCATCTTTTCAGTTGTTCTGCATCTCATAAATGTTGTTCTGTGTGATCCAAACACCTCTAACTTCGATTCGTCTGTCCATAACACTTTTTTCCAATCTTTCTCTGTCCAATGTCTGTGTTCTTTTGCCCATATTAATCTTTTCCTTTTATTAGCCAGTCTCAGATATGGCTTTTTCTTTGCCACTGTGCCCTGAAGGCCAGCATCCCGGAGTCACCTCTTCACTGCAGACGTTGACACTGGCGTTTTGTGGGTACTATTTAATGAAGCTGCCAGTTGAGGACCTGTGAGGCGTCGATTTCTCACACTAGAGGCTCTAATGTACTTGTCTTGTTGCTCAGTTGTGCAGCGCGGCCTCCCACTTCTCTTTCTACTCTGGTTAGAGCCTGTTTGTGCTCTCCTCTGAAGGGAGTAGTACACACCGTTGTAGGAAATCTTCAGCTTCTTGGCAATTTCTTGCATGGAATATCCTTCCTTTCTAAGAAAAAGAATAGACTGTCGAGTTTCACATGAAAGTTCGCTTTTTCTGGCCATTTTGAGAGTTTAATGGAACAAACAAATGTAATGCTCCAGATTGTCAACTAGGTCAAAGGAAGGCCAGTTTTATAGCTTCTCTAATCATTAAAACTGTTTTGAGCTGTGCTAACATACTTGCACAAGGGTTTTCAAGAGATTTCTAAACATACATTAGTCTTCTAACACAGTTAGCAAACACAATGTACCATTAGAACACTGGATTGGTGGTTGTTGGAAATAGGCCTCTATACACCTATGTAGATACTGCATTCAAAACTAGACGTTTGGCGTTTGCAGCTAGAATAGTCATTTTACCACATTAACAATGTATAGAGTGTATTTCTGTTTAATTTAATGTTAGCTTCATTGAAAAAAATGTGCTTTTCTTTCAAAAATAAGGAAATATCTAAGTGACCCTAAACTTTTGAACTGTAGTGTACAGTTAGGTCCAGAAATATTTGGACAGTGACACAAGTTTTGTTATTTTAGCTGTTTACAAAAACATGTTCAGAAATACAATTATATATATAATATGGGCTGAAAGTGCACACTCCCAGCTGCAATATGAGAGTTTTCACATCCAAATCGGAGAAAGGGTTTAGGAATCATAGCTCTGTAATGCATAGCCTCCTCTTTTTCAAGGGACCAAAAGTAATTGGACAAGGGACTCTAAGGGCTGCAATTAACTCTGAAGGCGTCTCCCTCGTTAACCTGTAATCAATGAAGTAGTTAAAAGGTCTGGGGTTGATTACAGGTGTGTGGTTTTGCATTTGGAAGCTGTTGCTGTGACCAGACAACATGCAGTCTAAGGAACTCTCAATTGAGGTGAAGCAGAACATCCTGAGGCTGAAAAAAAAGAAAAAATCCATCAGAGAGATAGCAGACATGCTTGGAGTAGCAAAATCAACAGTCGGGTACATTCTGAGAAAAAAGGAATTGACTGGTGAGCTTGGGAACTCAAAAAGGCCTGGGCGTCCACGGATGACAACAGTGGTGGATGATCGCCGCATACTTTCTTTGGTGAAGAAGAACCCGTTCACAACATCAACTGAAGTCCAGAACACTCTCAGTGAAGTAGGTGTATCTGTCTCTAAGTCAACAGTAAAGAGAAGACTCCATGAAAGTAAATACAAAGGGTTCACATCTAGATGCAAACCATTCATCAATTCCAAAAATAGACAGGCTAGAGTTAAATTTGCTGAAAAACACCTCATGAAGCCAGCTCAGTTCTGGAAAAGTATTCTATGGACAGATGAGACCAAGATCAACCTGTACCAGAATGATGGGAAGAAAAAAGTTTGGAGAAGAAAGGGAACGGCACATGATCCAAGGCACACCACATCCTCTGTAAAACATGGTGGAGGCAACGTGATGGCATGGGCATGCATGGCTTTCAATGGCACTGGGTCACTTGTGTTTATTGATGACATAACAGCAGACAAGAGTAGCCGGATGAATTCTGAAGTGTACCGGGATATACTTTCAGCCCAGATTCAGCCAAATGCCGCAAAGTTGATCGGACGGCGCTTCATAGTACAGATGGACAATGACCCCAAGCATACAGCCAAAGCTACCCAGGAGTTCATGAGTGCAAAAAAGTGGAACATTCTGCAATGGCCAAGTCAATCACCAGATCTTAACCGAATTGAGCATGCATTTCACTTGCTCAAATCCAGACTTAAGACGGAAAGACCCACAAACAAGCAAGACCTGAAGGCTGCGGCTGTAAAGGCCTGGCAAAGCATTAAGAAGGAGGAAACCCAGCGTTTGGTGATGTCCATGGGTTCCAGACTTAAGGCAGTGATTGCCTCCAAAGGATTCGCAACAAAATATTGAAAATAAAAATATTTTGTTTGGGTTTGGTTTATTTGTCCAATTACTTTTGACCTCCTAAAATGTGGAGTGTTTGTAAAGAAATGTGTACAATTCCTACAATTTCTATCAGATATTTTTGTTCAAACCTTCAAATTAAACGTTACAATCTGCACTTGAATTCTGTTGTAGAGATTTCATTTCAAATCCAATGTGGTGGCATGCAGAGCCCAACTCGCGAAAATTGTGTCACTGTCCAAATATTTCTGGACCTAACTGTATATAGGGTATAAATACTTTAGAGACTAATGATAACTGTGTAGGAAGTGCATGCAAAATGGATGCTGTTGTGACTGATACAAGACAGCCAAAATATTAGTAATACTATAAAACCCTGAAAATTACATAGAGACACATAAAAATACATAGAAATACACCATTGAGGACATAATACTACCTGTATATAGCATGCCAGGAGAGGAAGGGAGAGCTATGCCACATCGCTATGTGTCTCAGGGTGCTGTGAACGTGCTGGTTAATTTCCGGTCCAAGCAGTCAGGTGAGGGGGTCATGTGACGTAGCGGTCATGTGACCAGTATTATATGATCGGACGCTGGAAGCCAAGTGAATTGGGATATGGCTGAGTCTACTGCGCACGCGCAAAGAGCACAGCAGGCAAAAAAGACAGTCTAGCTGGCAGAATGAAGCTGCTATGCAGCTAAGGAGAAAACAAGGGAAAGAACATGAGAACAAAGCTAATAACATAGAAAAGAAAAATTTTGAACAGCAATATAAATGTTTATAAAGATTCAAAAATAGGAATAGGAGAAAATGTATATTTTATAAAGGGCAATACCAGATAAACGAAAAAAAAAAAGAAAATGGAGGAAAGTAACATCCTCCAGCCTACAGTTGTCTGCTTTATCTGCACTGGGTATCGAAATACAGGGCACCCTATGCCTTTTTCCCAATTATTTATTCATTTTTACTCTCCACTTCGGATCCAAACAGCTAATGTGGGGGCAACCAATCACAGACGCTGTCACGCCGACAGTCCGACTGCAACCAATCACAGACACTGTCACGCTGGCAGTCCGACTGCAACCAATCACAGACGCTGTCACAGAGTGTGCACAGGGGAACCATTGACTATTCATGAGGTTTAATGAGCGGACCTGGAAGCAGTGTGACAGCATGGAAACTTGGCACGTATAATTGACTTGCTTTTATCCTTTTTTTGCTTTATTTTTATCTATTTATTTTATCTGGGTGGCCAAAGCTGAACAGTAACACGGACTTTCCTGAGAAGTCAGTGTTCAAGGTCCGTCCATGGACACTAGGTGTCCGTTACAGACCCAGAACTTTACAGTTTGGGTTCAGTTATCACTAGTGGTCAATGGAAATAGTTAACAGGCTTGCCATGCCTTTATCTGCTTAGTTTCTGCAATACAGGTATTAGATTTTTGGTACAGTATATAGTTTAAAGCTGAGACATTTGAAGCCTGCAGAATTATAAATGCAGCTCCGCAGTATTAAATGGCTTTGTATTATAACTTAGGATCTATAAAATTATTACCCCCATAGCTACTACATGATAGCAACATAGTGAATTGGTGCGCAACCAGCTCTGTCCTCCCCTATTGTACCATTACCCATCCCCTGTAGACTGTGATCCTCACGGGCAGGGTCCTCTCTCCTCCTGTAGACTGTGAGCCCTCGCGGGCAGGGTCCTCTCTCCTCCTGTAGACTGTGAGCCCTCGCGGGCAGGGTCCTCTCTCCTCCTATACCAGTCTGTTTTGTACTGTTAATGATTATTGTACGTATACCCTCTTTCACTTGTAACTCAGGTAAAGAGAAAACCGGTTTAAATGCCGCGCTAAAAACCACTGATGTTGTAGATGAAAAGGTTTCCTTTATTTCATAATTCTACGCGTTTCAGAGACATCTCCGTCTCCTTCCTCAGGAAAATAAATCATATTACAAAAAAGGGGCAACAGAGCCTACATAAAGGAAGACCAGTAGCCACATATGCATTTGAAAAGTGAACAGCCCATATGACTCAGAGCCAATGACTCAGCGCCGCATGGAGAAGAGAAAAAAAAAAAAAAAAAAAAAAAAGGAGAAAGCACACATTAAATCAACACAAATGAACCGAAGGAATTACCGTGAAATAACATGAACATCTCAAGGAGAAAATTAGTGGATCAGTGAAGGATCAATAAAAAACATAAAAATAATAATTATTGCGTGTTATTTAATAAAAGAGTATAAAAAGAAAAAAGTGGGGACGAGGGTAAAAGAAAAGCAGATGGTGTGCGAACCCAGAAAGTGTAGGTGATAGCACGGGGGCCAAACCTCTACACTAAACAGGAATATGGTTACTGTGGATTTGTACTTGGGGAAAGTGAACATAAATAATATGTGGAACAGGCACAAGGTGGTGGGATTAAAATACATAAAAAGTGCATATTTGCTAAAATAAATCTCTCTTATGTGTCTTTTGAATATATAAAAACGGCATATTTACATGTGAGAGGGACAGGAAGAGAGAAAAAAAAACAAAAAAAAAAAAACAAAAAACTTTTTTTATTAAACTTGAGTTGCAAGAAAAAATTATATACCTATATATACATATATACACACTTATATATATATATATATATATATATATATATACATACATACATACAAACACACAAAAAAATATTAGTGGTGTATAGGGAATCGCTAGATTAAAAGTAATTGATATTTAAGGGCAAAGAATCCACTCCACTATGGAGCGGTTCTATAGAAAGGGAAAATTGTTAAAGCGTATGCATGGGAAAGGTGACAAGAGTTTAATAGACTGAAAGGTAATGAAAAATCATAACCGTGGGAAAAAAAGCTCAATACACCTGTGCTCAGCAGGTAGAGAAAAGGAGCGGTTCCCTGTGAAAGAGAGAGGACTGCTAGAGCGTGTGCATGATGGGGTGATGTGAGTTCAAAACAGTAAGAAGTGCAGGAGTTCATACCCATGAAAAATAAACTTACTGCGCCTACGTTAAACAATCGAAGAAAAAAAAGAATTGCTTCCTTATAGTGCACGAAAGCACACAAATGAGTATGAAAAAAGGGAAAAAAAAACAAAACATGGAATACTATAGAGTAAAATCTACAGTGATTCAAATGAAGGTGTTGGGGATGTGTAGACAATAAGCTGGAGGAAAGAGAAAGGAATAGATAAAAACGCAATAGAAGCATATGATAAAAACATGAATAAATGCAGGGCTGTCATGATATTAAAATTATATATAATATTATAGGTTGATATAAAATGGTATAAAAGACAATGAGTGTTAATGAAAACACATAAATGAAGAGGGGGGTATTAAAAAGGGAAAAATATATAAAAATATATGCATATATATGTATATATATATATATATGAATAAATAAACATATGTATACATAAAAACATTCATGAAGATGCATACATATATACGTATAAAAACATTTTTGCAGTGGTCGAAACACCATTATAGGAACCTAAAAACAAGAAAGGGCAGCAGGAGAAGAAACCAGATCAATAAAACAAATCAGTGACCTCATTTAGGCCCAGGGGTTTCAAAGTGTTTAATTTATGGATCCAGAAAGTTTCCTTTCTGCTTAAGGTTTCCATTCTAAGTACAAGTCCATTCCCAAGTACAAATCCACAGTAACCATATTCCTGTTTAGTGTAGAGGTTTGCCCCCCGTGCTATCACCTACACTTTCTGGGTTCGCACACCATCTGCTTTTCTTTTACCCTCGTCCCCACTTTTTTCTTTTTATACTCTTTTATTAAATAACACGCAATAATTATTATTTTTATGTTTTTTATTGATCCTTCACTGATCCACTAATTTTCTCCTTGAGACGTTCATGTTATTTCACGGTAATTCCTTCGGTTCATTTGTGTTGATTTAATGTGTGCTTTCTCTTTTTTTTTTTTTTTCTCTCTTCTCCATGCGGCGCTGAGTCATCGGCTCTGAGTCATATGGGCTGTTCACTTTTCAAATGCATATGTGGCTACTGGTCTTCCTTTATATAGGCTCTGTTGCCCCTTTTTTGTAATATGATTTATTTTCCTGAGGAAGGAGACGGATATGTCTCTGAAACGCGTAGAATTATGAAATAAAGGAAACCTTTTCATCTACAACATCAGTGGTTTTTAGCGCGGCATTTAAACCGGTTTTCTCTTTACCTGAGTTATATTTTATATACTGTATTCCGGGGCCGCTGCTAAACCACAAAAAGGCACTCACATGCGATCATAAGGAGTTGTGACTTTCACAACCCTACCAGGTGAGTGTACCTCTTTCTGTCTCTCTACCCTCATACCGGGTAAGACCCTATTGCGCTTTTTCCCCCTACAGCTCTACTCTTTCACTTGTAACGCGCCATGGAATAAATGGCGCTATAATAATAAATAATAATAAAAATAATAATAAAAGAGGTCTCGAGTCGACACACATATCCAGCCTTTTAAAAACAAACCAAAAATAGTAACCTAAAGATCCAATGTACCATATTCATGAACAGAATAATGCTTATTTACTTGAAAAATGACTGAGACTTGGTTTCAGAAATTCAGCTCTTCCTTTGTATAAAGTAAACATTCAATGTAGATTTCAATCCATTTCTTTTTGGCTTTTGTTTTGCATAAACTTCGAGCAGTGAGGAGTGAAGTCCCATGGCGCCGTGTGTCTTGCTCTTTATTCAATGGCTCACCGTGTCCTTAAAGACACCTAATAATTTAGACTCGGGGGATTCCTCCATCTGAGCACATGTAGGACCATCAGTCATTTCCACTAATGCATCTGTGCTCATGAAAGGCTATTCTTTAAAACTTCCCCCATCGGGAGTTCTCCGGTAAAAGTATTAGAAACTAGTTCTCGAATACCTGAAATGACTGAGCTGGGGGGGACGGAGCAGAGGTACAGACAAGTAATTAAGAAAAGACACACGAAAGAATCTCGCCACTTTTTTCCCCTGGCAAATTAGGTTGAAAATCTCTTGAAAATGATGAAAGTTATTTGTTAAAAGAACTAATTAAGCTTTAAGCCTCGAATGGTGAAATATATAAAGTATTTTACAGAAAGTGAACCTACTACGGTACAGCATTAAACCTGATCATGACTATATGAGAGAAGTCAAGGACCTAGAGAAAGGTGGGTCGGTCATGTTGCCTAAACTTACAGTGCTCAGCTTTGACAATCTCTACTTTTTTGAATGGTCTTTCTGACAATTAGCTGAATACAGTGTCCCTCTGCTAGGACCACTACAAAAAGCTGTAATCTGTGACAAAACCTGACAGTAAGGTAAATAAGTTAGAAAGACCGTAAGCAAATGCACAGAATCGTATTTTCAGTCCCTACTATCCGTGAATATTTGGGATCGCATTTGGACCAATGTTTTACTATGAGGTCATGCACAGGTCCAATTTTTTTCTTTAGACCAAATGGTCCGAGGAAAAACATTGCAGCATGCACAAGTTGCTTCCAAGAATTGGATGGCACTTGACCATTCAAGTCTAGGGGTCCATGAAAAATATTCGGACTGCACTTGGATGACATCAGAGTGCAGTCTGATTTTCATAGATTAACACAATGGAGGAGATGGAGAAATTGTTTCTTTATTCTCCACCTTCGAGAAAAATTGGTCCCACTCTGATCAAACACTGATATTTTTCTCGCATGCAGAAAATACGGTGGTGTGAATCCATCTTAAAGGCTGCTTTACACACAACGATATCGCTAGCGATCTCGTTAGCGATGCGACACGCCCAGATCGTTGTTACAATTTGCCGAGATCGCTCATAGGTCGTTTTGTAGCGGTCACACGTACCCATATCACAAATGTCGCTACATCGTTCAGCGATATATTGTTTGACCAAGGCGGTGGTGTGGACACCGTCACACATCATTCCTTCCAACGATTCCGGCAACGTCAGAGGCGTATAATTGTGCATAGCATACACCCTGGCGTGACACCAATCAGAGCGGAGGAGGCATGGAGCATTGGTAACGACACGCCCACGACGCTGATGGCGGACGCACTAACGATGTTGTTCGTCATTGGCAGGGTGTCAAACGCAGCAATATGTCTGCTGCGTTCCAAACGACGAACAATATTTTGAAAATGAATGACGTGTCAATGATCAACGATTTACGCTACTTTTGCGATCGTTCGTAGACGCTCGTAGGTGTCACACGCAACGACGTCGCTAATGAGGCGGGATGGGCGTCACGAATTCCGTGACCCCAACGACATCTCGTTAGCGATGTCGTTGCGTGTAACGGGGCCTTAAGTCTTCAATTTCCCTACAGCACCTCTACAGGGGTTATTAGGAATTGCAAAGTTTAAATCAATGTTTAGTTTGTATAATGCAGAAGAGGACAGGTGCAAGAGATGCTTTCAGTAACTACTCATGACTACAGTTAGGTCCAGAAATATTTGGACAGTGACACAATTTTCGCGGGTTGGGCTCTGCATGCCACCACATTGGATTTGAAATTAAATCTCTACAACAGAATTCAAGTGCAGATTGTAACGTTTAATTTGAAGGTTTGAACAAAAATATCTGATAGAAATTGTAGGAATTGTACACATTTCTTTACAAACACTCCACATTTTAGGAGGTCAAAAGTAATTGGACAAATAAACCAAACCCAAACAAAATATTTTTATTTTCAATATTTTGTTGCGAATCCTTTGGAGGCAATCACTGCCTTAAGTCTGGAACCCATGGACATCACCAAACGCTGGGTTTCCTCCTTCTTAATGCTTTGCCAGGCCTTTACAGCCGCGGCCTTCAGGTCTTGCTTGTTTGTGGGTCTTTCCGTCTTAAGTCTGGATTTGAGCAAGTGAAATGCATGCTCAATTGGGTTAAGATCTGGTGATTGACTTGGCCATTGCAGAATGTTCCACTTTTTTGCACTCATGAACTCCTGGGTAGCTTTGGCTGTATGCTTGGGGTCATTGTCCATCTGTACTATGAAGCGCCGTCCGATCAACTTTGCGGCATTTGGCTGAATCTGGGCTGAAAGTATATCCCGGTACACTTCAGAATTCATCCGGCTACTCTTGTCTGCTGTTATGTCATCAATAAACACAAGTGACCCAGTGCCATTGAAAGCCATGCATGCCCATGCCATCACGTTGCCTCCACCATGTTTTACAGAGGATGTGGTGTGCCTTGGATCATGTGCCGTTCCCTTTCTTCTCCAAACTTTTTTCTTCCCATCATTCTGGTACAGGTTGATCTTTGTCTCATCTGTCCATAGAATACTTTTCCAGAACTGAGCTGGCTTCATGAGGTGTTTTTCAGCAAATTTTACTCTGGCCTGTCTATTTTTGGAAATGATGAATGGTTTGCATCTAGATATGAACCCTTTGTATTTACTTTCATGGAGTCTTCTCTTTACTGTTGACTTAGAGACAGATATACCTACTTCACTGAGAGTGTTCTGGACTTCAGTTGATGTTGTGAACGGGTTCTTCTTCACCAAAGAAAGTATGCGGCGATCATCCACCACTGTTGTCATCCGTGGACGCCCAGGCCTTTTTGAGTTCCCAAGCTCACCAGTCAATTCCTTTTTTCTCAGAATGTACCCGACTGTTGATTTTGCTACTCCAAGCATGTCTGCTATCTCTCTGATGGATTTTTTCTTTTTTTTCAGCCTCAGGATGTTCTGCTTCACCTCAATTGAGAGTTCCTTAGACCGCATGTTGTCTGGTCACAGCAACAGCTTCCAAATGCAAAACCACACACCTGTAATCAACCCCAGACCTTTTAACTACTTCATTGATTACAGGTTAACGAGGGAGACGCCTTCAGAGTTAATTGCAGCCCTTAGAGTCCCTTGTCCAATTACTTTTGGTCCCTTTAAAAAGAGGAGG
Organism: Anomaloglossus baeobatrachus; assembly: GCF_048569485.1. Taxonomy (NCBI): domain Eukaryota; kingdom Metazoa; phylum Chordata; class Amphibia; order Anura; family Aromobatidae; genus Anomaloglossus; species Anomaloglossus baeobatrachus. The sequence goes on along the minus strand of NC_134363.1, from coordinate 130,431,415 downwards.
CTATGCATTACAGAGCTATGATTCCTAAACCCTTTCTCCGATTTGGATGTGAAAACTCTCATATTGCAGCTGGGAGTGTGCACTTTCAGCCCATATTATATATATAATTGTATTTCTGAACATGTTTTTGTAAACAGCTAAAATAACAAACCTTGTGTCACTGTCCAAATATTTCTGGACCTAACTGTATATCCAAGACATGAGGATCCTGAAAAGATGTCTCCAGTATAATATTGACTGTACTGTCTCCATTTCAGCACTGCTCAACCACTTTTAGGTTCATTTTGACACAAAAATATAGCTTCCTACGTCTCTATTGTAGCTTGTCACTAGTGATGTGTAGAAAGGCAGCTGGCTGCTCAAAGCACTAGCTCATCCAGCCCCCTTTCAGTCATGGCTAGTGCATATGAAGGAGGGGGCCGGCTCTGGGCCGCACAGGCCCCGCGCTCCTTTGCCAAGGAAACTCCGTGTGCAGAAATGGCTCCGGGTGGGGGGCATGAGACTTACTTGCTGCTTCAGGCAGGTGTCCATCACCCCTGCTGCCAGTCGTCAATGTAGACAGATGGTGAGACATGTAACACCAGAGTTCGCTTAGCCAACCAGTTTTATTTATTTTTCACACCTGGCTTTCCTTTCTCTCTCTGTGGGATACTACTCTTCGTTCTGTCCCCCACTGTCTCGGACCTTGTACTCAATACTTTGGAGTCTGTGCCTTCTTTCCCCTTTATTCCTTGCACCTTTGTCCATTTCTGGGCCACTACGGCTTCTCTAGCTAGACGACTCTCTAAGCCCGCCCGGGTGAGCCGTAGGCTCCGGACCTTCAGATGTTACCACTAGCCCTAGCACTGAGGCCATGTCATCTTGCTCTTGAAACCACTTCTACTTTCCTCTGGATCTCCCTTCCTAGCCATACTCCCTTCCACCTGTCATTCTTACCTTTCACTACCTTAACCCTATCTTGTCTAGCATCTCTTCTAAAACACGCTCGACCACCTGCTCAGTCTGATCAGTAGATGGCAGCATTTGGGAACCTGATAGACAGTCCTAACTGTGCTACATCCGTAACCTGTTATTGTCTAAGAAACAGTTAAATATTAACACATGCATTTATATTATTCAACAGTATGCACAAAAGACATTGCATATTTACATCATGGGGCACTGCCCACTTATTACACATACACAGAGACTAGGGGCTAGTGTAGCTAATGAGTCAGCTCCTTGCAACTGCTCAAATGCTGACACAGAAGAGAAAAAGCTTCTTTATTGGAATAAATTCAGTACAATATTTTAGCAATGTGCATTTCAAATAAAATTGAGGGAGAAAGGATTTTTTTTTGTAATTGTGTCTGACAGATGTGCCTTCAGGTCTAACTGTGGTGGCGGGCACAGGGCAGGCAGTGGTAGTCGTGCATGTAGGGGTCAACAGGTCGCAGCGCAGCCACTCATTAACCCCATGCCTCCCCATCACCACACCACTCACAGGTGGACTCCGCAACCGTCCAAGCAACATTTCATTCTTGCTCACAGTCAATAAATTAGAGGCATGGTTTCTTCTTAACAACAACCGGGCTTTATTGTTCTTAACCTCAGGAATAACTTCTGCTCGCATCACACAGGCACCGTACAGGGTCCCATAGGGGTTCCCTCTCCACTCTGTTCCAACATTAAATTTAATGGCCGTCCGTTCTCCTTGCACCTGGGCTCCATAAGATACCGCTAGGCCCCTCAACCCTCTCTTTAATGGCACGTTAGCATGGACCGGATCATAAAGTCTTTTAGGCCACTCCATAGCACCCACAGGGACTGCTTTCGCATATGAAGGACCACGCGTGATGGCGTTCCCCCTTCCGTGCTCACGCCAGGAACCAGATATACCCTTCTCTGTGAGAGTGCAACTAACCTTCGGTCTTGCAGAGGGAATCTTTGGGTTTTTCGATCCAGGAAAATACAAACGCCTTCCCCCGACCGTCCGGATTATACCCCGCTTCTGAGGACGCAGTTAAGCAATCTTTTCCACACAGGATCCCGTGTATCCACGATCGTAGGGGTGACCCTTAGGATCAGATTCACAATTTTTTGGGGTTCTTTCTGTCAATACTACTGGGGGACTCTCCTGCTATCTACTTCCTATCTCACCCATTTATATGCCTTGCTCTCTTCCTCTTCCTTAACTCTTTCCTTGCTCATCCAGGTGCCAGAACAGCTGTACTACCATACTGGTGGCCATTTACACAATACACATACAGTACAGACCAAAAGTTTGGACACACCTTCTCATCTCTAGAGCAACTGTTAAGAGGAGACTTTGTGCAGCAGCCTTCATAGTAAAATAGCTGCTAGGAAACCACTGCTAAGGACAGACAACAAGCAGAAGAGAGTTGTTTAGGCTAAAGAACACAAGGAATGGACATTAGACCAGTGGAAATCTGTGCTTTGGTCTGATGAGTCCAAATTTGAGATCTTTTGGATCCAACCACCGTGTCTTTGTAGTAAAGGTGAACGGATGGACTCTACATGGCTGGTTCCCACCGTGAATCATGGAGGAGGAGGTGTGATGGTGTGGGGGTGCTTTGCTGGTGACACTGTTGGGGATTTTTTCAAAATTGAATGCATACTAAACCAGCATGGCTACCACAGCATCTTGCAGCGGCGTGCTATTCCATCCGGTTTGCGTTTAATTGGACCATCATTTATTTTTCAACAGGACAATGACCCCAAACACACCTCCAGGCTGTGTAAGGGCTATTTGACTAAGAAGGAGAGTGATGGGGTGCTATGCCAGATGACTTGGTCTCCACAGTCACCAGACCTGAACCCAATTGAGATGGTTTGGGGTGAACTGGACCGCAGAGTGAAGGCAAAAGGGCCAACAAGGGCTAACCATCTATGGGAACTCCTTCAAGACTGTTGGAAAACCATTTCCGGTGACTACCTCTTGAAGTTCATCAAGAGTATGCCGAGAGTGTGCAAAGCAATAATCAAAGCAAAAGGTGGCTACTTTGAAGAACCTAGAATATAAGACATATTTTCAGTTGTTTCACACTTTTTTAAGTATTTCATTCCACATGTTTTCATTCATAGTTTTGATGTCTTCAATGTGAATCTACAATTTTTAGAGTCATGAAAATAAAGAAAACTCTTTGAATGAGAAGGTGTGTCCAAACTTTTGGTCTGTACTGTGCATATTATCACATTAGACATAGACCACCAGTGTGTCGGATACTTCTGCAGGGGTGGGCATAACCCTGACTCCCCTACATAACCATTACAAAATGATAGGCTGACAAAAATATATATTAAATTTATAATGTTCAGTGTTCCATATTCTCAGTCGAAACAGAAAATCCCGTGATAACATTTTAGCTGCCTGTAATCAGATGACATCCACATACCGCCATTGCACTCCCAGGTTAATTTGCAAACAACATCAAAGCTTGATTTCTCAGCACTGGCAATTTGGATTATATAATTTTCGCTTCTTAGTGAAGATAATGTATTGACTTCAGTAGGAGCTCCATAAATCCTTATGTAGTTGTCCCCAATACAGGTAGGGAAAAATTAGCAAAAGGATAAAAAAACGTGTGTACTGTGTGAAACACATCGATAGAATCTTGTTTACTACACTGAAATGGATTTTAATAATTTACCCTTGAAGGACTGATATTTTTATCCCATTATGTCACATCCCATTATCTGACACGGAGGTTTTTACAAACATCGCCGACTGTCATGGCGGTGGCAGGATCTGCTCAGACTACGGATTCTTACCATCCACCTGATTACTTTTCTGATGTTTGTGATCAGCACAGGCTGACTTGGGCATCGATTAACAGTTTGTTAGTTCATAAGCAGGCAAGCAAGAGTTAATCACTGCTGGTCTGCTTGTTAGTCTCCTTTTGATCACATGTTATGTGGGATCCAATCACACCTGCTTCCCTCCTATATATGCTGGCTAGATTCTTCCTTCCTATAGTTATTTAAGCTGGTCTGGTGACGTGTTGTGATATAGACTAACTGGTACTTGTTGCTGTATGCAGTTGTGGAGTTAACCCCTGCTGCCTTTTTGTTGCTACCTACCTGCTCTTGCTTTTCTCCTGTGTCTCTCATTGTTTGTTCCTGTGAGTTTGCTGTGTCAGAGTTTGGTTTTTACCCCTGTCTGTCTTTATCTGTATTTTCATCTCACTGCTTCCAAAATCTTCTGTAGTGGGAGGGGGAATCAGATTAGTCCTAGTCAGTAGCGTAGCCAGGGAGGCTGAGGTATCTACACCATTAGTGGTAACCCTGAGATTATGGATAGCCTAGGGGCCCTTAGGGTGAGGGATAGCATAGGTGACCCCTGTCCCTCCCTTTCCTACAGTCACACTGTGACTCATTAATTAACTATTCCAGCACTCATGCAAAATAGCTGCTAAGACCTCATGAGTCAGGGTTCAAAGCATGTAACAGTCTGCAAACCTGTGCTTCTTTCTTGTCACATGTTAATGGATTTTAATATTACTTCTCTGTTTTTAACCACAAATTTTGGATGAATGCTGGAACAGCTCTTCTTCTGCAAATGCATGTATTTATATGGCAGTGTAAAGCAAAGCGAGCAACTTAGCATTTAACTGAGTTTACTGTTTCATTTATTGCAGTCATCATCTAACCAAATCCATAACCCTAAAGTGATGCTTTTCAACTTTTTGAAAAAGTTCATTGGCTAAAAGTCTGTGTAGTACAATGGTCGCTCCCTGTTCCCTTTTGTCATAATAATCATGACTTTTCAGCCAAACCATTGGATAAAAGTTTTCTTCTGTTGCTTGCTGGAACTTCAGAGCATAAATTAATCATGACAATAAAAAGAAGCGGGGACTGATTTTATTTCGTCTGTCACATTCGCCCATTTTAAGATTTCAATTGTATTGGCTTGTTTCAGCCTCGTAAAGTACGTTCCTATACAAAATATATCCCGGTGAAGCACTGGAGGCAAACTCAGCTTCCCCATCACCTCCTAATGAGATCAAGTGGAAAAATTAGATGTTTGAAAAAGTTTTGCTTAGTGAATTACACCTCTTAACAAATAATTCATCCTTATTTTCTTCCAATTGCATATCAACCAACGGTTGCCTTTTGTTCCATGAAAGCAAGACCCAGAGGTGAACAGTAGCCTGAAGCTAAAAGTTGGGAGGAATTTAAAAGGGTTTCAGTCATTAAGAAAAAATATGGGATTAGCGCTGTACTGATACCTGGTACCCAACAAGTTTTAGTGTCCAAAGATCTCTATTTTAGTTAGTTTATATCCAAAAATCCACCCTACATAAAAGACAAAAGTGTAACAACCAGGGGTCCAGCCATTAGAATTGGCACAAGAAAATAAAATGTGTGCGATGCTCGACTCATTAGGTGCCACTGCGGCATCGGGCTCAGTTCACACTGCAGAGCCTGAAAGGCAACCTTATGGCTTCTAGTTGTTCAGCCAGAGCTGAGCGTCGGCTGTTTCATATGCTCTCTTCCTCAGTCCTGCAATAGTTAATTCCTGCTGATCTGGGGAACTGTGCTAAGAACTCAGGTTGCAAATTTCTAATCACAGCAGTCTCCTTCTTATAAGATTTTAGATCCTGCTGCTCAGTGCTGATGATAGCTCTCATTTGTGCTGCGATTCAGGTCTATTGTGGTGAACCAATTTTGGTGATCTGTGGTGTGCTTATTGTGCGGTGTGGAAGTTTCTCTGTTGTCGGTTTACTTCTTCCCTTTAATTTTTTTTCGTGCATGCATGTACTGTCGCTACTCTGTGTTTGATTGCAGTGTGTACGAGTTTTGTTTTTTCCCCTGTCCATGTTTAGTTGTTGGGTTTGTGACGACGGTCCCAACTCACCCCTTGAGTGAAGGAGGGGAGGGGGAGTTACACCAGGGCTTGGACAGAAGTTAGGGTCATGCTGGCGACTCAGCCCTCACTACCTTCAAGCGTACCACTGAGCTAAGGGTCAGCGCAGGGTCCCCAGTCTGAAGGTCAGCCTACGTGTCCCTGTCCAGTCATCCCATCCCTGTGACAAATTGTTTAGATGGTGTCCTGTGTAGAATTTACTTTTAGTGCTTTCCCTATGGTAACTGATTATTACACCTTAATGATGTGACGGGGAAAACATGTGCTGACAGACAATGCACCCTCATTCTCAGAAGCTCCCTAAGCAGTGAGCTAAAAAATGGCCAGGATCATGCCATTTTAGCAGAAGCCCCGCTGTGAATCACAGCACCTGAGCCCATCAAATTTTTCTGACTGTATGTGATGGAGCAAAAGTCGGAAAGCTGGTCCATGCCAGGTATTTTGGCCAGGGGGGACATCAGACTAGTCTAGTTTTTGGCTAAGGTCCCTGACCAAATGTTTAAAGCACCACTCCAGTAGGGGGGGTTTCAGTACTGGAGTGGTGTTTAAATGTAAGTTCCCTGTCCCTAGTGTTATACTCACCCTCCTGGCATTTTCATCCTTTTATGTTGCCGCTCCAGGCCCGTAGCACCATCTTGTGACTGTAACTTCTGACTGGCTGGAAGTCAGAAGTTATTTCACAAGCTCTCAAATGATCTCTGTGAAAGCCAAAACAAGGCCAAAATGAGGTTCTCATAGAGTTGTATTGAGTTGTGACCTCCAGCACGCTCCATGAAACACTGGAACTGCTAACAGGTCACAAATCACTGGAGACTGATGGGAGTGGTGACAATAGAAGATAAAGCCACTGGAAGATGAGTATAAGACAGGGGGCTTAAATTTAAAGCACCACTCCTGCGATACAATAAAAAAGCTGGAGAGGTGCTTTAATGTATATCTTCTCAAAAGCACCTGAGCATTTTAGAGAAAAATATACCTGGCTGCAATTTTGTCTGTCCTACCTCCTTCTGCAGTTTCTCTGTACTTCAGTGTCATGCAGGGTGACACGGAAGTATAGCACACGACGTGACACACTACAACACAACACAAGGGGTACTCCAGAGACTCTATAACAATGGTGGGCCCTAGAGCTAGTGAAGGGATAGATGAGACACCTCCTTCACTCAACTGCTGCTGTACCCTACTTTCCTAGACAGTGACTACACAGGTTCCGCACCTGTGACTGAACAGGATACCTGATTCCCTGGCAGGCCCTGTATTAACCCAGGCTAGTGAGTTGGCAGGAGAAAGACGCTAGTCCCATTACTGCACTAATAAGACACCAAGGGAAGGAAAGACAGAAAGGGGGAAACACGACAACAGACAGCTGCAGTCAGCACCAAGACTGCAGCCAACACAGAAACTTGCGGAGAGGATTCTACTAGCAGCTTCCACCTCCAGGCTAAGCATCCAAATGAGTAACTGAATAATCGCCACCCTCTACTGGGAGCTCAGGTTATATACTGTATAGGGACTGGGAGTGGTCAAAACCGGAAACACCTGGGAAGGTAATGGAATGTTTGCTGGCAAGGAATACTGGCATTAACCCTCTCCTCCCCAAAGGAAAGGGAATACATTTAACCTGCAGAGTGTCAAAGCAAAGAGACTCTGGCCCGGCATCTATCACTAGTCTCTACAACAGAGAGACGACCGTGACAATCCGGTGCCCTTTTGCTGAGTTTACTGTTAATCTTCTTACTCCAATTTCTGTCCATTACTTGTTTTTGTGGTTTTGGTGAATTCTTGAAGATCGTTTGTACTGGACAACAATGCCTCACCCTGTTTGGATCAGCACAGACTATGTAAACCTGATGGAAAGCCACCAAAAACAAAAGGGGAACCACCATAGACTTGAAATTAATGTGAATTATTGCACTGGATGAAGGACCAGCCGGGGGTTCAGCTGAGATCTAAGGGTGTAGTCGTGTCCCTGAAAGGCTCGCTTCTTGAAACAGGGGTTGTAAATATTGTGGAGACCCTGCTCTCAGGGTATTTGGCTTCGTTACCTCTCTGGTAGGATGTAGTCCCATTAAATGAGAGTCAGACACTAGATTTTCTTCTAACACAACATCTTTACTGTAGATAAACGTTTCATAAGAACTTTCTTCTACGTAAGAGAGGCACCAATTCTTCAGAGGACAGGATACAAATTGCCACATCACTTTCTTTAACGCAGCTGTTACAGAATCCCAACGGCTTCCAGGAGCACCGGCACTTCCTACTACAGGTTTGGGCATACTGGCCAGGTTCCTAGGAACTGCCATTCATGGTGGCAGTCCCTAGGACTTGGCCCCACGCTTCACGTCCGTGTATTTCTTGCCAGCCTGCTAGCCGCGGGGGCACTTTTTTTTACCCAGGAACCGTTCTTTGTCTCCAACTCTGTCTGCACAGCCTCCTTCTTCCTCTTCTTCCCCACTACCCCCTCCTAAACCTCTTCTCCTCTTTTTTCTACCCCAGGGGGCCGGGCTTATCTCCCTACCCTAGACTGAACTACGGGGGTACTGTGCCAACTTGTGGTGGACGGCAAACCTACACCATAACCCAAGACATTCACATGAACCTACATATCTCTCCCGATGTCAAGGCCAGGTCGTCGGGGAGGTTTGTGGGGCTCCTGCCACCCCCCTACACTGGAGAGATCATATTTTTGGTTCATTTTACAAAACACTTTTATTATGAAACAAATAACGCTGTTCAGAAATAGAAAACTATAGCTGCTTTCTTCCATAAACAGTGTCATGCTTGGTGGTTTCTGGTTTTGCAGCTCGTCTACATTACAAGGAATGGAACAGACAAAACATGTGGACTGGGGTGGCACTGTTTTGGAAGAAAAGCCAACTTTTTAAATTCTTTGACAAATCCTTGAAGAACACAAGTATTTACAATGAATCAATACGTTATAAAATATACTTTACAGCAATGCAATCTCCTTACAAGATGGAAACTGCATCCAGAGTCTAAAACCATATAAATCTTCCAATCAGGAGTGACACTGTAATCAGGAGGGTAATGGGGTTGCTAGAGCAATGTGTTAGTAATTTGATCTTTTATTAATCGCCTAGGTGTGTATTTTTATCACATGGAGCATATTGTTAATCACCCCGCACTATGGATTTCGATGTTGCTTGTTTCTCTGTAACTGATCGCCCTTGTCATTCTGGTTGATGCCTTCTGGCTGAAAGCAGATGATGCTAATGTGCGTTAATACTCATTAAGACTCTTCAAGGGTGACGAGTGGCATTTAATGAGCAAGGTGTTGGAGGAGTGTCCTTCTGAAGTTACTTCTCTCAGGCTGGATTTCACTTCTCATAGTCAAACGAGTGTTAGAATAAAAGTTTTCCCAGAGCCAGGGTCAACCAAGAACAAAGAGCCTATGCAAAAGAAGAAAAGGGCGAGTTGCCCATAGCAAATAATGAGCTGGAGAATTATTGGTTATCATGGCTAAAAACTACTTTCTTCAGGTCCTATCATTAACACCATTTTAGCATAAATCAGAAGTACATATATGAATATATGAAACTTTGTAATATCTCTTATCTTGGGAAAGTAACATCTTTGTCACCTTCCAGTAGGTCCCGTTTTCCTGCTTAAAGGCTCTCCACAATTGATAAGAAATGTCTACAGTCCTAGAAATGTCTATCTTATATGAATTAGAGACAGGGAGAAGGGGGATGACAGTGTTGTCAGTCTATTGTAGCCCGCGATTCTCATGAAGAAGGGGGTTAATGATATCACGCATGCTGCTGTAAAGTTCCAGGGAGGGGCAGTCGTGGGTAAGGGTGGTGGTCCTCAACACACCCTGGCACAGTACAGACACGGGGGGCACATTGGAGTAAGGCGTGAGTGTGTAGGTGATACCTTTCTGCTGCCGTACATCTGAGTTCCATTCACTTCTATGGGCCTCGTGCCCTGTACGATCAGTTACGAGATGACCACCAGGTAAAACTTCCATAACTTTACTGAACAAATGTTATACAATTGATCTCCATTTTCTTAGGGCAGAGTTGTCATCACCATCATCACCATATATAATCTATTTGTTGCTGTAACCGACTCGGCTCTACAGTGACGGCCATCATGGGGCAACTTATCCTCCTGTCTTTGACCCAATCCCTCAGCATGATGGCGGATCGTTCAGCTCGGGTGCACAGACGGATGGACTCTTTTGATGCCCCCCCACTGTGACTGTGAATACGGCCTAAAGAAGGGGCACCCACCTTCTCCTTTCTATGCTTCCTGGTCTTACGCCTCACTGCAGATGAGCTCCCTTCTCTTTGTATTATTTTCTCTTCTTACTTTGCCAGTCTTGTCTCTGTCACCTCCACACTATCCACTCCAGTCCGCTTCGTCCGACCCTGAGGTCCTTTCTCTCTTGTTTAGTTCACTCTCTCATCCTTTCCCTGTCTCCCTCTGCCTTTGAAAACTCTGCCCTATATGCTCTCCTGTCCTCCCCACTTAACCCCTGCTTCCCTGTCACACCCTTTCCATCCCCTCTCCCTAGGCGACCTGGGAACTAGTGACACCCAGTGGCAGCCAGCCATAACACAGGAGAATACCATACAATAATACAATACAATACAATGCTTAGTCTAAGTGGAAGCAAATTACAAAAAACAACAAATTTTTGTGAATGTGTATTCCCATCATATTCGACTAGAATTAAATTATACTCAAATATATTTTATAATCTCTAGATATAATCTTTCAATTCTGTATATCACAGAACTGTGTTAAGGCAGTGTTCGAAGGGGTGATAGCCAGAAAGGGCTCACAGCCAGTTGCATACATTTTTTAGCGCAAAGCCTGTGTGAAACAAATGCTGCTTGTAGCATTGTGTTACCGTGTCCAGTGTGTCTTCTCACTATGGTGCTTGGCAGTGAGCCTTTGACCCTTCTGGCCCACATTTCCTGTCCAATGTGTGTTCTGACTATGGTGCTTGACAATGGGCCTTTTACCCTTCTTGGCCCATATTTCCTGTCCAATGTGTCTATTGACTATGGTGCTTGGCAATGAGCCCTTGACCCTTCTGATCCATATTTTTTGTCCAATGTGTCTTCTGACCTTGATGCTTGGCAGTGAACCCTTGACCCTTCTTGGCCCATATTTCCTGTCCAATGTGACTTCTGACCTTGATGCTTGTCAGTGAGCCCTTGACCCTTCTGGCCCATATTTCCTGTCCAATGTGTCTTCTGACTATGGTGCTTGGCAGTGGGCTGACCCTTCTGGCCCATGTTTCGTGTCCAATGTGTCTTCTGACTATGGTGTTTGCAGTGGGCCCTCGACCCTTCTTGGCCAATATTTCTTGTCCAATGTGTCTTCTGACTATGGTGTTTGCAGTGGGCCCTTGACCCTTCTTGGCCCATATTTGATGTCCAATGTGTCTTCTGACTATGGTGCTTGCAGTGGGCCCTCGACCCTTCTAGCCCATATTAATATCTGTCCATCCATAATATATAATTAGTATAACTTTCAACCTTTAAATTGCAGTCAAATCAACTTTTAAATTATTGTCTGTTCACATTGCAATCTTGTATCTGACATACTCCTTCTGAAGATGATTTTCTCTTTGGCTCGATTTTTATATTTCACAAGTCGCTGATACAAATTAACACTTCCATTACAAACATGATACAATAACATAAGTCTGAGGCGTCTCTGACATATCTGTCAATATTAAGCTCCCTATTTGCAAAACTCTTGGCTGTCACAGAGATGTCAGAAGTATTATTCTTTTTCCATAACCCCATCCTGATGTGAAACTATTAAAGGTTACTGTTATCGGAGGATTCTCCTTTAACAAGCTCATATTTGACCTCATTGGAGTTGACGAGAGCGGGACATAAAGCAGTTGCTCTTAAGCCATCTCCCTTTAGAGTCTTATTGTTTGGAGGTTGTTTAGAATTACCTGGAGTTAAGGGACTTCTTGAGAAGCCTGATGTGACCCGAGTGTCTCTCCATTGCTTCACAGACTCATAACGGAGATGTTGTAGCCATTGCTTTGAATAGTCTTATACATCTCTCAACTCCCATAAATACTTTATCAAGTAGCCCAAAGCTGTGCTTCTTAGGAAGTGTAATTTAAGAATTTGTCATCAATCATAATTCAATAGATTCAGAGGCTGTAAGTTACGTGAACTTTACAGCACAGTGTTTTCCTAGTTTTTTTTTGTGCATCCCTATCCACACAAATGTTAAATATTGTGCCAAGGTAACAAAAGTCAAAAGTTTTTTGTCTATTCTTTAAAGCGGGTGTCTCATGAAGTAGAAGCTGCTCTATGACTATTACCGTTTCCCCGAAAATAAGTCCTACCCCAAAAATAAGCCGTAGCAGGAATTTTCAGCCTTTTCGGAGTTAAGGGTGCTTTACACGCTACGACATCGCTAGCGATAGTACCCGCCCAGGTCGTTCGTGCGACATTTGGTGATCGCTGCCGTAGCGAACATTATCGCTACGGCAGCGTCACACGAACATACCTTTTCAAGGACGACGCTGTGACCGCCGAACAATCCCTCCTTCAAGGGGGAGGTGCGTTCGACGTCATAGCGACGTCACTGCAACGTCACTAAGCGGGCCCCCAATAGCAGAGGAGGGGTGGAGATAAGCGTCCGGAACATGCCGCCCACCTCCTTCCTTCTTCATTGCCGGTGGACGCAGGTAAGTAGTTGTTCATCGTTCCTGCGGTGTCACACATAGCGATGTGTGACGCCGCAGGAACGACGAACAAGCAGCGGCATGCACCACCAACGATATTATGAAAAGGAGTGACGTGTCAACGATCAAGGATTTTTGACGTTTTTGCGATCGTTGATCGTCGCTCCTTGGTGTCACACGCTGCGATGTCGCTAACGGCGCTGGATGTGCGTCACTAACAACGTGACCCCGACGATATATCGTTAGCGATGTCGCAGCGTGTAAAGCACCCTTTAGGCTTAAATACTGTATAAGCCCTATCCCGAAAATAAGCCCCAGTCGCTGGTCAATAATGAAGTGTCCGTGCAGCTAAAAACGTTAAAGATACTGCAGGACACTTCAATATAGACAGCGGACACACGCAAAAGAGAGAAGAAAGAAGACAGAAGACCCCGCAATCATACTCATCAGACACTAAGCGGGAGGACCTGCAGTGGAATGCACACACACACACACACATCAGATCGCACATGCAATCACACATCAGATCGCACACCCATACACATCAGAATGCAAACACATCAGATCACACACACATATCAGATTGCACACACACAAACATCAGATCACACACACAAACATCAGATCACACACACACATCAGATCGCACACACAGCAGATTGCACACACACACACAAACAACAGATCAGACACACATCAGATCGCACAACTTCACACATCAGATCGCACAACTTCACACAACAGATCACACACACATATCAGACCGCACACACACAAACATCAGATCACACACACACACAAAAATCAGATCACACACATCAGATCGCACACACAGCAGATTGCACACACAATGACATCAGATTGCAAACACTCACCACATGATATCGATTGCTTTTGAATGGCAGATAAACCTGGGAGGCAGTGCAGTGGAGCACGAGGACCTGCAGTGGAACACATCTATGCGCCTCTGCTCCCTCTGGATATTTTAATAAGGCATATAGGTTATCTTTGTGAGATAACATCTTCAATTTTTGACTGCTAGTGTGACGCCCTGGGCAAGCCAAGGGTCACAGGTCATCACACCACCACACCCTACATCCCAGTTAGGAACATCAAAGCTACTAAAATCCTTGTTGCCTTCCTCCTGAGGCTGATGTTCACACCAGGGGGTGGGCCAGGCGGTTGGCTCCGCCCACCGAGGAGTTCACAGCTCTGGAGGCGGGAACAACCAGGGAGTTGAAGTCTAGCTGAGGGCGAGAGTGGGGTCCAGCTAGGGACGGAGAGGAGTAAACAGCTAAGTGAAAGTGAAGTAGTAGTGGAGCAAAGAAGAAAAGGAGTAAAAGTGAGCGTAGAAAGCCCTGAAGTTGGTCCGGCTAAGTGCAGGACAGTGTCAGCAAGGTCAGCAACAGCGGTGATTGTCTGGAGGGGGACTGCTCGGAGGTTGCTGGAAGGACCGCGGACGGGTAGTGGCCCGGCGGTCTGGAGCAGTATACGAAGGACAGTCAGCACCAGGGCAGGGGCCTCTCGGACCCCGGCAAGGCTAGGAGTCGCCATAATTTGCCAAATCCGTCAGTGAAGGGGACGTCTGTCTCCAAACAACCAAGTCCCGACTGAAGGCAAAAGTCCAACCATTAAGGAGGAACACCGCCACCGCCAGGGCACCAGTTCCTCGGGGCCAGCGTCTGCGGGCAAAGCAGGGCTCCTCCGGCCCATATCCAAGCCGGGGAGCGGGTTACCGGTGGGAACCCATCGCTACCAACACAGAAACACTAGGTGCAGGTCAAAGGGACATCACCGTTACCTACTGGGAGAGCAAGTGCAGCCGTCCGTGGGAACCGTCTTTCCAGCCGTGTGGTTTACCGAAAAACTGTGTCAACGTCTCAGGCTGAGTGAGTACCACAGTGCCGCAAGGCACCGCGCTGCCCCCGCGTCCCTGCGCCCACCAAGCCCTGCATCTCCCATCTCATCACTGGGCCCCGGGATCACCAACCCCTACCCACGGAGGGGCAACACAACAACTGGCTGCTCCATACCACTCTTCCCGGGATCCCCATACAGAGCAGCGGTGGTGCCAATAAATCACCACAACCGTGGGTGGCGTCACGGACAATAAACCATCCCCACACCCAACAACCCCCTTTCACTCACGGGCGAGGAGAGCCGCTAGAGTCCCCGGGATCCGGCTCATCGCTCGAGCCACCGAGCAGCAGCAGGCCGCAGCAGCCGCGGCAGCCGGACCCGAGCAGCAGTGGTAGAGCACGGCGTCCCCTCCTCCGCCCGCGACAACTTGGCGTCACGAACAGGATCTTACCGCTCTGCCGCTGGGTAGAGGTGCGCCTTGTGACCGCCGGAGGTATCCGGCTGGAAAATTTCAGAAGTCGCCATCTTTGGCGCGAAAAGTTCCCGCTCGAGCGTCTTCTCGAGTAGCAGAGGCGCGAAGGCCAAAACCCCGCCCCAATAGAGGAAGGACAGGAGAGAAGCTAAGGGGGACGCGATGGCGGCTGGCTGCATGTGAGCGCAGCTATAAAAGCAGGGACGCCAGGACTCTGCAGTCACCCTGTTCCTGGAAGGAGTTGCCAGCAGAATGTGGATGCCGTCCCGAAGCACCGTAGCCCCCGCGCCGGGAACCGCGGCGTGGGTGGAAATCCGTACCGCGCAGCTCTACCTGAGGCTGCAGGTCAAGATGCAGCTCCTCCTGGAGGAGTGGGAGACCGACATGGCGGACGTTATAGCCACCGTGCGGAGACGCGAGGAGGAGGCGGAGGAAGGGAGGGTGAGTGACACACGCCCCTATGTCCCCGAGGGACCGGTCGCTGCGGCTGAGGGACCCGGTCCAAACCCTCTCCCTCCGCTGCCTCCTTCGCCACCCGTCCCGGAGGCCGTGACCCCGCCACTAGGCCCGCTGCCACCGCAACCGGTAGCGATACCCAGCCCGTCCGCCCTCGCGGACCTATCTGCAGTCAGAGCCCGTGGCAAATTGGAGGTGCTGCCATGGAAGGCCCCGAGGTCTGCACCGGAGGCAGTCCCTGAGAAGTTCCCCGAGCCGGAGCTGGTGACCCGTTCCGAGCCGAAGGCCCAACCGCGGAAAGCCCCTGTGCCCATCCCCCACACCTCGGCCGAGGTGGCGCCGGGTTGTCGCTGTAAGGCGGCGCCCAAGGCCAAGACACCGCGGGACCTGCCGCCCAGAGCCCTGACAGTGGGCAACGTCCAGGATGTCCCGCGGGGCCTGATCTGTGCGCCGGAGCTCGCAGCAGCACCGTATTGGGACAGGGAGCCGGTACCGCTGGGCCTGGAGATCGGTGAGCGGGAGAGGAAGAAGGCCGAGCTGGTGGCCCGAGCGATAAGGGAGAAAGAAAATCTCCACCAGGCCACGTTCCGTGTCCGGGGCCCGCTGTACGAGGGGCAGGTGAGGCAGTTTGATGTCCGCCGGGGCTACGGGTTTATTTATGAACCGGGCCTGGAGGCCGAAGTGTTTGTAGCCCGGCGGGATGTGAATGCCCACCTGCCTGAAGAGCACCCCGGCCGTAATCTGATGCCGGGGGATATTGTGCAGTATACCCGGCACTGTGGAGAGAGGGGGTAGTTTGCCCTAGATGCCAAACTGCGGGGCAGCCAGGAGAGCAGAGTGAGTCCTGCACCCCCTCCCTCGGATGAAGCTGAAGGTCCGGAGTAGGGCAGCGGAGCACCGTTGTCCAGTCCCCGTTGGGACCACCAGAGTGTTGTTGAATGTTTGGAAAAAGTTTAAAACGTTTTGAAAATTGATGAAAATGGAAAATGATTACCGTGTACTTCACCAGATTAACAGTGATTGAACCGGCCGGAGCCGGCACCGTTGTCCCCGTGGGGACCGTTTAAAAAGTTAGCATGGGAACTATCCATGGACAAGCCTGTGAACTTGCAGGGCAACCACAAACGTTAAGTGGCTTGTAAATAAGTTGTTTTACCATACCGTTTTCCGCAGTTGCCGCCTCCGGAGAGGCAGGTTGGAGGGAGGGCCCTCAGCAGAGCAGGCTGGGGCCCAGCCACCACAGGAACCGGTGGCTACCCTCTGGAGGGGAAGGACAGATCCCGCTCGGGTAACTGGTGCTGGACTTGGGTCAAGGGGTGCTGCCTGGGCTTTAGGGGCAGCATCAGGGCCAGGTTGCTTGGGTGGGAGAGAGCGGAAACCGTACCCGTAAAACCGTTTAGTAACGTTTAAGAAATGTGCCTCCCGTTGTGGGATGATGTTATGATATATATGTTACCGTTTACTTTTATGCATTTTCAGAAAAATGAAACCGGTGTTGGACGGGCAGCCCGCGGACGGTCTGCATTTTGCTAAGGGGGAATGTGACGCCCTGGGCAAGCCAGGGGTCACAGGTCATCACACCACCACACCCTACATCCCAGTTAGGAACATCAAAGCTACTAAAATCCTTGTTGCCTTCCTCCTGAGGCTGATGTTCACACCAGGGGGTGGGCCAGGCGGTTGGCTCCGCCCACCGAGGAGTTCACATCTCTGGAGGCGGGAAGAACCAGGGAGTTGAAGTCTAGCTGAGGGCGAGAGTGGGGTCCAGCTAGGGACGGAGAGGAGTAAACAGCTAAGTGAAAGTGAAGTAGTAGTGGAGCAAAGAAGAAAAGGAGTAAAAGTGAGCGTAGAAAGCCCTGAAGTTGGTCCGGCTAAATGCAGGACAGTGTCAGCAAGGTCAGCAACAGCGGTGATTGTCTGGAGGGGGACTGCTCGGAGGTTGCTGGAAGGACCGCGGACGGGTAGTGGCCCGGCGGTCTGGAACACTATACGAAGGACAGTCAGCACCAGGGCAGGGGCCTCTCGGACCCCGGCAAGGCTAGGAGTCGCCATAATTTGCCGAAAAACTGTGTCAACGTCTCAGGCTGAGTGAGTACCACAGTGCCGCAAGGCACCGCGCTGCCCCCGCGTCCCTGCGCCCACCAAGCCCTGCATCTCCCATCTCATCACTGGGCCCCGGGATCACCAACCCTTACCCACGGAGGGGCAACACAACAACTGGCTGCTCCATACCACTCTTCCCGGGATCCCCATACAGAGCAGCGGTGGTGCCAATAAATCACCACAACCGTGGGTGGCGTCACGGACAATAAACCATCCCCACACCCAACAACCCCCTTTCACTCACGGGCGAGGAGCGCCGCTAGAGTCCCCGGGATCCGGCTCATCGCTCGAGCCACCGAGCAGCAGCAGGCCGCAGCAGCCGCGGCAGCCGGACCCGAGCAGCAGTGGGAGAGCGCGGCGTCCCCTCCTCCGCCCGCGACACTAGTATGATTGTCATACTGGCGGTCACATGTCGAATAACTTCTCATATGCTTTTCTCAATCTAACATTGAGAGATGTGGTTGAGAATCTAGTCAGCATGTTGGCATTACTAGTGTACCACTGTATTTTTACTGTTTCCACATTTATTTTTTCATAATGTTTTATTAGGGGAACCAGGTAAGCATTTACACATGACCAGTAGTATGCCAACGTTACAGCACGCTGAATCTGGCAATAGATTGGAATCTTGACATTGTGCTTAGGGCACGCATTCAAGAGTTGCCAATCTACAGTCACTGAAATTTAGCTCAAGCTTTGAAAAACTCTCTTAATTTTAGAACAGTGTTAAAATATAAAGATGGAAATGGCAAAAAATAACTATTATGCACGCCGAGCAAGCAGGAATTTTAGACAACCAACTGGGCCACAGCACACAGAAAACCCTCAGGGGCTTTACTAAGGAACCACAACTGGTTTCCTCCAGAGCCTCTAATGGTGAGGGTGTTATGCTGCAGATGTGAGACCTGGTGCCACTCAAGAAAACTGGTGCTGTCATGGTTGGCCCCAGAGGTATAGGAGCTATAGTATCTGGAAAGAGATAACGTCAGCGGCAGGTATTGAGGTTTTGACCGGGATGGATGGGTGTAGCAGCAGCCGGTGAGGGTAGTTCACAGCAGCGGGTATGGTGGTTAACGGCCCAGGTGGCAGCTTGTAGAAGCAGTAGCAGGTTATGGCTATCAGCAGCAGTACTCTGGAGTAAAAACATATATCAGCAGCAGACCTAGCATAATACAGCAGCAGTGGAGACAGCAGTGTGCTGCTAGGGGACCTGAGAACTAGCAGTGTACCTCCTCAGCGTCAGCAGCCGAGACTGCTCGGATCCGGATCCGCGGTGGCTCGAGGGGTCTCCGGACCCGGGAGGGGTCGTGCGGCCACTCGAAATAAAGGGGGGTATTTACAGGGGGTTGTGTGTTTAGAGTTCGTGACGCCACCCACGGTGTGTGGTAAGGTAGAGTACCATCGCTGCTGTTGGGAGCGCCCGGTGGCGATGGGATGGCAGCCAGGTGTTTAACCCCTCCGTGGGTAGGGGGAATGCCTCGGGGCTCGGTGATGGTAGAGAGGGGATACCATTGGGGAGGAAAGGGGCACTGCGTACTCACTCTGTCCAATAATGCTGACACCAACAACCTGTAAACCGAAATTCTGAGCACCGCTGCAGCTGGGAGGGAGCACGCCTGGATCCCGTGCCCATTGGTGTTGCTTGTTAGCCTGTGACTTTTCCCTTGGCACCTTCTTTACTGGTTGGCCCCTGTAGTGTAGAACTAGTCGGGTCCTGCTCACCCGTATGGCTAACGGAGTGAGCTTGCTCTCAGGGTTCACGCTTGGGATTTTCTGGACCGTGTAGTGGGAAAGTCCTATCCCCCTTGTTGCGCTAGTACCCCGATTTTGGAGCGGGTGGAGAACGTATCTTAAAGGCTCCGTCCTCGTCGGATGAATTACCAGGACGCTTGAAGCTACTTCCCGGCCTAGGGTCCTCGTACCCCGTCATGCCCTGGCCCCTGCCCGGAGATGGCACAAGGCTGATGGCTGTCCTCCTCGACAGTCCGTGCCTCTTGTCACGATCCCCTGCGACCGGGGTTCTAGCTCCTACCAGGCCTAGACCAACGTCTGCCACCTAGTATCAGCAAGGAGCCCAGCTCCTGACGTCCTCACACCGGCTTGTGATCTCTCCTCACAACAGTCACCACTCAACTGACTGCTCCTAACACTCCTGACCCTCCCTAACCAACCCCCCAAGTGGGCGGCCCTCTTCCCTTCAGGCTAACCATTGGTGTGTCTGGTGGGTGTGGTGCAGAGTGTTCCTAGGATTTTTGATTGGCTGGTTCTTAGTAACACCAAATGTCAGGTACCCCTAACCAAGGAGGGTGTGGATACCATGCAGAAGGGCAGATTGCACAATACCCTGTGACGACCTGATAGGCCAGGGCGTCACAGCAGCATGTTAAACTCATTGCCCAGGCACTTTCCTAAGGGGAGGAAGTACCTAAATAGCTGCAGCCTCTCAGGTGACCTGCTCGCGATCCCCTAGAGCAGAAGCAGGAAGCCTGCAGTGAGTACGCAGCCTCCGGGAGACAGCAGCATGGGATGGGAACAGAGCGGCAACCGCAGGAGAGACAGACGGATCAGCGAGCCTACGTCCCCATCGGGGAAGGGAGGCAGGACCATGCAGGAATGCTGGTGTGGGCGATACAATAATGTGGCGCCCCAGGACCTGGTCGCCACAACAGCATTGCCCTTCCAAAGGGTTAATGCTGAGCCTGGAGGTAATTGGGAGGTCCATTGGCCAGCAAGTTTAACACCCAACGCAGTTCTCCCTCCGGCCAGCAGGGGGAGCTCTGAACCTGGAATTCCAGGGAGCCTTCCTCAAGTCTGGCCTGGGGGAGGAAGTAGTGGTCAGTCTGTAGGGAGAAGTGGAAGGAAGCAGACGCAGAGTGAGCTGTCCTGCAGAACTGGGGCCTAGAGCTAGAGTAGCTTGGCCCAGGGAAGCAGGAGTAGCTGAGAGGCAGCAGAGAGACTCAGACATCGGAGTCTGTGGCCACCAGGGCTTAAACATACTCCCTGGTAGCCGAATCCGAAGGGCAGGAGAGCTGCAAGCACCTGGCCCAAAAACATCCCAAAGGTACAGCTGCAGCATCAAGGCCCGGTGTGGACTCCAGCAGAGAAGCACCAGAGAGAGGGCCTGCGCAGCCTGCTACAGAGGGAAAGGGACGTACCATCAGTCCCAGCAGCAAAGAGGGCCATTGCTGGATTCAGAGAAGCAGGGTCCTATCATAACAAAGAAAAGTACAGGAGTAGGCCTCATACTCAGCTGGCCAGAAAGATCACCCCAAGTACTTCCAGGCCGACCGGATCCCCATCACCACCTGTAACGGTCTCCCAGGACTGGACTGTTTCCAAAGTAAAAGAGGAAAAGGTAAAGAGACTGTTGTTTGTGCCTGGTTCTTTCATTGCCTGTCGGCCCTGCACCGTGTTAGCCACACAACCCCATAGACTTTCACGAGCACTAACAGTGTCCCCGGGGCTCCGCTCCACCTGTGGGGAGCAGTACCACCATTGCTGCTATAACATCACCCCGGAGGCCTCACACAGCAGCGGCGGCTTAATAGCCGCAGACCACAGGTGGCGTCACGAACACAAACTTTATTCATCAAGCCACATATTCTACTGACACCCACCAGGGCCACGGAGCCAGGCCCAGCCACCACTGACTACCACCGGACTAGTCCAGCCCGGCACCGGGTGTCCCATAGCCCTGGGGTGGGCGAGTCAACTTTGGCGTCACGAACAGGATTTCGTGCCCGGTCCCACCGGGTACTGTGCGCCTGAAGAATTGCGCTTAAAAGACTGTGTTACTGCGTGTTTCACTGTTTGAAAACTGCCGCCGCCATTAGCCCCGCTGAGCGCAGGAAGAAGGGGGGCGTGCCTGACAAAGAGCGCGAAGGGAGCGCGCCATCAGAGCAAAGCCCTGTTAACCCCGCGCGACCCAGAAGGGAATTTGAAAAGTGAACGGAGCCTGGTAAGGTTCACTAAGGGGGAGGAAGATGTCCGACTCAGAGGGAGGGCAGGTGGCTGCCATAGCCCGAGACGCCGCAGCACCAGCCGACGCAATCCCAGTCGCCGTCGCCCCAGCCCCCGCTGTAGCGCCGGTAATGCCGATCACAATGCCGTACATCCCGGGAGCAGAATGGCTGCCGCAGTACTCCGGGGAGTCCCATACCTTGAACGACTTCAGAGAAAGCCTGCACAGCTTGTTCCGGGTGTATCCGCTGACTGAGAGCCAGAAGGTGGGCATATTAATGGGGCAGCTAGCCGGCGCGGCCCAGCGTGAAGTGAAGTCCTGGCCTGATACAGATAAAGGGACAGTAACCCAGATATTGGCCAAGCTAAAGAGTACTTTTGACACCCGCACTGCAGCAGAAATAAAGATGAGATTCTTTGGGTGCAAACAACGGGCCACAGACAGCATAAGGGACTATGCCTTAAACTTGCAGGAGGCCCTGAAAGCAGTTAAACAGGTGGACCCAGAGAGTGTACGTGAAGAAGACAAACTCCTAACTGAGCAGTTCATAGAAGGGCTCCTGTCAGATGCCCACAGGACCCAGCTGCGTATCATGGTCCTGCAGAACCCTGCTCTGGACTTTGCAAAGTTTAAGGACCAGGCCATCCGGGTACTGAGAGAATCTACACCGAATGACCCAGTATCCCTCCGGCCTCTTGTTATCACGTACCCTGGGGTGGTGCCTGCAACACCAGCTGCTGCAGGGGCCGAGGCGCAGTCCCTGGAAAAGGATCCCACTGCAGAGCTCAGACAGCAGGTCCGGGAGCTGACCAAAACTGTAGCTGCCCTTGCCAAGACCGTGCAGTCTCTACAAGTGACCCCATCACCTGCAAGAATCGAGTTGGCCTCCAGCCCAGATGACGTCCCATGGATGCGACAGAGGAGGATTCCGCCGACCCGAGGCAGAGACACAGACCGGTATGATTCAACGGGACAACCGATCTGCCGCCGCTGCAGCCAGGCGGGCCACATTGCACGACACTGTCCTTTAAATGGGCCGATCCTGGGGCCAGGAGCCGACCCCCAGGTATAAGGAAGCCCGGCTCAACCCCCAGCCGCAGCAAGTATGTGGGAGGACGACCGGTCCTTCCTATTGTGCTGGATGGGATCCCTTTGAATGCTCTCCTGGATACGGGGTCCCAGGTAACAACCATCCCCTATAAACTGTACAAAAGATATTGGGCTGATTCAGACATTGACCATGGCCCAGATGATGATTTAACAATTGTGGCCAGTAATGGTCAGCCCTTGCCTCAAATTGGGTACAAAGAAGTAACCATTAAAGTGGGGCGGGTAGAATTGCCATGTCAGGGGATGATAATTGTAGATATTGATCGCAAAGAATCTGACCCACTGCTAACCATTGGTACAAATGTGATAGAAAATTGTATTGCCGAAGTGATAATTTTGTTGCAACAGGCGTCTGAAACTGCCAGCTCCGGCCAGCAGCGTGCCCTACAGAGGGAGATCAGAGCCCTGATGAGGAGGCAGCAGGTAGAGCTGGCCAGAGGAGAAATTGGCAGTGTGAGGGTAAGTGACCCCCTCCCCATTGCAATACCCCCAAGAAGTGAAATGTTGATATGGTGTCGGGCAGCAATAGGCCTCAAGGGTCAGGACTACCATGCCTTGGTAGAACCGGTGTATTCAGACAGTAGGCCTGGAGTCCTGATAGCCAGAGGGGTAGCAGACATCCGCAAGGGGAGAGTGCCCGTCCGTGTCCTGAATTGTGGGGAGGAGGAAGCCAAATTGCCCCGGTACGCCACGGTAGCAAAACTGTACACTGTCAGCAACAATACCATCAAAGCAGTGGAACCATTGATCCCGTCCGACCAGGCGGAAGACAATGGCTCCAAGGGGCAGCTAGAAGACTGGTGCCAAAAATTACATGTGGGCACCGACTCCACCCCCTCACACCAAAAGCATGGGGTTTACCGGGTGGTACAGGAGTACGAGCGGGTCTTCAGCAAACACCCCCTAGATTTTGGGTAGGTGAAAGGGGTTAAACATCAAATCCCCATGGGTGATCATCATCCCATTAAAGAGAGATACTGCCCTGTACCCCCCGCACAGTATCAGCGTGCCAAAGAAATGTTACGGGAAATGAAGGAGGCTGGGGTTATCAGAGATAGTTGTAGCCCCTGGGCAGCTCCACTAGTGCTCGTAAAGAAAAAAGATGGTACAATGAGAATGTGTGTAGATTACAGGCAAATTAACCGCATTACACATAAAGATGCTTATCCACTGCCCAGAATAGAGGAGTCACTAACAGCCTTAAAGTCAGCTAACTATTTCTCCACCTTGGATCTCACCAGTGGGTATTGGCAGGTTCCCGTGGTAGAGGCGGACAAGGAGAAGACTGCATTCACGACACCAATGGGCCTCTGTGAGTTCAACTGTATGCCATTCGGGCTCTGTAACGCCCCAGGGACATTCCAAAGGTTGATGGAGTGCTGCTTGGGCCACCACAACTTTGAAACCATGCTGTTGTACCTGGATGACGTCATAGTCTACTCCAAGACTTATGAATACCACCTGAGGCACTTAGCAGAAGTGTTTGAGTCCTTGTCGAAATATGGCCTGAAGATAAAGCCGTCCAAATGTCACCTCTTGAAGCCAAAGGTACAGTACCTGGGTCATGTGGTCAGCGCAGAGGGTGTGGCACCTGATCCGGAGAAAGTCACCGTAATCAAGGACTGGCCAAGACCCACCACGGTAAAGGAGGTGCGGCAGTTCCTTGGGCTGGTGGGCTACTACCGAAGGTTCATTGATGGTTTCACCAAGATAGCAGCGCCCCTTCAAGATCTCCTGGTGGGCCAGCCAAAGCAGGCTAAGAAGCAGAGCCCTCCATTTGAATGGAGCAGCCAACTAGAAACATCCTTTGTCCGGCTGAAAGGGGCTCTCACGGGAGAAGAAATTCTGGCCTACCCTGACTACAGCCAGCCGTTTGTACTGTATACAGACGCCAGCAACGTGGGACTGGGAGCAGTTCTGTCCCAGGTGCAGGGAGGCAGAGAGAGGGTGATAGCGTACGCCAGTAGGAAGCTTTGGCCCACAGAAAGGAATCCAGAAAACTACAGTTCCTTCAAGCTGGAGTTCCTCGCTATTGTTTGGGCAGTGACTGAACGCTTCAAGCACTATCTGGCATCGGCCAAGTTCACCATCTTCACGGACAACAATCCGTTGACACACCTGGCAACAGCCAAGTTAGGTGCGTTGGAACAGCGATGGATGGCCCGGCTGTCTAACTTTGACTTTACCATCAAGTATCGGGCTGGCAAGAAGAATAACAATGCTGATGCGCTGTCCAGAATGCCTCACTTACCCGAGTCTGGAGAAGACCTTGATGAACTCTAAGAGATAGAGTTACCGGCTTTCCATCACCAAGGTGTTTCCCAGTGTGAGCATGCTGTAGGAGTGAAGCGCTCGAGCCAGCACGAGGTCTCGGTCAACCCATTACTCCACCATAATTGGGAAGAGACACAGAACGGTGACCCGGCCGTGCGATTGGTCAAAGAAAAGCTAGCACAAGCTGAGACTCATCTTGGCCCAGATGCTCCAGAAGAAGCCCAGCAGTTGTGGAAGGAGAGGGGACGACTGTTCACCTATCAAGGCAAGCTCTGTAAGAGATATGTCAACTGGCGAACGAATGAACTCGTCTGGCAGATAGTGGTTCCGCAGAGGGATGCTCCAATGGTCCTAGCAGCTTATCATGATAATGCAGGACACTTCGGGTGGAAGAAGTTGGAGACCCTACTCCGTGATCGGTTCTACTGGGTGCACATGAGGAAGACAGTCGAGAAGTGGTGCCGAGACTGTGGTCCGTGTAACCTGAGGCGGAAAGATGATGCCAGCCAGAGGTCTCCCCTACAGCCAATTGTCATGAAGCAGCCCCTGGAGTTGGTGGCCCTGGACCACGTGAAGTTAACACCAAGCCGGTCAGGCTATGTGTACGCCCTCACCATTGTGGACCATTACTCTCGTTTCCTGGTAGTAGTGCCAGTGAAGGACCAGACAGCCAGAACAGCAGCGAGAGCATTTCAGGCCTACTTTTGTCGACCTCACGGTTACCCTGAAAGGGTACTGACTGATCAGGGTCCTGCATTCGAGGCAGAAGTGTTCCAAGAGTTCTGTAACATGTACGGTTGTAAGAAAATCAGAACCACACCGTACCACCCCCAAACCAATGGATTGTGCGAGAAGATGAACCATGTGGTTATTGACATGCTCAAGACTCTACCTTTGGAAGAAAGAAACCAATGGCCAGAAAAATTACCAGATCTGGTAGACTTGTACAACCATATCCCGGTAAATTCGACCAACTGCAGCCCTGCTTACCTGATGCGAGCCAGACATGGCAAGTTACCTGTAGACTTTGAGATGGGGACTGTGTCACCTGAGGCGGTTCAGGAAATAGAGGATTGGGATACAGAGCGGCAGCAGCGGTACCGTAAGGTCCAGGAATGCGTAGAGAGGAGCCTGTCTCAAGCAAGAATGAGACAAGAGCAGCATTACAATCAAACAGCCCCAGCAACTCCCTTAGCACCTGGAGAACAAGTCCTCAAGAAGAAGCGGAGGACGCATAAATTGGATGATCAGTGGGAAAACGAGCCCTACACCATTATCCCCTTCAACTTTGACAATAGTAAGGTATGCCTCATAAGCAAGGATGAAGGCAAGACCTATCAAGCAGTTTCTCGGGACCGCCTGAAAGCGTGCCCTGAACGGTGCAGAACCCAAAAAGAAGTAGAAGTACAAGAAAGTCCCCAAAGTCAAGAAAAAGAGGAAGAGATGATCCAAACAATCCTTGGAAAATTCCCCAAAACTTGGACCCGAATAAACAATGCCATAGTGGTACCAGTCTTGACGTTCCCGCAGTTGGTCGAGCCAGAAACAGAAGAGGTTCCAGATCCACCTAAAGAACCGGCTGCTCCAACACGAGGTGACACGCCAGCAGTGGAACAGGAGGTTCAACCCCCTGCCAGTGGTGAACCTGCCGTACCCTTGGCGAATCTGAGATCCCGTAGGCAACCGACATGTATCCCTGTCAGGGTTAGGCCTACCAATCACACGGGGGGGCAGACACTCTAAGTAGTCAGGGACAAACCCCAGAGCTACGCCGGTCCCAACGTAGCACTCGGGGACAGCCCCCTCCAAGGTATAGAACATAGAAAGTAAAATACCTAACAGAATGTAAATAGTTATGTGAAATGTCTGTAATGTTGTGTATCAAATGCTTTTTTGTCTTAGGCGATTAAGTAAATGGACAATTGGGCCACTGGACTATGGGTGGCCAACACCTAAATTGTTCATAGTTAGCACCCGTGTGCTCAACACCCCTGAAGAAAAACCCGTCCGGCGTGCATAGAGTGGGGTCATCAATGCTCTGACGCACGCCCAGAGCCTACGTTGGGGGTTTGATCGCGGCGGGTCCCCCATGGAGCAGTGTAATGGACACCCGGCAGGGAGCCACACTGGACTCTTATAGTAGTGTTTAAGTTTGTAACGTTTAAGTAATGCGCCTCCCATAATGGGATGAGATGTTGTAACATGTTGTGTTTGTTTTCACAGTCCGGGAGTACTGAATTTAACTAAGGGGGAGTGTGGCGCCCCAGGACCTGGTCGCCACAACAGCATTGCCCTTCCAAAGGGTTAATGCTGAGCCTGGAGGTAATTGGGAGGTCCATTGGCCAGCAAGTTTAACACCCAACGCAGTTCTCCCTCCGGCCAGCAGGGTGAGCTCTGAACCTGGAATTCCAGGGAGCCTTCCTCAAGTCTGGCCTGGGGGAGGATGTAGTGGTCAGTCTGTAGGGAGAAGTGGAAGGAAGCAGACGCAGAGTGAGCTGTCCTGCAGAACTGGGGCCTAGAGCTAGAGTAGCTTGGCCCAGGGAAGCAGGAGTAGCTGAGAGGCAGCAGAGAGACTCGGACATCGGAGTCTGTGGCCACCAGGGCTTAAACATACTCCCTGGTAGCCGAATCCGAAGGGCAGGAGAGCTGCAAGCACCTGGCCCAAAAACATCCCAAAGGTACAGCTGCAGCATCAAGGCCCGGTGTGGACTCCAGCAGAGAAGCACCAGAGAGAGGGCCTGCGCAGCCTGCTACAGAGGGAAAGGGACGTACCATCAGTCCCAGCAGCAAAGAGGGCCATTGCTGGATTCAGAGAAGCAGGCCCCGCCACCACTGACTACCACCGGACTAGTCCGGCCCGGCACCGGGTGTCCCATAGCCCTAGGGTGGGCGAGTCAATAACAATACTCTGAAATAGTGGAACTCTAATTCCAGCTTGATTAGGATCACATCACAAGAACAAGGGATCTATCATTCCATAATATAAACTTAGCATAAAACTAATTTTCCTATAGTATGGTAGGAACGGAGCAGCACAGTCAAAGCAAAAAAAAAACAAAACCCCAAAATCTCAGTATAAGTGCAAAGTTACTAGATATTGGACCCTCATCTCCGGTAAGCAAAAAAGTAGAAGTATCATTCCAGGGCCTTAAAACATGATTACAATTTATTCATCCAATATTACTGCAGCAATTCAATTTCTTAATGAAAGCATTTTTAAGGCTGAGAATGGTCCTATTGAGGAACCTTTCCGCAGCACAGGTGACAAGCACTCTCAATCTATGACATCAAGCTTTGTCCGTCTGCGTCCATCATGAAGACCACTCACAGACCCAGTGACCAAATCGAGGTCAATGCTTCTTGTCTTCCTGGAATTACAACATTGCAGATGTAATATTTAAATACATAAAATTCTCCTTGCAAATGTTTTTTTTTCTTTAATCCATTTTGTACTTGCTAAGGCTACAATAAAATGCATTCTTATTGTTTCATTCGTTGTGTAAGGTAATAGGTTCGGCTCTTTCCAGCTCTACCTTTTCATTTAAGATACATGTCGGGAAATATGTATTTTTTTTTCTCTAAATCCCTTCATTCTGGTTACTGCCCAGAGGGCACAGGCGCATTAGAAGACAAAGCATTCCGCGTATCTTTGGTTTGTAGTGAGACTGTTTAACATTACAATGTGGCTCTGCGTTTGGTGCGCTGGTATTAAAAGAACATAAAAAATAACATTAATAAAAAAGTGGTTCCTGTATGGTAATCTAAGTTCATCCAGGCAATTTCCCAAAGAACCCTGGTGAATTATATAACAATATGCTTGTTAGGGGATAATAAAACCCCCCTTCCTGTATTACTGGCGGGAGACAGAGCTGGAATAGCGCAGACTGGTTTAAGTCTATAATTAAAGTTTCCTTCTGTCCTAGTTTTTATGACTGAAATATGTACCATACCCAGAGGTGGGTATTTAAGAGTGTAAATGTATTATTTGGTTCATCAGCGTGTGTAAGGCTTTATATAGGGATATATACAGTGGAATCAGGTATCGGTATGCCCCCCCTGGTACCAGCTCTCGCCTCCACTTTCTTGCGTTAGGAGAAATTTGTTTCTTCTTCGCAGGTTTGCTAATATTGTGATAGTGGGTGGTCGCTTTAAGTACTATTTTTGTGTGGGTGCAGATAAAGTACTGGGCAAGTTTAAGGGTGTATCTTATCAAACTAAAACATTTTGTGCCGCAGTATGTCTCACTTTCCTGTCTTTCAAAATTGGAGGTTATGGCTTCAGATGTGGTGCCATTCTGGGTACCTGACTACTGCAAACAAAAGCTTCGCCACTAGGGTGACCATAGAACTGGATGTCATTGTTTCCCTTTCTGGTGCAGACCACTGGATCTCACAAGGTGTTTGGCTCTAAACTCGCGGAGTGTCATGGCGGCATCAGAAGCTGTTCAGGCAACAGATGCTGACACTCCTCACTATGCTTTCTCTGCTCAGACAGGCTTGGGCATCAACCAGCTGTGTGCTTATTAGTGAATGGACTAGCAGGAGTTTATTTCTGCTCACCTGCTGGTTACCTTTTGGATCACATGTTTCTGGAGACCTATCACAGCTGTTCCCCCTTTTTAAGATGGAGGAATTTGTTTTCCCATACCCACTATAGTTTTTGCTAAACCGGTCCATGTGCTGTTGTGTTCCAGTAACTAGTGATTTACTGCATGTTGCTTGGTGGCTGTGGAGTTCCTCCTGTTGTCTGGTTATGTGCCTCCTGCTGTTTGTTTTCCTCCTTATCATTTGTTGTCTAATAACTTTGTGTGAGCGTGCTGTGTGATAGAGTTTTGGTTTCCCATTTGTCTATCACTGTTGGTGTTAGCACACTTATGTCCTGCCCCTCGGGGTAGGAGGGAGGGGGTATTAGATTAGGGCTTGTTAGGAGCATGGTAAGTCTCGTATATATCTAATAACTGATGGACTGAGTAATATTTCTGGATTGAAATGAGGTTTATTGTACTAACAGAAAATGTGCAATCCGCATTTAATCAAAATTTTACCGGTGCAAAAGTATGGACACCCTTATCAATTTCTTGATTTGAACACTCCAAACTACTTTTTACTGACTTACTAAAGCAGTAAATTGGTTTTGTAACCTCATTGAGCTTTGAACTTCATAGGCAGGTGTATCCAAACATGAGAAAAGGTATTTAAGGTGGCCACTTGCAAGTTGCTCTCCTATTTGAATCTCCTATGAAGAGTGGCATAATGGGCTCCTCAAAACAACTCTCAAATGATCTGAAAACAAAGATTATTCAGCATAGTTGTTTAGGGGAAGGATACAAAAAGTTGTCTTAGAGATTTAAACTGTCAGTTTCCACTGTGAGGAACATAGTAAGGAAATGGAAGAACACAGGTACAGTTCTTGTTAAGCCCAGAAGTGGCAGGCCAAGAAAAATATCAGAAAGGCAGAGAAGAAGAATGGTGAGAACAGTCAAGGACAATCCAAAGACCACCTCCAAAGACCTGCATCATCATCTTGCTGCTGATGCTGGTGTCAATGTGCATCGGTCAACAATACAGCGCACGTTGCACAAGGAGAAGCTGTATGGGCGAGTGATGCGAAAGAAGCCGTTTCTGCAAGCACGCCACAAACAGAGTCACCTGAGGTATGCAAAAGCACATTTGGACAAGCCAGTTACATTTTGGAAGAAGGTCCTGTGGACTGATGAAACAAAGATTGCGTTGTTTGGTCATACAAAAAGATGTTATGCATGGAGGCAAAAAAACACGGCATTCCAAGAAAAGCACTTGCTACCCACAGTAAAATTTGGTGGAGGTTCCATCATGCTTTGGGGCTGTGTGGCTAATGCCGGCACCGGGAATCTTGTTGAAGTTGAGGGTTGCATGGATTCAACTCAGTATCAGCAGATTCTCGAAAATAATGTGCAAGAATCAGGGACAAAGTTGAAGTTACGCAGGGGATGGATATTTCAGCAAGACAATGATCCAAAACACCGCTCCAAATCTACTCAGGCATTCATGCAGAGGAACAATTACAATGTTCTGGAATGGCCATCCCAGTCCCCAGACCTGAATATCATTGAACATCTGTGGGATGATTTGAAGCGTGCTGTCCTTGCTCGGCGACCATCAAACTTAACTGAATTGGAATTGTTTTGTAAACAGGAATGGTCAAATATACCTTCATCCAGGATCCAGGAACTCATTAAAAGCTACAGGAAGCGACTAGAGGCTGTGATTTTTGCAAAAGGAGGATCTACAAAATATTAATGTCACTTTTATGTTGAGGTGCCCATACTTTTGCACCAGTCAAATTTTGTTTAAATGCGGATTGCATATTTTCTGTTAGTACAATAGACCTCATTTCAATCCAGAAATATTACTCAGTCCATCAGTTATTAGATATATGAAACTGAAATAGCTGTTGCAAAAACTCAAATTGTTATAAAGAAAAAAGGTTAACATTAATAGGAGTGCCCAAACTTTTTCATATGATTGTAATTGGAAGGGTTAGTACAGGGAGAAAATTTAAGATATATTCTCCTTACAGCCACTCTCTTCTAGCTGCATCAGTCTTTTACTGACATCATACGCCACACGCATGCTTTAGAGCAGCATGTAAGTCAAAGAGTAAGGGGGAATGATTATAACACGGTTACTGTGTAATGAGCACTGACTAATCACAGCCCTAGTCGCTGCCCAAATAGAAGTGGACAGCTGCAGGGAGGATATAACTTCATTTTCTCCCTGCAGCTGCACTTCCAATTAGATAGCACTAGATGCTCAAAATGGATTAACTGTATAAATTAAAATGTATTCTCTTCATCAGTTTAAACAAGTTGTATTAGGACAGGGGTGGGGAACCTCCGGCCCGCGGGCCGTATACGGCCCGTGACGACTTTTTATGCGGCCCCCAGGCACATTCCCAGGGACCGGTGTGCTCTGGCAGCAGACGCGCTTTTCCCGGCTGCCGGCCCTTTAAATCTCACTGCCTGATGCCTTAAGGGTAGATGCTAGAATGTACGGGCTCTATCCAAATCCTGACTTCCAGGACCTGACTGCAGCCCATACATTCTAGGCTCAACCCCGGCCTGTGCTAGTGTGGTCTGGTGGGCGGGGTAAGCAGCACGCTGCGATATGTCACAGAAGAGCTGCAGCAGATTTACCAGCCTCCCGGACCTGCTGTGTGTGTGACTCCTCCTCCCCCTCACTGTGAGTACGCAACCCATCGCTGCCCCCCCCCCGCTAAGTGCTGTGTACTCCCTCGTGCTGTGTGTACCCCTCAATGCTGTGTACCCCTAATTCTGTGTGTACCCCCCAGTGCTGTGTACCCCCCAGTACTGTGTACCCCCTCGTGCTGTGTGTACCCCCCAGTGCTGTGTACCCCTCCAGTGCTGTGTGTACCCCCAGTGCTGTGTGTACCCCCTAATGCTGTGTGTACCCCCTAATGCTGTGTGTACCCCCTAATGTTGAGTACACCCCTAGTACAGTGTGTACCCCCTAGTACTGTGTGTGCTCCCCTAGTGCTGTCTGTACCCCTTGGGTGATGTCTATGCCCCCCCAGTGCTGTCCGCACCACCTAATGCTGTCCATGCTGCCACCAGTGCTGTCCATGCCACGGTCAGTGCTGTCTGTGCCCCCTTATGCTGTCCGTGCTCCCCAGTGCTGTGTGCCTCCCCTCAGTACTATGTACCCCCCAGTGCTCTGAACTTGCTACTGCTGTCTGTACCCTCCCACTGCTTTCTATGCCCCCCAGTCTGTGCCCTCCTGTTGATGTCTATGCTCCCCCAGACTTCTCTGTGTCTCCCTAGTGATGCCACCTAGTGCTGTCTGTGCTGCCACCTAGTGCTGTCTGTGCTGCCACCTAGTGCAGTCCGTGCTGCCTCCTAGTGCAGTCCGTGCTGCCTCCTAGTGCAGTCCGTGCTGCCTCCTAGTGCAGTCCGTGCTGCCTCCTAGTGCAGTCCGTGCTGCCTCCTAGTGCAGTCCGTGCTGCCTCCTAGTGCAGTCCTTGCTGCCACCTAGTGCAGTCCGTGCAGCCACCTAGTGCAGTCCGTGCAGCCACCTAGTGCAGTCCGTGCAGCCACCTAGTGCAGTCCGTGCAGCCACCTAGTGCAGTCCGTGCAGCCACCTAGTGCTGTCTGTGCCACGGCCAAGGCTGTCCATGCCCCCCTACTGATGTATATGCCCCAGCCCCCTCCTGTGATGTATATGCCCCAGCCCCTCCTGTGATGTGTACTCCTAGTGTCTCCTGTAATTTATGTACCCCAGCCTCTCCTGTGATGTATATGCCCCAGCCCCTCCTGTGATCTATATGCCCCCAGCATCTCCAGACCGAGACAAACCTGGAAAAGCAGCTGTGAGAAACAAGATGATCATTATCACCGAACATCACAGTCACACCAAACAGAAGCAGCTCCTGCCTCCACAGTAGGGGTGAGTTAATTAATCGTTTGACCAAATATAGCTGGGTTATTTTTCAAGTTGATAATGTTGTGCGGCCCCCAAAGGTTAGTAGGAAATTCCAAATGGCCCCCGGCAGTAAAAAGGTTCCCCACCCCTGTATTAGGATGTCCTTAGGATGTGACTAGTATTATAGCTCATCCTTGTTTAAAGATGACCTGTCACTAGGTCAAAAGGGGGAAGTTTGTTTTTTTCTTAAATCATTCAGGCACCTTCACTGCATATTCCTTGTGTTTTGTTTTTTTTAATCTACTATATAGTTCCAGATATGTGGGCCTTTATATTTAGTGCTAATTTGTATGGCGTGGCTAATAAATTATCCGTGGAAGTATATTATTACTATGTAAGCCATGTCGCCCTTAGAAAAGACTATAAAATTTAGCACAAAATAAAAAGGCCCATATCTCTGGAACTATATAGCGGATTAAAAATAAATAAATAATAATAATAATAATAATATTAGGGGAGTAGCAGGAATAAAATAAGAGCAAAAATTGGAAAATTTTCACTTGGTGACAGGTCCTCTTTAACTGAAAGTAATTGAATTACTTGATCAAAGTCTTTGGAAGGTAAATCATGATGGATCAAACAATTTACTTCTTAATTTCATGCAATTCTTTATTTTGTTTAATTTTTTTTTAGGAAATAAATTGTTTTAAGCTGACACCGAGGTGCAACACATATGGCAAACCAAGCTAGTAAACCTCTACCCCAAAATACCAATGTTTAAGTGCTATCTGGCTACAGAGAAGAAATCCAGTTTTTATGGCTGTTGAGCAATATCACCTGCTCGTTGTGCCCTCCCAGTGTCCAAGGCTTTGGTATTTAATATTTAACATTCTGTATCCCATACATAATTGATGGTCCTGTCTTAGCAACTGAAAATCTGCAGCAAATTTTATTGTTGACAAGTGTAATAATGTTCTCTCACCTTCTTAACTTTTGCTATTAAATATTAATATTGGCTGTGTTATCCATTATACAGCCGTGACCTCTGAAACGTTTAGGGCCCAAAGATTAATCCTCCGTGCTTTTTCGGACAGGATATAAATAGTATAATACCTAATGGAGAAGGAGGAATATGTTATCCTTGTGTTGATCATGTGTAATATTAGACCTTCAGTTTTAGGGTGGGATATACTAAGCAGCTTTATGTTGGATTGGGTCTCTTGTGCCTACTAGAGTAGATGATTCTGAGGGCCCAAACGCCATCTGTAGATAATACGGTATGTACACTTTTAATTGCTTTGCAATCTTCTGGATCGGCATAGTACACAAGAGACATAACTTCAATAAGGTCTAATAGTTCATTTGTGTATAAACCCATAGTGAAAAGTAATTGGCTGAAAACTCACCTACTTGTAGAATTTTGGAGCTCGCTTCCAGGTCAGAGCCTTGGGCCACTGTAGATTCTTCTTGCACTCTGGTGAGCAAGTCCAATGTTGTGCGCAGATATTTACCGACTCCTCGGGGGAGGATGTTATTGCACTGATGACCATATTCCCCAACATGACAGGAACATAAAGGCAAATAAATAATTGAAATGGAGTTGTCTTGTAGTGGCCGATGGTGAAACAGTTCAGTTCCGAATTCCACTCCCATCATGGATCCAGATGGAGCAATTGCTTAAAAATATAAAATCTGGACACAGACAATAACTAAATGGAACTGAATAAATTGCTTCAAAGTTATGCAAATGGTGGGTTTAGGGATTCTTTTCCTTGAATTTGCACAATAGTTATTGAGAAAATATTTAATGACAATATACCTATGATATAATATATACAGTTGAAACCAGAAGTTTACATACACTATCTAAAGAGACCCATTTCCGCCCAAGCTTTTTCTTCGCTGATGTCTTGAGATGCTGCTTTAGTATTTCCACATAATCTTCTTTCCTCATGATCCCATCTATTTTGTGAAGTGCATCAGTCCCTCCTGCACTAAAACAACCCCACGACATGATGCTACCTCCCCCATGTTTCACAGTTGGGATGGTGTTCTTAGGCTTCAGAGCTTCTACCTTTTACCTACAAAACATAATGATGGTCATTATGTCCAAACAGTTAAATTTTAGTTTTGTCAGACCACAGGACATGTCTCCAAAAATTAAGGTCTTTGTTCCTGTGTGTGTTTGCAAACATTAATCTGGCTTTTTTCTGTTTCATTTGAATTATTTCCTGGCAGAGTGGCCTTTCAGCCCATGTTGAGACAGTACTCGTTTTACTGTGGATAATAACACAATCTTACCAGCTTCCGCCAGCATCTTCACAAGGTCTTTTGCTTTTGTTCTTGGGTTGATATGCACATGTCTGACCAAAGCACGTTCATCTCTGGTACGCAGAACCCATCTCCTTCCTGAGTGGTATGATGGCTGGACATTCCCATCTTGTTTGTACTTGCATATAATTGTTTGTACAGATGAACGAGGCACCTTCAGGTATCTGGAAATTACACCCAAGAATGAACCAGATTTGTGCAAGTCCACAATTCTCTTCCTGAGATCTTTGCTGATTTCGTTTGACTTTCCCATGATGCTACACAAAGAAGCAGTGTGTTTCAGGTGTGCATTAAAATACATCCACACGTGTGTCTCTAACTAACTCAGATGTTGCCAAGAAGCCTATCAGAAGCTTCCAAAGACATGACATCATCATATGGGCTGTCCCATATTGTTTAAAGGCATAGTATTCAGTGTATGTAAACGTTTGACTTTACAGAAAGTAATAAAAATGCCTGAAAACATTCTCTCTCTCTCTCTCATTATTTTGGCATTTGTCAAATATAAATAATTTTGGTTCCTAATTGCCCTAAAAAAAGAAAGGTTTATTCTGATTTCATGTCACTAAGGCCGCGCTTACATCAGCGGTATTTTGTCACAAAAGTGGATCCGTCACAAATGCGTTTCAGTGCCATTGATTTCCAATTGAATCGCGACAAGATACGGTCAAATGCGGTCGCAAGCACGCAACCGCATGTGACTGTATTTTGCCGTGATTCCATTGGAAATGAATGGCACTGAAATGTATTTGTGACGGATCCGGTTTTGCGGCAAAATACCGCTGATGTAAGCGCGGCCTTAAGCGGGCTTTACACACTGCGATATCGGTCCCGAAATCGCTAGTGTGAGTACCCGCCCCCATCTGTTGCGCGACACGGGCAAATCGCTGCCCGTGCCGTACAACATTGCCCAGACCCGTCACACATACTTACCTGCCCGGCGACGTCGCTGTGACCGGCGAACCGCCTCATTTCTAAGGGGGCGGTCCGTGCGGCGTCACAGCGACGTCACTGAGTGGCCGCCCAATAGCAGCGGAGGGGCGGAGCTGAGCGGCCGTAACATCCTGCCCACCTCTTTCCTTCCGCATAGTGGCCAGGAGGCAGGTAAGGAGAGCTTCCTCGTTCCTGCAGTGTCACACGGAGCAATGTGTGCTGCCGCAGGAACGAGGAACAACCTCGTCACTGCTGCAGTAATGATTTTTGAGAATGGACCCCCATGTCACCGATGAGCGATTTTGCAAGTTTTTGCAACGATGCAAAATCGCTCATCGGTGTCACACGCAACGGCATCGCTAATGCGGCCGGATGTGCGTCACCAATTCCGTGGCCCCAACGAGTTCGCATTAGCGATGTCGTAGCGTGTAAAGCCCCCTTAAGTGAGAAAACCTACAGATGTGTCTTTTTAGATAGTGTATGTTAACGTCTGTATATGATGTGTGGTGTAATGGACTCCATGCTGTTTGTTTCACAGGGAATTCTCTAGTCTGGAGACAACTGTTTTAAAAAAATCTCAATTGTGAACAGTATTTGGTCTTTACAAGATTTCAGCTTCACAATATAAAAAACTGTTTCAATTGAATGAGAGCAAGCAGAAGTCTTGATAACATCTTTCAGAATATACAGAAAGTATATTATACTGTTTCAGAACCTTTTCATAAAACAATTATAAATCCCATCCCGTACGGGCGATTTTCCATTTTCTTGTGCTTTTGTTTTTTCCTCCCCTTCCAAGAACAATAACTTTTTATTTTTCTGTCAACATAGACGTATGAGGGCTTGTTTTTTGCAGGATAAATTGCACTTTTGAAAGACACTATCTATATATATAATTGCCTTATTCTGTCTGTCTGTCTGTCTGTCTGTCTGTCTTGCTCCAAAATTGTGTCCTTACGGTGACAAGCGTCTGATTGGCCGCTGCCTCGGCCTGGCCCCGCCCCCCCCACGGATTGGTAGCTCGCCTCGGCCTGGCCCCCCCCCCCGCACGGATTGGCCACTCGCCCCGGCCCTCCGCACGCATCGCCAGACATAACCTTGCGCTGCTGGGATCGTGACGGAGCCGGTGAACGCTGGTAACCATTATACACATCGGGTAACTAAGGTCCCTTAGTTACCCGATGTGTATCATAGTTACCAGCGTACACCGGCTCCCGGTACACATGTGCAGGGAGCCGGCATTATACTCCTCTCCCCCCAGGACTGCTCCTCCTATTATAGTCCTCCTATTATACTCCTCTCTGAGTATAATAGGAGAACTATTATAGCATGGGGGATGGAGCACGATGGGGAGTGCGCAGCATGGGGGATGGAGCACGATGGGGTGCGCAGCATAGGGGATGTAGCACGATGGGGGGTGCGCAGCATGGGGGATGTAGCACGATGGGGGGTGCACAGCATGGGGGATGGAGCACGATGGGGGTGCGCAGTATGGGGGATGGAGCACGATGGGGAGTGTGCAGCATGGGGGATGGAGCACGATGGGGAGTGTGCAGCATGGGGGATGGAGCACGATGGGGGGTGCGCAGCATGGGGGATGTAGCACGATGGGGAGTGCGCAGTATGGGGGATGTAGCACGATGGGGAGTGCGCAGCATGGGGGATGGAGCACGATGGGGAGTGCGCAGCATGGGGGATGGAGCACGATGGGGAGTGTGCAGCAGCATGGGGGATGGAGCACGATGGGGAGTGCGCAGCATGGGGGATGGAGCACGATGGGGGGTGCGCAGCATGGGGGATGGAGCACGATGGGGGGTGCGCAGCATGGGGGATGGAGCACGATGGAGAGTGCGCAGCATGGGGGATGGAGCACAATGGGGAGTGCGCAGCATGGGGGATGGAGCACGATGGGGGTGCGCAGCATGGGGGATGTAGCACGATGGGGGGTGCGCAGCATGGGGGATGTAGCACGATGGGGAGTGCGCAGCATGGGGGATGGAGCACGATGGGGGGTGCGCAGCATGGGGGATGGAGCACGATGGGGAGTGCGCAGCATGGGGGATGGAGCACGATGTGGGGTGCGCAGCATGGGGTATGGAGCACGATGGGGGGTGCGCAGCATGGGGGATGGAGCACGATGGGGGAGTGAGCAGCATGGGGGATGGAGCACGATGGGGGGTGCGCAGCATGGGGGATGGAGCACGATGGGGAGTGCGCAGCATGGGGGATGGAGCACGATTGGGGTGCGCAGCATGGGGTATGGAGCACGATGGGGGGTGCGCAGCATGGGGGATGGAGCACGATGGGGGAGTGAGCAGCATGGGGGATGGAGCACGATGGGGGGTGCGCAGCATGGGGGATGGAGCACGATGGGGAGTGCGCAGCATGGGGGATGGAGCACGATGGGGGGTGCACAGCATGGGGGATGGAGCACGATGGGGGGTGCGCAGCATGGGGGATGGAGCACGATGGGGGAGTGAGCAGCATGGGGGATGGAGCACGATGGGGGGTGCGCAGCATGGGGGATGGAGCACGATGGGGAGTGCGCAGCATGGGGGATGGAGCACGATGGGGGGTGCACAGCATGGGGGATGGAGCACGATGGGGGGTGCACACCTCCCCCCACTGCACAACACCACACACACACTGGGAACCACAAACACCGCCCTACACAGGACACCCAACACACAAACAGCGCGGCACACACAAATATACCCACATGCCGCACAACACACACATTGCACAAAACATACCTCCCCCCAAAACACACACACACACACCCCACACACACACACCCCACACACACACAAACCGCGCAACACACACACACACAGCGCTCCACAAACAACGCAACACACACAATGCAACACACAAACAACACCGCTCTCAACCCCCCGCCACACCCAGACAACACCCAGAACATGTACAGCGCCCTACACAAACACTTGGTAACTACACACAACAACATCTATATATATATATAACAAAAATCATACATTAACTACACAATACGTAAATTCTAGAATACCCGATGCGTAGAATCGGGCCACCTTCTAGTCCATTTTATAATGTGATCTACTAGAAAATGGGAAAAAATTCAAAGTGTGGTATAATTGCGAAAAGAAAGTGTGTCGCCCCTGCAGCGGTCAAACCGCTCGGATCCGGGGGTTGCTGTGGCTCGAGGGTCTCCGGACCCGGGGGCTCACGGACACTTCAAATGTAAAGGGGGTATTTACAGGGGATAAGAGTTCGTGACGCCACCCGTGGTTCGCGGTAAGGGGAGTACCGCCGCTGCCGATGGGAGTACCCAGGGGAGATGGAGTTGCGCAGCCAGATGACGTTCCCTCCACGGGTAGGGGAGGCCCCGGTACTCTGGATGATGGAGGTGTAGGGAAGCATGGTGCAGATTGGAAGCAGGGAAGGACAGCATACTCACTCAGGCAGTGTTGGTAGTGATGTGACCACAAAGCAGACTCTGACACAGAAGTAAACCAAGTCTCTGGGTGCCGCTGCCACTTCTGGGGAGATCGTTCGGGAGTCCGATCCCGTTGGTATTGCTGATAGTCTGTACCTTGCCTCCATGCACTGTATTTTAGATGTTTTGAGTGACCCCTCTGCTTGAAGCTGTCGGGGTCCTGCTCCCCACTGTTAAGTAGGCGAGCTGTGCTCTCGATGGCTGACACTTGGGACTTCAGTGGGCCGCATAAGCTGGAAAGCCCTATCCCCCTCTTTGTGTTGATGCCTTCGATCTCTGAGCTCTTGGGGAAAGTTCATAAAGAGACTATCCTCCACATGTTAATTATCAGGTTGTGTGAAGCTACTCCCTGATCCAGGGTCCAGTATCCCGCCGTGCTCGGTACCGGTTCGGTTACTAGGTACTCCGAGGCCGACCGGTCCCAAAAATTAAGCCTGGCACCTTTCTCCAATACCCTGCGACCGGGTCTCCGACTCCTTCGGTCCCAGACCACCGCCTGCAATCTGGCCAAAAGTCTCCAGGGAGCTCCAACTCCCAGCTCCTCACTCTTTGTGAGCTACTGCTCAACTCTAGGGAGCTGCTACTCCCAGCTCCTCACTCTATGGGAGCTGCTGCTGAACTCCTTTAGCTTTGCTCTGCACTTCCTCTCTCTTACTTCCTCCCTCCCACCAGTCTGTCTGCCCCCTAGGCGAGTGGCCATGTTCCAGCTAGACCACCCACTGGTGTGCCTGACAGGGTGTGGTGTGAGGTGTGGTTAGGATTTGAATGCTGATGGAGCAATACCAAAGGTTAGGATCCTAGAACCATGGGGAGTTGAGTCTTGCACCAGAAGAGAAAGAAGTACAGTACCCTGTGACACCCTGACTAGTTCAGGGGCGTCACAAAAGTGCAACACAGCAATTTTGTTTGGGGGGGTGGGGCTGTTATTTACAGTGTTTATTTAATCGCAAGAATGACCTGGCAATATGATTTATTGCCAAGAGAGCAGGTTTTGGTTGCAGAAACAAAAAACAGCAAAAACGCTGCGTGTGAACATAGCCTAAAGTCGACTTTGCCACCCACGTGTTTCTGAGTATTAAAGGGAAACTGTCATGCAAAAAATATGCTATTAACCTGCAAATGTGGGGTTAGTCTGCAGGTTAATAGAGTTTGGGTGCAGTACTTACGCTGCTCTGAATGCCCCGTTGTTGGGATGAACTGAACTGACTGCCGGCTGTCAGTCATTGTTGGGGATGTGGTTACAGACGCCACTCACCATGTACTGGGCAGTGACTGAAGATTTGCAACCCACCCCTATGACTGAAAGCCCTAGGCTGCTGGGAGGAGCAAAGTTTATTTACTTCCGGCAGCGGGGCTCTCAGTGCGGAAACTGGGCTGCTTCAGAATGCTATTAACCTGCAGATTATCCGCATATCTCCAGGTTATTAGCAGATTTTTATATGACAGCTTCTTTTAAGTAAGCTTATTGTTCAGTTATCTTGTATCTAGGTGGTTGTCACCAGTTCTCACAGCTGCCAGTAATTTCAGCAAACTCCTATTTGTTTCTACAATCTGCATTTACTTCCTGGCATAGAGCTGCAATTAACCCTTCATCTGCTGTAAGCTTACCAAACTCTTTTCTGGACTTATTCACGCTACAAGCAAAATGCATCTTTTCTACCATGCTTACTCTCAAGGGGGCTTTACACACTGCGATATCGCTAACGATTTATAGTCGGGGTCACGGTGTTTGTGACGCCATTAGCGACATCGCAGCATATGACACGTACGAGCGACATTCAACTATCGCAAAAGTGATAAAAATCGTTGGTGTTGGAGAGGTCGTCCAAACACCAAATATCGTTGTCTGGTGAGTAGCGATATTGTTCCTCATTCCTGCGGCATCACACATCGCTATGTGTGACACCGCAGGAGCGACGAACATCTCCTTACCTCCGTCCACCGGCATGAGGAAGGAAGGAGGTGGGCGGCATGTTCCGGCCGCTCATCTCCGCCCCTCCACTGCTATTGGACGGCTGCAGTGTGACGTCGCTGTGACGCCGCACGAACCGCCCCCTTAGAAAGGAGGCGGTTTGCCGGCCAGAGCGACGTCGCAGGGAAGGTAAGTACGTCTGACGGGTGTAAGTGATGTTGTGCGCCACGGGCAGCGATTTGCCCAAGACGCACAACCGACGGGGGCGGATATGCTCGCTAGCGATATCGGTACCAATATTGCAGCGTATAAAGTACCCTTTACACTCATCCTCCAATATCTTCATCTGTTATCAGCGCCGTTCCAGTCAGTCTTCTTCAATACGAGCCTATGAGAGCCTTGATCGGGCCTAGTTCTGGCTCTCATAGAGTTGCATTGGGAGCCTATGATGTAACTTCAGACTTACAGCCAGTCAGAAGTTACAGCAGTCACAATATGACTCAAGGCAGAAGCGAGTAAAAAAAGGATGAAAACGCCAGAGGATGAGTATAACACAGGGCAGGGGACTTGGGTTTAAACCACCACTCCAGCACTGTAAAAAGAAAACCGCTGCAGCTTCAGCTGGCCCTCCATCATTCTCCCTGTCTGACGTCTTAGGCTATATTCACACATTGCATCTTTTATTGCATTTTTGGTGTGTTTTTGAGGTCACAAAGATGCACCAAACATGCATGCATTTCCTTCTCCCAGCAAAGTCTATGAGATTTCTATTTTGCTGTCCACACTGGGCATCTTTTTTTGTCTGCATCTTGGCTGCGTTTTTCAAGATGCAGCATGTGCATTCTCTTTGCGTTTTTCCAGGGTTTTTGAGCCCTCCAGTCAATAGATTTGACTTAAAAAACGTACTGGGCAAAACGCGTTAAAAACGCATCAAAAACACATTTTTGCTGCAGTGCATTTTTGGTGCGTTTTTTGGGACAAAAAAGCTGCATCTTTCTGGTAAAAAAATGATGCTGCGTGTGAACATACCCTTAGCGCAGCTGGCGCAATGACGTCATTACTTCGCAACCGCTGCAGACACTGGAGAAGCAAGAGAATGGGGAGAGGTTTTCGTTTTTTTTTGTTTTTTTTAAATCAATGAGTACTTTTTGGGGGATATCATAGTATTTGGGATGGCCATTTCTGAGACCATCATACTATTTTGAGTCCTATTGGGGGCCATCATGCTAGCTGGGGGGGCCATCATACTATTTGGAGGGCTATTTTTTGGGAATCATACTATTTTGGGTCCTATGAGGGGTCATCATTAGGGATGATCGAATACTTTGATTATTTGGCTTCGCGAATATTTTCCAAATACCTCGCTGCTATCCGACTATTCAATGTGCAATCTAAGGCCGGCTTTGCACGTTGCGACATTGCACGTGCGATGTCGATGGGGTCAAATCGAAAGTGACGCACATCCGGCGTCGCAGTCGATATCGCAACGTGCAAATCCTTTTTGATACGATGAACGAGCGCAAAAGCGTCGTTATCGTATCATCGATGCAGCCTCCGACATTTCCATAATGCCGGTGCAGCGACAGGTGCGATGTTGTTCCTCGCTCCTGCGGCAGCACACATTGCTGTGTGTAAAGCCGCAGGAGCGAGGAACTTCACCTTACCTGCCGCCGGCTGCAATGAGAAGGACGGAGATGGGCGGGATGTTTACATCCTGCTCATCTCCGCCCCTCCACTTCAATTGGCCGCCTGCCGTGTGACGTCGCTGTGACGCCGCACGACCCGCCCCCCTTAGGAAGGAGGCGGGTCGCCGGCCAGAGGGACGTCGCACGGCAGGTATGTGCGTGTGAAACTGCCGTAGCGATAATAATCGCTATGGCAGCTTTCACTAGATATTGCACGTGCGACGGGGGCGGGACTATCGCTGCAGCATCGGTAACACATTGTTACCGATGTCGCAGCGTGCAAAGCCCGCCTAAGTCTATGGGAAGCCCGAATAGTTCCAAATAATTGTTATTTGGGTTTCCCATAGACTTACATTGCGCATCGAATATTCGAGAATAGTCAAATAGCGGCGAGGTATTCAGAAAATGTTCACGAAGCCGAATAATCGAAGTATTCGATCATCCCTAGTCATCATGCTACCTGGGGGCTATCATACTATTTGAAAAGCTATTTTAGGGGCCATCATACTAT
This sequence comes from Anomaloglossus baeobatrachus, assembly GCF_048569485.1. Taxonomy (NCBI): domain Eukaryota; kingdom Metazoa; phylum Chordata; class Amphibia; order Anura; family Aromobatidae; genus Anomaloglossus; species Anomaloglossus baeobatrachus. The sequence continues at coordinate 130,387,358 of NC_134363.1, read as the reverse complement.
TTAGAGGGCTATTTGAGGCCATTATACCAATTTGAGAGCTATGTGGGGGGATCATACTCTTTGTGAGGCCATCATACTTTGTACAGGGCTATGTGGGGAGTCATCATATTATATTTAGGGCTATATGGGGGCCATCATACTATCTGGAGTGCTATGTGGGGGCCAACATACTATTTGTAGAGCTATTAAAATATCTACAGGACTATGTGGGGAGTAGTGGGGCAACATACTATACTATTAGCATTAAGCAAAGGGAGAAAAAAGGAACAGCACTCACCGGTAATTGCTGTGAAGTATTCAGGTTTATTTCATGGTCGGAGGATACATGCTTCGGCGTTACAGGGAGGGAATGAGGATGGTTAGCACAAAAAGACTACGGCCGTTTCGCCCCTGTAGGTGGGGCTTCGACGGGTCTTACCAGACCCGTCGAAGCCCCACCTACAGGGGCGAAACGGCCGTAGTCTTTTTGTGCTAACCATCCTCATTCCCTCCCTGTAACGCCGAAGCATGTATCCTCCGACCATGAAATAAACCTGAATACTTCACAGCAATTACCGGTGAGTGCTGTTCCTTTTTTCTCCCTTTGCTTAATGTCTCATGCTCTGATGCTTTTGGAACAAGCACCCCGTAGCTGTATTCAGTATAGTCCGACCTGGAAGTTTTCTCTTGTCACAGCAGAGATCAATAGCACCGCGTGTGCTTTCTGCAACTAGCCGCTGGTTGTTTGATGTGGACAGTCCTCAGTGGAAGTAGTGCCCCGCAAATCCTTCTTGTTTATACTATTAGCAGGGTTATGTGGGGCCATCATACTATTTGGAGAACTATGTGGGGGCCATTATATTGTTTAAAAGGCTGTGTGCGGGCCGATTATGCTGTTTGAAGGGCTGTGTGGGGTCCATTATATTATGTGGAGGGTTGTGTGGGTCCATTTACTGTCTGTAGGTCTGTGTATTGGTTCATTAAACTGTTTGGAGGGCTAGAAGGCACCATTATAATGTGTGCAGGTCATTGTACAGTGTGAAGGGTTGTGTGGGGGCCACATACTGTATGGAGGGCTGCCTTGAGGCTGTCATATTATGTAGAGTGCCATCATACTGTGTGTGAGACTATGGGGGCCATCATACGGTGTTGCAGTCACTGAGATGGTACTATAGGGTTATCATACTGTACGTGTCAATGAATTCACTGAGGGGGTATTTTACTGTGTTTGGGTAGACATGTATTGTTACCGTACTTTTTGGAGACCATGAAAGGAGTATCTTAATGTGTGGGGGCTTCAATAAGGTTAAAATTACTTTTTAAGGGCTGCAAAGTTGTAACCCCACTGTATATTAAAGAGAATCTGTCAGCAGGTTTTTACTACCTCTTCTGAGAGCAGCATGATGTAGGTAGAGAGACTCTGAATCCAACGATGTATCACTTAGATTACTGGCACACAATCTAAACTTTTAGATTTAGCAGAGCTGAGAGAGCCCATACCAGGCTCTCTATAGAGATTGTACATTGACAGTGAGGTGTCAATCAGAGGAGGAGGTGTGCTGGACTATGGTGCGTGTGACATTGTAGTCCAGCAATGATCATCACTAGGTGATAAAGCCTTTAGTTTAAGTAAACAAAAACACACAATCCTGATAAAAGAGACAGTTGTTTTTTAACCCTACATCATGCTGTTCTCAGATTACATCGCAAAAACCTGCTGACAGATTTAATTTAACTTTTTTTGGGTAGGGTGGCAATTAGGGCTTCTGCTAAAGGGCCCCATGATTTCATTTCTATGTACGCTCCTGATGTTATGGATTAAGTACAGTGAGTTTCATATTGTCTGCAATACAGGAAAATGTTGACATTTAGAACAATGTGGCTTTATGAGTTCAGCAGTTACAATAAGGAAAGCGGCGTTCCAATAACACTGCCGCACACATAAAGGCTTATTCACATTGCTTTTTCATTGTTATTTTACTGTACCGTGCGAAAAAGCCCTTGACGCAGATTGGCTGCTATGGTTCAGTAAAAATTTAGGTAATTTTGCGAAATCCTGCGTGACAAGACTCCGAGTCGATTATATCCCTCATCTCAGACTCAGGCCTCCAGCAGTGAAATCATAATACAGTGTACTGCAATATACTCATAACTAACGACAGAATATCCCAGAGGAGCCTCTCTCTATACGCTGGCAATCTGTGCGCACATTTACAATGATATAATCATATTGGAATGTTAATTATTTATTGGATTTTTACATTGTTGCTCATTGTTTCACAATATTTTGAGCTGTTATAACAAGGTATATGTTTTGGTTGTTTGTTTTTTTGCTTAGAATGAATGTCCACCTTCTTCCACAAGTCAATGTACTTTGCTGATTATATTCTAAATATATTTATTCGAGGTCAGAGTTCCAAAACAGTTCGCTGATCAAATGTTGCCTGTTACTGCCACTAGAGGGAGCCTAAAAGTGACAGGCATCCTCAAGAAGCCTAAAGGCCACTTTACACGCTGCGATCTCGCTAGCGAGTGAGCGTACCCGCCCCCGACGTTTGTGCGTCACGGGCAAATCGCTGCCCGTGGCGCACAATATCGATAGGCCCCGTCACACATATTTTCCTTCCCTGCGACGTCGCTGTGGCCGGCGAACAGCCTTTTTTCTAAGTGAGCGGTTCAATCGGCGTCACAGCGTCGTCACTAAGCGGCCACCCAATAGAAGCGTAGGGGCGGAGATGAGCGAGACGAACATCCCGCCCACCTCCTTCCTTCCTCATTGTGGGCGGCCGCAGGTAAGGAGATGTTCCTCATTCCTGCGGTGTCACACGTAGCGATGTGTGCTGCAACAGGAACGACGAACAACCTGCGTCCTGCAACAGCAACGATATTTGGGAAATGGACGGTGTGTCAACGATCAACAATAAGGTAAGTAATTTTGACTGTTAACGGTCGTTCGTGCGTTTCACACGCAACAACGTCGCTAACGAGGCCGGATGTGCGTCGCGAATTCCGTGACCCCAACGACATCTCGTTAGGGATGTCGTTGCATGTAAAGCGGCCTCAAAGGGCACTTTACACGCTGCGATATTGCTATCGATATCGCTAGCGAGCGTACCAGCCCCCGTCGGTTGTGCGTCACGGGCAAATCGCTGTCCGTGGTGCACAACATCGCTTATACCCGTCACAGAAACTTACCTTCCCTGCGACGTCGCTGTGGCCGGCGAACTGCCTCTTTTCTAAGGGGGTTGTTCGTGCGGCGTCACAGCGACGTCACACGGCAGCCATCAAATAGAAGAGGAGTGGCGGAGATGAGCGGGCTGAATATCCCGCCCACCTCCTTCCTTCCTCATTGCCGGTGAATGCAGGTAAGGAGATGTTCAGCGTTCCTGCGGTGTCACACATAGTGATGTGTGCTGCCGGAGGAACGACGAACAAGCAGTGGCATGCACCACCAACAATATTATGAAAAGGAGCGACGTGTCAACGAGCAATGATTTTTAACGTTTTTGCGATCGTTGATCGTCGCTCCTAGCTGTCAAACACTGCGATGTCGCTAACGACGCCGGATGTGCGTCACAAACACCGTGACCTCCACGATATATCGTTAGCACTGTCGCAGCGTGTAAAGAACCCTTAAGGCTATGTGCCCATGGGAGATTAATCCGTGGATTTATCTGCGCAAAATCCACGGATTTTCTGGATTTTCCAGATAAATCCGCAGGTTTCAGCATACACAGACACTCCCCATGTTATCCTATGGGACATGGGGAGTGTCTCTGTCCATGCTGTGGATACGTGCGGCTGTGGAACATGCTGTGGATGTCCCGCAGCTGCACGTAATTGCATGTCAATTCTTTCTGCGGAATTACCTGTGGAAATCCCGGCCCTCCACTATGGAGATAGAGGCCGGGACTTCCGCAGGTAATCCGCAGAAATGCCCGCAGGATTACCGCAGCTATTTCGATGTACTATCGCAGCTGACAATAGCTGCGGATTCCGGCGGGCAGCTGCGGGAAACCTGCGGCCGTACCTGCGGATATATCCGCAGGTGGGAGCTCCCGTGGGCATATAGCCTAATGAGTGCAATTAGAATAGTATCAACCCTCTTCGTGGATGAAAGGTATATGAGAATGATCAATATTTCGCACCTGTGCAACTTCCCTTTTATAAGATTGCGGCTTGTCCATTCCCTATTGCAAATTTTTAGTTTAATCTACTCTCGTATCTTTAAGTATGGAATTATAATTTTTATATTATGTTGGTCAGGTGTCACGTTAGGCACGGGGGAGTACCAAGCGCATGGCGATAGGGAAGGGAAACCCTGTGTATAGTTAGAGGGAAGATGGTGACCCCTGACCGAACCTACCACTGGTCCCTGGGGTCCCTCACCCCCCTAGATAGGTTCCACACCTATGCGCCGAGCCGGATACCTGACCTTAGGTATCCCTAGTGCTGGACCCTAAATAGGGAACGGATAGGATGAGCTCTTCATCAACCCCACTAAACACTATAGAAGACACAAGGAGGACATACAGGGGGGAAAAGCATGAGCTACTTATCCACAATTGACTCAGGTAGGAGTTTAGCTGAGTTGTAACAACGATACCACAGATGAGTACAAGCCACCTGCTTGCAACCAATTCTTGAAGGAACTGAAAATATCACCAGCACCAGTCCAAAGGAAGGACGAGGTATTTAAACACCAAGAGAATACTGATGATCAGCAGCTGGGTGGAAGTCGAGCTCCTGCTGGGTCCAAAATGGAGAGTTGAATCCAGCAGGAAAGCTACCTATACCAATGACTACTGACAGCAGGAACAACAGAAAGTCAGGGAGCATTCTGCACAGCCAGACGCTGTGACCTTCTATGGCCAAAGACCACATGACTGTCTGTCACATGTGTCATCAGATTACCAATCTTATGATAGAATGTTCCAAATGCATAGACTAGATGAAGGACGTAATTCATTACAAAATGTTTGGACTATTGGAGGAACTGTGTTTTTTGAACGGAACCAGTCACGTTGTACATGCTGGTTAATCTATGTAAAGCACGGTATACAGAAGGAGAAGATGAGGCTTGATGGATAAGATTCAGTATAACTTGGATTTAGTCATTGAAATCCCAAGTGTTTCTGTGTATGAGTCCAGTGGGCGGTCTTATTAGTGATTGACAGCTCCCTCAGCATGAGTCATACAGGTTGACGGAATAGGACCGCCCACTCGACTCAAATGTTATAAGCATGCGGGATTTAAAAATTTAAAGTTTGGAACTTTTCCTACAAAATTGTATATCATTCTGATCAGCTCCTCCTGCTCCACAACATCCTGCCTGCAGAACAGAGACCATTTTTAACATGACAGGTCCCCTTTAACCCCTTATCAACTGTGCAATTTTTCATTTTTGCACTCTTGTTTTTCCTTTCCATAACTTTTGTGTTTTTCTGTCAACAAACAAGAGGGCTTGTTCGCACAATGAGTTGTAGCTATGAATGACATCTATACAATGTATTGAAAAATGGGGAAAAAATTCCTAGCTGGACAAAATGAAAAAGAAAAATCTTAAATTCTGCCATTGTTTTGTTGGGTTTCGTTTTTACTGTGTTCAGTGTCCGGTAATAACGAAATGGAAACATGATTCTCCAGGTAAGTAAAACTATGGCATTCCCAAACTTTCAAAGATAAGATTCTTTTTTAGTTAAATAATAAAAAAAAATTTGAATTTAAAAAAAATAAAAACAAAAGTAGTTTCAGTCAATTTTCAACTCTGAGACTCATAATGTTTCTATTTTTCTGTACATGGCGCTGTATGAGTGCTTATTTTTTATGTGGCGAGCTGGTAGATTTTCTGATACCATTTTGGGGTAAATATGACGTATTTATCACTTCTTATTGTATTTTTTTTTTTTTAGGTAAGCCTATAAAAATGCAATTCTAGAGTTTTTTTTGGGGGGGGGGTTCCCTTGACAGCATTTTCTGTATGGGTTAATTAATTTTATATTTTTATACTCTGAAATTTTACATTTGTGGAAATAAATATGCTTGTTATTTTTTATTTTTTTCATTTTTTTATTTTTATTGTGGGACAAATGATGGGATTCAAATTTGAATATTTTTTTAAATGTTTTTATACTTTTTTAAAAGTATTTACTTGTATTATTTAATCCCCTTAGGGGACTTGAACCTTTGATTGTCCAGTTAGCTTATACTATATAGAGCAATACCATAGTTTTGAAATATATAGCTAAATAGCTAAGCTCTAGAGGACAATCAATATGGCAGTGTTGAGAGCCTTCAGTAGATCCCTGGCTACTAGGGTAACACAACAGTTCCCCAAGATACCATTTGGGGGAAGTCATTATGTGCAAGCATTGGTGTGCATTCCATTTAACTGCGCTGTTAGAGATGGACAGGGGCATTTATAAGGGTAACAGCCATGAACGAGCGGAGCTCAGTTCTAGCCAGCTATTTATTTTAGCACATGGCAACTATTTAATTTAATGGATGTCAGGAAAAGAAGAGTTAAATGTCCGCATTGCCGATGGACAAGATCACAGGATGTGAAGAGGACAAGCCAGGTAAGTATAATCCAAGTAGTTTATTGTGGCTACGCGTTTCAACGTATAAACTTCTTCTTCAGGGCAGAAACTACTAAGTCACAGGTGAGGTCACTGAGTTCAATGAGTTCACTTAAGGTCAGTTCATCTCAGGTCATACCTGGGGTGCTTAAATACAATTAGTATAACCAGATCCATTTTAAAGATATATTCATCTGATACCCTATGATCCCTAATTAACTGATTAGATCCATTAATGACTAAAGGCCTAAAGTAATTGAAATAAAGTCCATACATGGAGTGCTGTGGGAACCCCAGCTGTGACCTCAGGTGAAGACATTAAACTCAATGCCTGATTACCGGATTATGCAATGTGTGCACATTGAGTATTTGGATGTGGACATTTGTGCACTAAATCTGCATGTCCTAGCCAAAAAAACCACAGGCATTTTGATGCAGTTTTGATGCGTTTTTTTTGCCAGCAGATTTGGTGCAGAAATGTCTCAATGTGCACACATTGCCTAATCTGGTAATCCGGCATTAAAGTTCAATGACTTCACCTGAGGTCACTGAGTTAACTGAGTTCACCTCAGGTCAGTTCACCTCAGGTCATGCCTGGGGTATCAAGGGAACCCCAGCTGTGACCTCAGGTGAAGCCATAAACTCAATGGCAGATTAGCGGAGTAGGCAATGTGTGCACATTATTTGAATGCAAACATTTCTGCGCCCGATCTGCATCTTCTGGTAAAAAAATGCATGAGTTTTTATGTGGTTTTGGTGCGTTTTTTTGCCAGGAGCTTGCACTGCTCTAGGGTAATTGGGATGAACCGGGTAAAATGTTAGCATTAGCACATCTAATGGTTGTGACAATTCTGGGGAGGCTGCGGACTGCTATGTTTAGATTGGGGAGAGCCCACTAACCATGGGCCTTCCCAGCCTGAAAATACCTGCCCCCAGCTGCCCACCTTATCTTGGCTGGGTATCAAAATTAGGGGGTACTGCATGCCGTTTTTTTTTTTAAATTATCTGTTTAAATCATTTTAAAAAAAGCTGCATGTGGTCCCACGTATTTTGATACACAGCCAAGAGAACAGCTGGAGGCTGCAGCCTGCTTTATCTGCACTGGGTATCACAATACAGTGAAACTTATGCCATTTTTTTTCAATTACTATTTTTTTTTTCACTCCACAACCAATCACAGTCGCCGGCAGTCTGACTGCAATGAACTTTACAGTTTGAGTTCACCCATCACTAGAGAAAAGGAAAGACTCGCAGTCCTAAGCTGCATCATTACTTTACATTGGTCCGAGTGCAAGGCCAGATTTTCTAGCATTGCACTCATCCGATTTAAATGCCAATGTGAGTGATTCCTTACAGGGAACACCGGAGAATTGTGAGAGAATCCACATTGCACACGGTCATGATGTGCCAGTCGGCAGCCACATAGAATGACTGGAGACTTTTGTCCCAAGTCTGGGTAATTTATTTTATCATTATAGATTTGCTGAGGATTTGTTATTGTTGTGTATAACATTATTTTTCCAGTCGAATATGCTATTGCTTCCTGAATTTTCTTTGTCAATAGTTAAAAATATTAGGACATTCAAAGATTCGGATCAAAATTAACCATTGCATGGCCAAGTGACATATCCTAGGAAACTTAAATGCCCCCAAAGGGCAATTGGCAAGTTATCTTACAGATCTTCTGACGAGGACTTGGGTTGGGAAATAATTTTGTGAATATCAGCTAATTCTGATGTTTGGGTTTTTGGCTCTTTAGACGCCAGGTTCTCTATAAAAAGGGTAAAAAAAGATGAATTTTGCCTTTAAAAATATGTTTGTAATATCAGGATACAACTAGAACAATGAAATACGTCATACCATAGGGGAAACAGTCGCCTTCTATCAGTCAGTTATTCCGGCTCACCTGTGGGTCTCTTTTCTAGTGACTTTCTTCACAAAGGAGATATAAAGTATCCTACATAAATCCCTTGTGAGATCATTAAACATCTTGAGATTCAGTGATACCTCTTAGTCTGTGAAGTCAGTATAGGGGGCATCACTGTTTTCAGATAACAGGAGATAAATGACCCTTTCCATAACAAGCAGCCAATGCATGAATGTATCATTCACATTGAACATAATGCAATAAACCCCATGGATGTCCATAGTGTATCTCCTAAACTTTGTTTTGTTATACTCTGCAAAAGCTGCAGCTCAGTTTCACTTTACTGGAGGTTGAAGGCTATGAATATTTTATAAGATGCAATTATTGTAGAGTTTCTAAGCACCAGGGCAATTTTATATATATATACATGGCCCTCTCCTTACAAACCAATTGGTCTGTCTCTACAAGCTCGTGCTTGATGTTGTTGGGTGGCAATTTTCTCCATGGACTGGCCCTCTTCAATACTATATATATATATAACTGGCCCTCTTCAATACTATATATATATATATATATATAAAAATATATATATACAGTATTGAAGAGGGCCAGTCCATGGAGAAAATTGCCACCCAACAACATCAAGCACGAGCTTGTAGAGACAGACCAATTGGTTTGTAAGGAAAGTAAAAGATGAGTCCATGATTTATTAGGGTGACGTTGATTTATTCAACCAAAAATATACGGTTATACGTCACAGTATAGGAGTTATTTGCTCTATCTGAAGCTTCTGCCTCAAATTGTATGTTGGCTACACAATTAGGGCTCGTTCCGATGTCCGTTTTTCACGTACGAGTTCTATGCATGAGAAACTCGGCAATGCAAGTCTATGGGTCCAGAAAAAATTGAGCACTTGAAAAAACCTTTAGCTACACCAAAAACAACAAAGATATAGGTCACTTACATTTTATCTTCAATGGTTTTAGGACTCTGTAACATCAAGATGATGTATTTTATTACACAAATGGAAGATGGAAGCAATGGTCCATCGGGAAGATACCTATTTGTTGCTTTTGGCTCCCAGGATTCAAGCTACGCACCAATCGCTTCAATGATGACACATAAAATTATCAATAGCCATTCCATCCAAGATCACTTCAGTTCTCTCCATTGAGTTAGTTGCTTCATCACTAGCTTCGGTAGTTCTAACCAATGTCTGGAGAACCAACTCTTAAAAAAGCTCAAATGTTTTCAACTTTAAGTTGTTTGCCACTGGCTTTGATTGTGGCTTCAATCAAGATCTCAGAAACTACCCCAACTCATAGCTCTTGTCCAGAACCTTTGGCCCAACACTTTGTCCAGTTTTTATCCCCAAGTCAAAGACTTTTGGCTTCTCATCTGCTTTGGAACCACTTGTGGAATACCAGATTCCTATCGGTTGGGTGGTCTCAACAAACTTGAATTACCTAAGAACTTTTGCTTGGGTGGCACTTAAGAAACTTCAATTAACCAAGAGCTTTTAGTGGGGGGCTTGGCTCTCAAGACATTTCAATTAACCAAGAGATTTTAGTTTGGTGGCTCTCAAGAGACTTGAATTAAGCAAAAGCTTTTGGTTGGGTGGCACTCAAGAAACTTGAATTAATTAAGAGCTTTTGGTTGGGTGTCTATTAAGATACTTCAATTAACCAAGAGCTTTTGGTTGGTTGGGTGGCTCTCAAGAAACTTGAATTAACCAAGAGCTTTTGGCTGGGTGACACTTAAGAAGCTTGAATTAATCAAGAGCTTTTGGTTGGGTGACACTAAAGAAACTTCAATTAACCAAGAGCTTTTGGTTGGGTGGCTCTCAAGACATTTCAATTAACCAAGAGCTTTTGGTTGGGTGGCTATAAAGAAACTTGATTTAACCAAGAGCTTTTGGTTGGGTGGCTACTAAGAAACTTGAATTAACCAAGAGCTTTTGGTTGGGTGGCACTCAAAGAACTTGAATTAACCAAGAGCTTTTGGTTGGGTGGCTCTCAAAAAACTTGAATTAACCATGAGTATTTGGTTGAGTGGCTCTCAAGAAAGTTCAATTAAAGAAGAGCTTTTGGTTGGGTGGCTCTCAAAATACTTGAATTAACCATGAGTATTTGGTTGTGTGGCTCTCAAGACAATTCAATTAACCAAGAACTTTTGATTGGGTGGCTCTCATAAAACTTGAATTAACCAAGAGGTTTTTGTTGGGTGGCTATCAAGATGTTGGTTGAGATGCTTTAACTTCCTAAATAATTTTCCAAGATTTTCTTCCAAGTTTAAAAGAAACTCCCAGTTCAGCTTTCCAGAAGTTGCTGTGGTGCGGCAGGATAATCTCAGATGATACCTCACTTGCATATTTATACACGCTCATTATTCCAAGCAACGGTTCACACAAGGAATCAATACGAGAGAACTGGAGGCAAGTCACACATAGTGAATTCACAAACAAATCTATTTTCAATCCCAATAGATTATACAATTGCTTGAGCAGCAGGGTTTGGCTGACACGACTTTGTCCCTCAGGAGACATTGAGCTGTGTCTTTACATCTTACTTTTGCTGGATCTCTGACTCGAGACCCCCACTTCAGCAATTCATCTCCTCCCTGTCCACCCACCCTTTCCATTTATCTTCCCCTTTGAGCATCCTGCTAAAGTTATTTGTGCATTTGTGTTTTTCACTTCTTTGTAGCCTGTGTGATATCGTTCTTCTCTTGAAGTCTTCCCTCCTTTATTGCTGCTGAACTAAGAGAAAACTAATGAGCATTTGGAAGGGCAATCTTTTAGACTTATAAAAATATATTTCACGTCAGCAGAACCTTTCAGGTCGCACTGAATCTTGCAGGCTGGCGTGAGATTTGTCGAGTTCTGCCAGATTTCATTGTCTGTTATAGGTATTTGTCCACTTAACCAGCTGTCTCGAATTCTAACTTTGAAGTTTCTATTCAACTTGGAAAGTTTGTCATCATGCACATAGTGCAAGTCTATAGACCAAACCGGTCCGGGTCTCACTTTAATCAAGCAAAATCCAAAAGAGTGGCACAAACACGTTCGGCATGTAGTCATACAAAATATATCATGGGTAATGTGCCAATAATGAAGCCAACGATCTAAGAATATTGCCTTTAGCTGAAACAATGAAAACAATTAATTTTGATGGATCAATTTAACAGATCATATGAGTCTTAAGCCTGCTTTACATGGGACGACCGATTGTACGATTTCACAATCGATCGTACCCGCCCCCGTCGTTTGTGCGTCACGGGCAAATCGCTGCCCGTGTCGCACAAAGTCATGAAACCCCCGTCACATGCACTTACCTGCTGAGCGACCTTGCTGTAGGCGGCGAACGTCCACTTCCTGAATGGGGAGGGACGTTTGGCGGCACAGCGACGTCACACAGCCGCCGGCCAATAGAAGCGGAGGGGCAGAGATGAGTGGGATGTAAACATCCCGCCCACCTCCTTCCTTCCGCATAGCCGGCGGGAGCCGTGGGACGCATGTAAGCAGAGTTCATCGCTCCCGTGGTGTCACACGGAGCGACGTGTGCTGCCACGGGAACGATAAACAAACGGCACAAGTAAAAATAAACGATATTATGAAACTGAGCGACGAGTACATGACTCACGATTTGTGAGCGATACTCAGAGGTTTCACACGAGACGACGTCGTGTATGATGCCGGATGTGCGTCACGAAAACCGTGACCCCGACGATGCATCGCACGATCCGGCGTCTCGTGTAAAGCACCCTTTACAATTAGTACATATGCTTCCACAGTCAAATATACACTTACTACTATAAAAATCCATCAAGAACAGTTAACCTACTTGTTGACAGTTTCCATTTAGCATCGGATTTGTTATTACATTGCAGAAAAAAAAATGTGAAAAAGAACCAGTCAAGAAGAAATATTTAAGAGAATATTTTTTATATGAGCTAAGTGTTAACCCCTTCAGCCCCCAGGCACTTTCCGTTTTTGCGTTTTTGTTTTTTGCTCCCCTTCTTCCGAGAGGCGTAACTTTTTTATTTTTCCATCAATCTTGCCATATGAGGGCTTGTTTTTTGCGGGACGAGTTGTACTTTTAAATGAAACCATAAGTTTTACCATATAGTGTACTGGAAAATGGCAAAAAAATTCCAAGTGCGGAAAAATTGCAAAAAAACTGGGATTGTACAATAGTTTTTGGGATATTTTATTCACCGTGTTCACTATATGGTAAAACTGATGTGTGGGTATGATGCCTCAGGTCGGTGCGAGTTTGTAGACACCAAACATGTATAGGTTTACTTGTATCTAAGGGGTTAAAAAAAATTCACAAGCTTGTCCGAAAAACGTGGCGCACGTTTTGCGCCATTTTCCAAAACCCGTAGCGTTCTCATTTTTCAGGATCTGAGGCTCAGTGATGGCTTATTTTTTGCGTCTTGACCTGACGTTCTTAACGGTACCATTTTTGCGCAGATGCTACGTTTTGATCGCCTGTTATTGCATTTTGCGCAAAATTTGCGGCGACCAAAAAACGTAATTTTGGCGTTTGGAATTTTTTTGCCGCTACGCCGTTTACTGATCAGATTCATTGATTTTATATTTTGATAGATCGGGCATTTCTGAACGTGGCGATACCAAATATGTGTGTATTTTTTATTTTTTTAACCCTTTAATTTTCAATGGGGTGAAAGGGGGGTGATTTGAACTTTTAGGTTTTTTTATTTTTTTTTAATTTTTTAAAACTTTTTTTTTACTTTTTTTTTTATTTTACTAGTCCCCCTAGGGGGCTATAGCGATCAGCAATCTGATCGCTTTGCACAATCTGCAGATCTCAGCTACAGAGCTGAGAACTGCAGATTTGCTGCTTCACTTTCAATGCCGGCTGTATTCCGGCATTGAGAGGAAGTGACTCATGTTAGCCACAGGCGTCATCACATGACCCTGTGCTACCATGGCAACCGCCGAAAGTCACGTGATCATGTCACGTGACTTCCGGCGGGGGCGGGGTAAGTCACTGTAATGGCGGCGCCCATATACATATCGCTGCCAAGACTTTGGCAGCGAAATGTAAGGGGTTAATGGCCGCGGGTGGAAGCGATTCCACCCGCGGCTAGCAGGCACACATATCAGCTGTTGATAACAGCTGATATGTGCACCGATCGCCGCCGCCCGCCGGCGGCAGGGGGCGGGGCTTACCGGAAAACGATCCATGACGTATCTAGTACGTCATGGGTCGTTAAGGGGTTAAGGCCCCGTTACACGCGTCGATTTATCGGGAGATATGTCGTCAGGGTCACGGATTCCGTGACGCACATCCGGCATCGTTTGCGACGTCGTTGCGTGTGACATCTACGAGCGTCTCTGAACGCAAATAGGATGAAAATCGTGGATCGTTGACACGTCGTTCACTTTTAAAAAATTGTTCGTTTTGGGGAATCAGCTGACATATTGCTCCGTTTGACACCCTGCCAACATCGAACACCATTTCAAACGACCGCCTGGGTCCAACAATATATCGTTGATCGCTGATTCGTCGATTTTGAGATCGTGTGACAGCAAATAAACGACCTATAAGCGATACCGGCAAATCGTAAATACGATCTGGGCGTGTCACGTCGCACATGCGATCGCACTATAAATCGACGCTTGTAAAGCGGCCTTTAATCAGTTTCCATTTCATTTCAGTGAGAATATTTTCCGCTCTCTAGACGTTTTTGGTTGAATATTGCCCATAATATACCAAGATAGAGTATTTTTTTTGTCTTACAAGCAGGGCAGAATTTAGCCCTGGCATTTAAAGGTAAACAGGCCCACATGGTGAATGTGTGGCACAGTTACTCAGTGATTAGCAGTGTGCTGGGGTCCTGGGTTCAAATCCCACCAAGGACACCATCTGCAAGGAGTTTGTATGTTCTCCCCGTGTTTGTGTGGGTTTCCTCCAGGTTCTCTAGTTTCCTCCCACACTCCAAAGACATACAGAAAGTGAATTTAGATTGTGAGCCCCAATGGGGACAGTGTTGCTGATGTATCTAAAGTGCTGTGGAATATGTTAGCGCTATATAAAAATAAAGATTATTATTAATATCTTTGTGTAGATGTACATTACAAGAATTGAGGCAAGTGTAAGACGACTATTTAATATATAGTGACAACTGCGTCCAGTATTATAGCTCAGTCCTATTGCTATTTGCAGGACCTGGAAAAGCCGCTATTTTACATACAGAGCTGGGTCTTGTAGATAATGAAGAGGATGCTGCGCTCTCCATAATGCTGTGGCCTCTTGATATAGCTGATGGGCAGGAATGAAAGATGTTGGATACCCCTGGAACTAATATTGATAACCTATTTTACAGATAGGCAATCAGTTTCAAGTCCTTTATCATCACTGGTGATGAATTAGAACTAAAATGCTTGAGTGTTCGATACTCGAATTGAGCAGGTCGGCCACTCGGACAAGTTCGATTTGAGTAACGAGTATAATGGAAGTCAATGGGAAACTCAAGCATTTTTCCAGAAGCTCCCACCTCCCCAGGAGGGCTGAGGAGCAGGAAAATCTCTGAAATAGATTTTGAAGTAGAACTCAAATGGAATGGGAACAGTCAGTTGCGTACCACCAATGACGGCACTCCACTCGACTAGTATGGGGCCCATGAGCTGAGGGCCCGCGGACCTCAGCGCCTGCTTCAGCCGGACATGCTTCCAAGGGTGTGCATCCAGTTGAAATGCATTGCAGCACAAAAACCTGTCAGATCCCTGCACTGCAAATGTGCCGCCTGTTTAGGGAAATTAATATTCACTGCTCCCCACGCCCAAAATCCCACTCGAATGCGAAGTGAGTATGCATGGCAGTGACATCATGTGCTGTGCTGCTTACATGCTGAAGTCAGTTGCCAGCATTAGAGGAGGACACCGCACATTGGGGGAATGGAGGGACTGTGAGTTTAATTGCTTATTTTTTTTTTTACTGTGTACAGGGTGATGGGAATGATATGTACCAGTATGGGGCCAGGATGGGGACATTTACCAGGATGGGACAATAATGTGGATATATAGCAGGATGGGGCGAGGATGGGGACATATACCAGGATGGGGCCAAGATGTGTACATATACCAAGATGGGGCCAGGATCTGTACATATACCAGGATGGGCCCAGAATGTGGATATATACCAGGATGGGGATATATACCAGGATGGGGACATGTACCAAGATGGTCCATGATGTGGACATATACCAGTATGGGGCCAGGATGTGGAGAATGTATCAGGATGGGGCCAGGATGGAAACATACCAGGATGAGGCCAAGATGTGGACAAATACCAGAATGGGCCCATGATGTGGACATATACCAGGATTAGGCCATGATGTGGACATATACCAGGATGGGGCCATAATGGGAACATATAACAGGATGGGGGCATAGACCAGGATGGAGCCATCATGTGGCCATTTACCTGGATGGGAACTGATACCAGGATGGGGCCATGATGTAGACATATACCAAGATGGGACCAGATGTGGACATATACCAGGATGGGCCAGGATGGGCACATATACCAGGATGGAGCCATCATGTGGACATTTACCGGGATGGGGCCAAGATGTGGACATATACCAGGATGGGCCAGGATGGAGACATATACCAGGATGGCGCCATCATGTGGACATTTAATGGGATGGGGCCATGATGTGAACATATACCAGGATGGGGCCATAAACCAGGATGGGGCCATGATGTAGACATATACCAGGATGGTATAGTGTAAGGAAGCAGAGTTGCTCCTACATGGAAAATAATAAAAGTGCAGATAGAGAGAAAAATGCAGGAAATGGAAAGACTTCTCTAACTGCACAGACCACCTGCATAGCATGAGTTACTGTTTTTTCACTGGCATTCTTCCACTTTGTTGATTTAATTTTACAGTGGCACCTACAACCAACTAATAATTTATGTAGCTACAGGGTGGACCCCAAAAATAATTATCTCTGGTTTTCCCAAAGTATTCCCGTCCTACACTGTGTGAATGCTCAGAGGATTAGTGTGACACTTCTGGCCCAAATGTGAAATCTGTGACCTTGCAACCTACCAGCTTCCATTTATTGCTCTGGAGTCTTCCTCTGTGGTAGAGGGGCATTTGTGCCCCCTCAGTAGTGAAAGTCTACATGTGCCGGCTACATGGGCACCCCCTACAGCTACACCCGAGAAGACCACTGACCTGACGGCTCTGATAACACTGTCATGCGCCTGCGCAGAGCAGCTTTTCTTTATAGTAGAGTATTTTAGCAATAAATTGAATGTAACTTGCTGTTCCGTGCCCTGCAGGCTGTTTTTATTCTCCAGTTAAATATTTCATAGAAATCTCTGCGCACACAACGCCCTCGTATTACTTGTGTGCATGCATGAAAAGGTGAATGATTAGATGGCCTCTTATTTAATACCCTGCACATCTGACATCCAGTCAAAGTATCTGAAATTCCAGTCCAGGCTTCATGAAGTTACAAACGCTGAGATATCTTGAGCAGTTCAGGCGATTTGAACGCATCATTAAACCCCAGTAGGGGAAATATCTGATGCTAAGCTACAATGTTGATTATTTATTATATTTTTCCACAGCGGCTTCCAAAAGGATGTAGGTGTTTATTCTCCACAAAATGGATGAAAACAGTGAAAGCTGTGAATAAAACATCCGAGCGTTATCACACAGCTTTTATTTTACATACAAATCTGACTAGTCTGTCTATGAATTAGCAATGTGATGTCACAAGCCGCCACTATGATGTCGTTATTAAGTGGAAAACTCAAGTGTGTTACATCTATCTATCTATCTGTGCCGCCCCCGTGCCAGCAGCCGGCGCTGCTCGGACCCGGCCTTCAGGGGTGGTGGACCCGGGGGTCTCGCAGACATGCCGAATAAATGGGGGGACGTAGATGTACGGACTAGGCCGTAGTAAGTTCGTGACGCCACCCACGGTGTGTGGTGAGGTGGGACACCACCGCTGTTGTTTCGGGGCACCCGAGGTAGATGTTGTGCAGCAAGTTGTTAACCCCTCTGTGGGTAGGGATGGTGGACCAGGGGTCTCGGTGCAGGGGATGGCGACCGCAGGGGATGCTGGTGTACTCACTGTTAGTAAAACACACAAGTCTCTAGTAAACCAAGGTGATGGTGGCCGGTGCTGTGGCCGGTTGCGTTCAGGTCCCCCACCCGGCTGGTGGTCTCTATCCTTTTCCTGCACTGCTTTGTGTAAGGTGGACTTTTCTAGTGTGAAACTCAGGAGTCCGCTCCCGGCTGGATGTGGCCTAAGCAGCCGTGCCCGCAGACGCTGGCCCGTGGGAACTATGGGCCTTGGCGGTGACCTCTTATCCCTAATCGGTGGGCTGTTGTCTTCTATGAGGGACTTTGGGTGGGACAGGACCTCTAGTCCTGGCTTCAATCGGTTAATTAACCAGTTCCAGTAGGTTCTGGTCCTGGTTTCAGGGTCCGAGTACCCCCCTTTGTGCTCCGGTTTCCGGGTCGGTACCCCGTGTCGGTAACGGCGGGCTACAACCCTGTCCCGGTTCACCTCAGTTCCACCGAGCCATCTTCCCATCTCCTGCTGACGGAGACCACCGTCTGCCTCCTAGCCAGTGGCACCAGGGCTCCTATCCTGGTACCGTTCAACTTGAACTTCCCTGCTGGAGCTACACTTAGCTCCAGCCCACACTCCTCTCCAAACTGAACTTAAAGCTAAACTGCTTGTTTTCCCGCCCCGGGCTGTCTAGACCCCTGGGTGGGCGTGTCCCAACCGCCTGGTCACGCCCACTGGTGTGTCTATCTTTCCCTAAGGGGGGGTGACTAGGGTTTTCTGGTTGGCTGTGTGTTTCCTAGTGAGGGAACGGTATTATGCGGGGCCTAACTGTGACTACCTGGTTTTGCCAGGGCGTCACATATCTATTATCTATCTATCTATTATCTATCTATCTATTTATTATCTATCTATCTACCTATCTATCTATCTACGGTACCTACTCTATATATTTCTACCTTTCTAATCTATCCAGCAACGAATCCATTCACCTCGAGCTATTGTTCCTTTACCACTATTTACAAAAATAAAAAATCGAAGTGGTGCCTCTTGGTAAAATGAGTCCTTACTTACAAAGTAATTTTGCCCTTGTTGAAGCTGCGTAGTTGCTTAGTATTCCTACTCACTAACATACTGTCACAGGGTATGTACTGAAGGAACAGGGGCTCCTAGATGGCCCTCTGGCTCAAGACCCTGTGCTGTCCCTTATCTCAGAGATAGGCATGATGGTAGCCAGGTCTGAGCCCCCAGCGTGACCCTGACTCTTGTCCGAGCCCTGATACTACTGCCCCCCACCCCGGGGAATGGGCCGGAAACCCAGTAACAAAACCCCACAAAAATGACACGGACAAGGGAGAACGAAAACTCGTACACACTGCATTCAAACAAAAAGCATAGACAATAGGTGTACAAGGGACTAAAGCAAAGGGTAGGAAATAAACACACAACAGAGGAACTTTCACACCATACAGACAAGCAACTGTAGATCACCATGAACTGGATAATCACAAAGACCGGGATCGCTGAGGATATTTCCGGCGATCTCCTAACAACACTCCCCAGCTGTGGATAATAATCAGCAACATAATTCACAGAAGAGTTGCACACTGCTCCAAAAAGGATTAAGTCCTGGGAGCAGTGAAAAAACTCAGCCGATGCCCAGCAGAGCTGAGCACTTAAGAGAGACCAGATTTCCTGTCGGACTCTGCAATGTGAAGTCGATGCTGTAGCTGTAATCTGCAAGTACGGCATCGCATGACAGATACTATTTAATGGTACACATAAATTATGATGCCAACAAATTTGCCCCCCGCAGTAAGTGAATTACTCCACAATACCCTCCAGACACAGTATGATGACCCTAAAGTACACCCTTCCTGTAAAGTATGATACCCCCACAGTGACCTCAACACAGTCTGATGGCTCTCATAGTGCCCCACAATACTGTCATGGCCCAACATAGTCCTCCACACAATATGATAGATCACACATAGCTCTCTATAAAGAATGATGGCCCTCCATACAAAGGAGTGGCCCCCAACAACTTTCAACACAGTATGTTGGCCCCCACACAATCTTCCATATTGAATAATGGCTCCCACTAGACCTCCAAACAGCATAATGCTCCCCACATAGCCCTCCAAACAGTATAATGGACCTACAGAACCCTCCACAACATATAATCACGCCCAAACAACCCTCCACACAGTAAAATGGCACATGAACATCCGCATATAGTATAATTGCCTCCATTAGCCCCCCAAACATTATAATATCACCTCACATAGCCCTCCAAACAGTATAATGGACCCCACATAGCAATGATTTCCCTAAAGTGTCTTCTTTGGTGTATTTTCAGTCTTTTTTGTGGTGGGATGGGTACTAGCATGTGAATCTGTCAGCAGGTTTTTGCTATGTAATCTTAAAACAGCAAGCTGTAGGGGTTAACACACAGATTTCAGCAATGCATCTCTTATCACACTGTGTGCTGTTGTTTACCTGCAATGTTTGTTTTAGCTTCAAGAAGATTATAATTGCCAGACGAGGTCAGCTAGAAATCAGCTAGTCAGCTAATCTCCTGACTGATTAGTACTACAATTTCTATACTCATTGTATAAAGAGAGACTGGTGTGGGCATGGGCAGCTTTCTGAGCTCTGCAACATGCTAAATCTAAAAACTCTGTGTCAGAAAGGTTGCACGCAGTAATCTAATTGATACATCGTTGGATTCAGGGTCTCAGCGCTTTCATCTTGCTCCTCTGAGGTGAGGTAGAAAAAGATGCTGACAGATTCCATTCAGCTTGTATTTAGAAACTAACGAACAGTTTTCAAGTGGACATTTCCTGAAGAGTGGTCAGGTCACTTCTTTTAACCACCGCACATCATTGAAAACTTGAAGCAGTTAAAAGAAGTTGAAAAGACTGAACATTTGCATAGGAAACCATTTTCATTCTATTTTTACGTTTATTGAACACATTTTCAGGTGGGATATGGAGCAGACCCACATGAAAAAGACATTGTGTACATTTAAAGGGAATCTGTCAGCATGTTTTTCTATATAAGCTGAAACCAGCATGCTGTAAGGGTTAACACAGAAAGCTCAGGGATGCCTGTGTTGTCACAGTCCGATCTTTTGTTTATTTGCTATGCATAGCGCTGGCTAATGGTCCCAGCGTTGTATCCCCACGCATCCCCAATCCCAGGTCCCAGTGAGAGTGCCCCTCCTCTCCCTTGCCCGGTCCCAAGCACAGTATTCCTGCATGCCTCCGCTCCCAGGCTCCAGCGGGGGCATTCTCCCTCTCTCCTGCCCGGCGGCCCCATCCTCTCCTCTTCTGCCCCTAGGGCTGCCATGGCCTGTTTCCAAGCTGCAAGCACTGCTTCTGTGTCTGTCCCCAGGGTGCACTTGTGCCCACGCCCGTTTTCTTAAAGGGCGAGCGTCCCATTATCCGGAAGCCCTGAGCCATAACCTCTGTGCCGCCACATGAGAGTCACTACCCTTGTGCCGACACACGCCTGAGCCATCACCGCTGTACCACCACATGTGAGCCTTCACCGCTGTGCTGCCACGTCTGTGTAATTACCTCTGTGCCACCATCTCCGTGCTGTTGCATCTGTGTACTCCAATATTAGACATAAAGAGACTATCTCTACAGGTCCCTGGCTGCCGTGCATTTAGGCCTTCCCCGTTAGTGTACCACACAGTCCCTTTATAGGGGTTCCGTGCTGGTTGAACCTTCGGGGGAGTCTGGTGCATGGTCCAGTGAGTCCACCCCAGGACACTCGCCACCCGTAATACTCTGCTTGCTTTAGAAGTGGACAATTATCATTGCTTTGGCTAGCTAGCTTGTGCCACGCTGTCTGGCACACCCCTCCTCTGATTGACATCTCACAGTCAATGTACAATCTCTATAGAGAATGTGTTGTGGGGGGGGGCCACTTTGTGGATGCTGCTACATGACTAAAGCTAAAAATGCCCATTGTGTCAGAATGGCTGCAGTCAGTAATCTAAGTGATACATCATTGGATTCAGAGTCTCTTTGCCTACATCATGCTGCAAAAACCTGCTAAGGGTACTTTCACACTTGCGTTATTTGGCATCTGTCACAATGCGTTGTGTGACGCATGTGACGGATGCGTTGTAAATAGTGTGATAATAAAGGCAACAGATTCCTGTGAAATAACACGTTGCGTTAGTTTTCTTTAGCCGAGAGAGAGCCCCCATCATCACTCCACACACCAGCACTACCGCCCCCATCATCACCGCAAACACCGGCACTACCGATCCCATCATCACCGCACACATCGGCACCACCGCCCCCCATCATCACCACACACACACCAGCACTACTGCCCCCATCATCACCGCACACACCGGCACTAACTCAGTGACGTCCTCGATGACAGTGCGATTCACTTCAGTTGCTGCGTGGAGCTGACAGAGAGCGGCGGTGTTCTACGGCCGCTCCTGTCAGCTTCATGTAGCAGAGCTAAAAGCATCGTGGGAACTCGTGACGATTACGCCGGACCTGGAGGGGTATTTGGGCATTAATAAAGTGGTGAAAGAGGGTGTCTTTTTGTCTTTTATGCCAAATAAAGTATTTTTTCGGGTGTATGTGTTTATTTACTTTCACTTACAGGTTAATCATTGGGGGTGTCTCATAGACGCTTGCCATGATTAACCTAGGACTTAGTGGCAGCTATGGGCTGCCATTAACTCCTTATTACCCCGATTGCTACCACACCAGGGCAATTCGGTCTGAGCCGGGTAGAGTCCTGGGACTGTCGCTTCTAATGGATGCGGCAATTCCAGGCGGCTGCTGGCTGATATTGTTAGGCTGGGGGGCTCCCCATAATATGGAGCTCCCCATCCTCAGAATACCAGCCTTCAGCCGTGTGGCTTTACCTTGGCTGGTATCAAAATTGGGGGGGACCGCACGTTGTTTTTTTTTAATTATTTGTTTATTTTATTGCACGATATAGACCCGCCCACTGGCGGCTGTTATTGGTTGCAGTGAGACAGCTGTCACTCAGCATGGGGTCGTGTCTTACTGCAACCAATCATAGGCGCCGGTGGGCGGGGAAAGCAATGAATACGAGATGGAATAACAAGCGGCCGGCATTGTCAAAAGAGGAAAAGCCACCAGAGCAGTGTGACAGCCGTGCAGCGCCACGCCAGTGATCGGTGAGTATGAGAGAGAGGGTGTGAGGGAGAGACGGACCGACAGAGAGAGACAGAGACCGACCAACAGACCGACCAACAGACAGACCGACAGAGAGAGACTGACCGACCGACAGAGAGAGAGAGAGAGACCAGGAGTGATTTTAAACGATTTAGAACGTTCTGCTAGACATGCTGAGCATGCACAGTAGTACTTGACGGAATCCTGCACTGGAATCCATCGCCAAATGCATGGCGACGAAATCCAGCACCATAGACATTCATTATGCCTCTTAACGGATCCCGACGGAATCCTTCGGAGTGCGTTTTTTACAGCAACAAAAAACGCTACATTCAGCGTTCCCTCCGCCAGACGGTCACTGATGGTCACCAACAAAACAACTGCTGCACCGCGGGGACCATCAGTTGCAATCCGCCCTTCATAAAAGGCTATGAGGAATAAACGGCTTCCTGCAACGGTTACCGTAATTCCTCAAGGCGGCAGATTGCAACGGATGGCACACAACGCAAGTGTGAAAGTAGCCTAACAGATTCCCTTTAACTTTAAGAGCTAAAAATTCTCTGACCGATTTCCAGCTCATTCTGACGCAAACAATAGATAGCACTTCACATAGGTTAGTGATGCCTATAGTAAATAAAGCCAAAAAGATTTTTTTCCAAACATATAATAATGATTTAGCGCAGATTCCCACTGTCCATGGGGGTGTTGGGAATTCGGCCATTGCAGTTGCAGGGACTGATTCGTTTAGCGCCAAATTATCAGACTTTTTCTTTCCAAACTTTGCAGATAAATGAGCCCGTGTATGCGCTTAACCAGCTTCCATGAGTTCACATTTACATTTTTCTTGCCTCTTCACTGCAATATTTAGTGCTCCTGAACTATGTTTTATAGGAATTGTGCTCCTCTATTGAGTACCACGGAGGCAGCACAAGGCAACATTATAAATAAATGATAATAATTGTTATCACCCTCTGTAGAGTAAGAAGGCAATTGGCCTATTCGATAAAATATTTATGTAAGGAATTATGATATTTCTGAAAACCCACAGAAATTAATGGCAACATCTTAAGAGAATACTGGGTCTAAATAAATGAAAATGTTTAGAACTTGTTAGGATGCGGCATAAAATGTGCATTTTTATCTATGATCAGACAGACCTCTGTAACTTTAGAACACGGAGTATGTAGGGGGTGCATGGGTGAATATTTGTGTGGTAACCCTCCCCCCTCCCGTCTCAATGGCTGTAATATATGCGGTAGTAGTGCAGGCAGATGAGAAACTATATATTGAGGACAGTTCTGGCCATTATTAAACAGAGGCTGCGAGGAGTCCAGCTCAGGAGGCAAAACATCTGAGTAGGCCTCTAATCAGGTAACCGTGGTAACAACTATGGTGGTGTAGCCTAATCCTGGGTACAGGGGAACCTCAGTAGATGAAAGGGGCTGTTAATGAAAATCACTATATAAAAAACAATTCTGATATAGTGACCATAGAGTGCTGGATACCAGTCCTCCAGTACAGATAGGGACTTCAGAAACGTCGTTGACGTTTCCCATCTTTTCCATTTGGCTCAACGTCTTCCAGCCATTACTTGTCTGCAGAGATTACAACAAAGTCACATCTGACTTCTCCCATTTCCAGCACCGTCCCCATCTATTCTCAACCTGCACAAACTCCTCATCCTGCTCATACCCCAATACTGAGCCGTATATGTACCTATAACTGCGCCTACTGTGTGGTACAAAAACAGTGCTCCTCTTACTGCGCCACATAATCATGCCCACATAGTAAAATGCCTCTTTGTGCCCTCTGGATAGTAAAGTTGCCCCCTTAGAAAATATTAATGCCTTCTGCAAATGCCCAAGAAAATGGTCCTGTGCACCTTTAACTGTTACCTATTGAATCCCCTATACACAGTATAATGGGCCCAAAGCTCCTCTATACCCAATATGACCGGTTGGCGAGAAAGGAGCGGCTCTACAAGAGAGATAGGTGAGTACGGGACAAGGCACAGGGAGACCTGACTCCTAGCTTAGCAAACACGAAGAACAGGCCCCGCCCACTTGGAAAGGATCCCCCTATATACCCTGTACCTGATTCTTCAATATCCTGTTGGAGGACGCCCTTTAAGAGAGGGTCAATGACCTCGCGCGCGCCCTAATGCGCATGCACGAGGCCTGGGTGCCAGAAGCCAGAGTAGGAAGCGGTGCACAGGAGGCAGGAGTGCCGGGCTGGCTCAGCATCGCAGACGGGCGCCGGGAGCGGGGACCGGGTTGCCTGGAGGACGCAGGTGAGGGAGCATGGAGGCTGTGGAGCGGGGGACCGGGAAGCGTGGCACGGGAGTGGGGAAGCGTGGCCCGGGAGCCAGGGAGCGTGGCCGGGGAGCGTGGCAGGGGAGCCGGGGAGCGTGACACATGGAGATTAACTATATTGGTGCATGCTGGTATACTTAACAGTGGCAGTAACTTTGGGTGGGCTCCTCTTGTGCCGCCCCCACGCCTGTAGCAGCCGGGCTGCTTGGTTCCGGACCCACCGTGTGGTTCGAGGGATCCTCCGGACCCGGGGGTCACGCGGACACGCCAAATGAATAGAGGGACGTAGTTGTACGGGATTAGCCGTATTCAGTTTGTGACGCCTCCCACGGTGTGTGGTGAAGTGGGACACCACCGCTGCTGTTATGGGACACCCGGGGGAGATGTAGTGGCAGCTGGATGTTAGCCCCTCCGTGGGTAGGAATGGTTGCCCCGAGACCCAGTGTCTCTGTGCAGGGTATGGCAATAGCAAGGGATTGCGCGCCCGGACGTACCAGGGTATGTTTGGTTACTCACAATTAAATGAACCACACAAGTCTTTTGGTAAACCAAAGTGCTGGTGGCCGGCCGCCGCTGCCGGTTGTACTCTGGTCCCCCCACCAGGGCTGGTGGTCGCCGTCTTTTCCTCTGCACTAGTTCTGTTGTTTGTTTAGACTTCCCGGTATGGAATACGGGAGTCCGCTCTCGGCTTTTTGTGTACCTGAGGAGCCTTGCCCGCTGACGCTGACCCATGGGATCTATGGGCCCTGGCGGTTGCCCTATCCCTCTCTGTGGGTAGTTGTCTACTTTTGGGACTTTGTTTGGGACAGGAGCTATAATCCTGCCCTCAATCGGTTGATTAGCTAGGCCGTTGGTTCCGGTCCTGGCTTCAGGGTCCTAGTACCCCCTCTGTGCATGGTTTCCGGGTCGGGTCTTTGGTGTCGGTACCGGCGGGCTCCAACCCTGTCCTGGTCCTCCTCGGATCTCCAGCTGCTGTCTTCCCATCACCAGCCGACGGAGACCACCGTCTGCCACCTAGCCAAGATACAAGGGCTCCAACCCTGGCACCGTTCAACTTGAACTTCTCCTCCGCTGGAGCTACACCTAGCCCCAGCCTCCACTCCTCTCAACTTGAACTACAGCCTTCACTTTCGACTTAGACTGCTTGTTTTCCCGCCCAAGGCTGTCTAGACCCCTAGGTGGGCGTTCCCTAACCGCCTGGTCCCGCCCACTGGTGTGCCTGTCTTGCCCTGAGGGGGAGTGACTAGGGTTTCAGCTCGGCTGTATGTAACCCTGGGAGGGAAGGTGTTATGCGGGGGCCTAATGTGTGACTACCTGGTTTTGCTAGGACGTCACACTCTGAGTACAGGACCTGGGGCAAACAGCCTCTCTGTCACTTCCATTGGTGGTGGAGATACTCCACGTACCCAAGCGTTTGGAGTTCCATAGGCTTATGTCACCTGTCTCCTCTCCACAATGTAGCACTGTGTATCTGTATCCACAAAATAGGCCCCAATCTTCTGCTCAGGGGCTCAAAGATTACAGGCACCATTTTTAGTGGTTTTGAACAGAAGCTGATTTAGAATACGATGTTAGCGGCTCCTAAAGATTGAACGGAGTTGTGCAGTATATCTTTATTTAATGTTTACATACAGCCACTACCAGAGCTTATACTGTAATAGCTAATTAGCGGAGGTGCCATGTGTTGGACCTCCAATGTTCTGATATTTATGACCTCCTAGGTAATCATTACTATATGACTAGAGAACCCCTTTAAGTTGCACCTCTGTTCCAGTGTAAAGAGTTTCTCCTGTGAAAACAAGTTATCACCTATCCATTGCATAGGTGATAACTTATTGATTGGCAAGAGTCCTTCTGCTGGGACTCGCACCAGTCAGCAGAATAGGAAACTATTCTACCTTATTACAATGGTGCGCCAGTGTGCATACTTGATCACTGCTCCATTTGTTTTCTATGGGACTGCTGGAAAAAGTGTTCCTATTTACGGGGAAAGCAGGAGAGATTGCTGTCAGCAAACTGATCATTCAGCCGATCAGTGACCGACTTTGGGTGGTACTCTCTTCATATACTCCAGCACTGGTGTTGCCCCTGCTTAGATGTTCCCGAAGAGCCCCATACACATTAGATACAGTTGAAACCAGACGTTTCCCTCCGCTCTCTATAAAGACACATCTGCATGTTTTTCTGACTACCTGACATGAAATCAGAATAAACCTTTGCCGTTTTAGGTCAATTAGGAACCAAAATTATTTATATTTGCCAAATACCAGAATAATGAGAGAGGCATTTTAAGGCATTTTTATTACTTTCTACAAAGTCAAAAGTTTACATACAGTATGTTTCATTAGTATTTGATACCATTGCCGTTACAATGAATAACTTGGGTCAAACATTTTGGATCTCCTTCCACAAGCTTCTCACAATAGTTGGTAGTAATTTGGGCCCATTTCTCCTGACAGAACTGATGTATTTGAGCCATGTTTGTAGGTCGCCTTGCTCGCACCGGCCTTTTCAGCTTTGCCCATAAATTTTCAATAGAATTGAGATCAGGACTTTGTGATGGCCACTCCAAAACATTGACTTTATTAGCCTTAAGCCACTTTTTAACCAGTCTGGCAGTATGCTTTGGGTCCTTGTCTATTTGGAAGACCCATTTCCACCCAATCTTCAAGTTCCTGGCTAATGTCTTAAGATGATGATAATCTTCTTTTCTCACGATGCCATCTATTTTGTGAAGTGCATGTCTTCAAAAATTAATGTCTTTGTTCCTGTGTGCATTTGCAAACATTAATCTGGGTTTTTAATATTTCTTTTTGAGTAATGGCTTTTTCCTGGCAGAGTGGCCTTTCAACCCATGTTGATTCAGTATTCATTTCACTGTGGATAATGACACAATCTTACCAGCTTCCGCCAGCATCTTCACAAGGTCTTTTGCTTTTGTTCTTGAGTTGATATGCACATCTGACCAAAGCACGTTCATTTCTGGTACACAGAACCCAGCTCCTTCTTGAGTGGTATGATGGCTGGACATTCCCATCTTATTTGTACTTGCGTATAATTGTTTGTAAAGATGAACAAGGCAACTTCAAGTATCTGGAAATTGCCCCCAAGGATGAACCAGAACTTGTGGAAGTCCACAATTCTCTTCCTGAGATCTTGGCTAATTTCTTTTGACTTTCCCATGATGCTACACAAAGAAGCAGTGTGTTTCAGGTGTGCATTAAAATACATCCACAGGTGTGTCTCTAATTAACTCAGATGTTGCCAATAAACCTATCAGACGTTTCCAAAGACATGGCATCATCATATAGGCTGTCCCATATTGATTAAAGGCATAGTACTCTTAGGGGTACTTTGCACGCTGTGACATTGCTAGCCGATTGTAGCGATGCCGAGCGCGATAGTCCCGGCCCCCGTCGCACATGCGATATCTTGTGATAGCTGCCGTAGCGAACATTATCGCTACGGCAGCTTCACACGCACTTACCTGCCCTGCGACGTCGCTCTGGCCAGCGACCCGCCTCCTTCCTAAGGGGGCGGGTTATGCGGCGTCACAGCGACGTCACACGGCAGGCGGCCAATAGAAGCGGAGGGGCGGAGATGAGCGGGACGTAAACATCCCACTCACCTCCTTCCTTCCTCATTGCAGGCAGGACGCAGGTAAGGAGAAGTTCCTCACTCCTGCGGCTTCATACACAGCGATGTGTGCTGCCGCAGGAACGAGGAACAATATCGTACCTGTCGCTGCAGCGAAATTATGGAAATGACTGACACTACACAGATCCCCGATTTTCAATGCTTTTGCGATCGTTTATTGGTGCTTTTAGGCTTTACACATTGTGACATGGTTACCGACGCCGGATTTGCGTCACTTTCGATTTGACCCTGATGATATCGCAACGTGCAAAGTACCCCTTAGTGTATGTAAACTTTTGAGTTTGCAAAAAGTAATAAAACAATGACTTAAAACATTCTCTCTCTTATTATTCTGGCACTTGGCAAATATAAATAATTTTGGTTCTTAACTTCACCTAAAACGGGAAAGGTTTATTCTGATTTAATGTCAGATAGTGAGAAAAACACGCAGATGTGTCTTTTTAGATAGTGTATGTAAACTTCTGGTTTCAACTGTATCTAATGTGTATGTGGCTCTTCGGGAACATCTAAGCAGGGGCAACACCAGTGCTGGAGTATAGGAAGCGAGTACCACCCGTCCCACAGTCTTTGTGGGCACCTAGTACCATAACTAAGGAAAGTTAATGACCAATATGAAGTCAATACTGTTATAAATGTTCGCGATGATGTCACAAATGCCAATCTCTTGCCGTGCAGGATGTAGATCTCCATCATTGTCAGTATCCCTCCCCCCCCATTTTGTGAGGAACAAAAGTAACTGAGAAATCAGATTATTCCAATGACATTCTATGAACAAAACAAGCGCGTTTTCTGGCATTGCCCCACATCACCATTAATTAGAAGGACAGTATTAGTCAGAGCTGAACAGTCTCATAATTATTTCCATTGATTTGAAAACAGATTACATTAAGGATGAGGGTTGGCAATCAAAAGAGCAGCTTCAACTTATCTTTTTGCTTTTCCTTTTTGCATTTCTATCTCTGCTGGTCTATTTTTAACCCTTTTCATTCACAAGAGATCTAACACCTTCATTGAGGTGTCCATGTACTGTATATACCACAGCTTTTTTTCATTGATGTGTCCAACTCTGTATATATTAAATATATATCTATATATATATATATATATATATATATATATATATATATACAGTTAGGTCCAGAAATATTTGGACAGTGACACAATTTTCGCGAGTTGGGCTCTGCATGCCACCACATTGGATTTGAAATGAAACCTCTACAACAGAATTCAAGTGCAGATTGTAACGTTTAATTTGAAGGTTTGGACAAAAATATCTGATAGAAATTGTAGGAATTGTACACATTTCTTTACAAACACTCCACATTTTAGGAGGTCAAAAGTAATTGGACAAATAAACCAAACCCAAACAAATTATTTTTATTTTCAATATTTTGTTGCGAATCCTTTGGAGGCAATCACTGCCTTAAGTCTGGAACCCATGAACATCACCAAACACTGGGTTTCCTCCTTCTTAATGCTTTGCCAGGCCTTTACAGCCGCAGCCTTCAGGTCTTGCTTGTTTGTGGGTCTTTCCGTCTTAAGTCTGGATTTGAGCAAGGGAAATGCATGCTCAATTGGGTTAAGATCTGGTGATTGACTTGGCCATTGCAGAATGTTCCACTTTTTTGCACTCATGAACTCCTGGGTAGCTTTGGCTGTATGCTTGGGGTCATTGTCCATCTGTACTATGAAGCGCCGTCCGATCAACTTTGCGGCATTTGGCTGAATCTGGGCTGAAAGTATATCCCGGTACACTTCAGAATTCATCCGGCTACTCTTGTCTGCTGTTATAAACACAAGTGACCCAGTGCCATTGAAAGCCATGCATGCCCATGCCATCACGTTGCCTCCACCATGTTTTACAGAGGATGTGGTGTGCCTTGGATCATGTGCCGTTCCCTTTCTTCTCCAAACTTTTTTCTTCCCATCATTCTGGTACAGGTTGATCTTTGTCTCATCTGTCCATAGAATACTTTTCCAGAACTGAGCTGGCTTCATGAGGTGTTTTTCAGCAAATTTAACTCTGGCCTGTCTATTTTTGGAATTGATGAATGGTTTGCATCTAGATGTGAACCCTTTGTATTTACTTTCATGGAGTCTTCTCTTTACTGTTGACTTAGAGACAGATACACCTACTTCACTGAGAGTGTTCTGGACTTCAGTTGATGTTGTGAACGGGTTCTTCTTCACCAAAGAAAGTATGCGGCGATCATCCACCACTGTTGTCATCCGTGGACGCCCAGGCCTTTTTGAGTTCCCAAGCTTACCAGTCACTTCCTTTTTTCTCAGAATGTACCCGACTGTTGATTTTGCTACTCCAAGCATGTCTGCTATCTCTCTGATGGATTTTTTCTTTTTTTTCAGCCTCAGGATGTTCTGCTTCACCTCAATTGAGAGTTCCTTAGACCGCATGTTGTCTGGTCACAGCAACAGCTTCCAAATGCAAAACCACACACCTGTAATCAACCCCAGACCTTTTAACTACTTCATTGATTACAGGTTAACGAGGGAGACGCCTTCAGAGTTAATTGCAGCCCTTAGAGTCCCTTGTCCAATTACTTTTGGTCCCTTGAAAAAGAGGAGGCTATGCATTACAGAGCTATGATTCCTAAACCCTTTCTCCGATTTGGATGTGAAAACTCTCATATTGCAGCTGGGAGTGTGCACTTTCAGCCCATATTATATATATATAATTGTATTTCTGAACATGTTTTTGTAAACAGCTAAAATAACAAAACTTGTGTCACTGTCCAAATATTTCTGGATCTAACTGTATATATATATAGTTTATTTTTTCATTGATCTGACTATATATACTTTTATTTATATGTTTTTTTTTTCTCTTTGTATTCCACTGTCAATTGTTCAACTTCTAAAAACGACTACCCATAATGCCTTAATAAAGGCCTTCTGCTATAAGTCAGAGCAAAGAGATGCTCACAAAGAGGTTCTATTGCTCTGTGAAAGCCAACCTGTCCATATATTACTTCTAATACTACATTTCACTTTCTGAAGGCTATTGCATGGAAAATCTTTGGTCAGAGGTAGACCCTTCATCCCTTCCTGAGATATTCCCTTTAAATAAAATCTATCCATAGGAACTACCCTCCTAAGCCGTCTATATTGATATGCAGATCATGAAAAGTTGAATAAAATGATACCATGATATCTGTGATTCAATGTCTTATTCCAGATAAAGCCACATTTTTGTGGAGGGGTGTACTCACTTTTGTGATATACTGTATGTCCGGCCCATAGATCTTAACAGCTCGTTTACATATTAAGAAATATGTGGATTTCTCTGTCATAAGACATTGGATCACAGATATCAAGGTATCACTTTATTCTGCCTCCTATGATTTGCAGATGCTCATATACCAGAGACTGCTTCGGACGATTAAACATACTGGTCAATTCCCTTTAAAGCAAACCTGTCCCACCTCTGAACACTATTAATCTGCAGATATTGGGTTAATCTGCAAGTTAATAATGTTTCAAACCCATTCAGCTGCCGCACCAAACCCCTGGCTACCAAGAGGAAATTCCTCCTGGCAGCCTCGGGCTTTCATGGAGGCACAACTGGTGCCACTTTAGTCACCACTGAGTACATAGTGAGAGGTAGCTGTAACCACATGCTGGCATTTACTGACCACTGTCTATGATGCACTGATGAGCCTAGTATCAGTCAGTGCATGGGCGCGATCAGTCAGGGGTGCAGCTAGTGCACTGAGTGGTGACTGAAGCCGCGCTGGGTGCGCCTCTATGAAAGCCTGAGGCTACCAGGAGTAATAAAGTACATTTCCTCCCAGTAGCTAAGCTTTCATTGCAGCAGCTGGGCTTCTTTGGAACTCTATTAACCTACACATTAAGCCCATATCTGCAGATAACTAGCGTTTTGAGACATCACAGGTTCCCTTTAAGACCACACCAATCCAAAGTTACTTCCAGAAAAAGGGCTTGTGTGCCCTCTGTAGGACGTGGTTGGCTTGCCTCCACTCCTATGATGTTTACATAATGTCTGATGAATGCTATACTGAATGCAATGTAATGTAGTAATTTTTTAAAGTCAATGTCTAAGTGTGGCAGCTGCTGGAGACTACAGGCTAGCAATGTGGCAGAGCCAGAGCAGTGCAGCGCTCGGGGCTGCCTGACGACCTAGGGTTTAATGTGTTTTCTTACATACTGCATTTTACTGCTTAATGTGTATTATATAGTAAGTTGATTGTATAATGAATATTAACCAAGTATAGTTGTGCCCCTTGTTTCCTGGGTACTGAGAGGAAAAGTGAAAGGAGTAACTAATGACCGGTGGGGTCGGCTGTGGAAACAGACCAGAGGAGAGTCAGTTCTGCAGTAGAGTTCCTGGTGTGTAGATGGTGCTTTGTAACTTGGACCTGTCGGGAAACCTGGAGGTATCCTCCAAGTGTCTGGAGCCTACGGCTCACCTCGGTATGGACTTAGAAAAGTCCAGGGATTAGATGGACGTGCCCGGGAGAGAGAGTTCCTCGGGAGGGGAAGTTGAGAGGATTGAAGCCGTCTGAGGCAGTGACTGAACACAGGTCAGTGCGGAGAGAAGTACAGGGGTGAAATGGAGACTTAGGCTCGGCAGCTGGAAGACTAGTTTCCAGTCAGTGGGCTACGCAAGATGAAGTACCCCAGGAAACAGCAGAAACAGAACCAGATTATATTGGCCATGTCTGTCGTGAAGGAGAAAGGGTTAAATATAAGCTCAAAGTTGTTTTGCCCAGAGCTCTCTGGTGTCCTGTGTTTAACTGAACCATCCATGATGATGACTGACTGCGGGGTGGTGGACGCTGCCCTGAAGAGTACATTAAGTGTTGCACACCCCACCCAAAGTGGTCTACAAGCACCGGGTCTCTCTGGTGCAGGGGTGCAGAGCCCTCATGGCCCTGCATCTGCATCTTCCTTCATGCCCTCCTGAATGCGTGAGACCTGTAACGATGGGACTTGTCTGTGTGTAATTTTATTTTGTATTGTTTTATGTTGTTCTTTTTTCACCCAAACTCTTAAAAAACATTTTCCTCTTACATGCTGGCCATTGAAAGAGGCTGTCATGATCAGATAATACAGTGATAGTAAAACATTTCTGTTTTTCACAAAGCTATCCACAGGTTCTCTGAATGGGACTGAGCTATAATATCTGACACAACCTGTGGATTGGCAAGGCACTGTTTCTAAAAGAGAAATAGCTACGGTAGTTTTATTGTGAATTCCCTTAATTTCTCCTTTTTTGAATATTTCTGAATATTAAAAAGAATAAAATGAACAAAATGTCCTAAAAATACAAATGCGACCTTGAAATGTAAGAACAATTGGCAACAGCAACTACTGAAAATAGTATGCCAAGAGTTTTCTTTTAAAATTATGGGCTTTGTGTATAGATGACCTATGCAAATTGGCATTCATAATAGAGGACATCCCAGATATCTCGCCTGTGAATACGGTCCCATGAACCTCTGTCCTTGGGATATGTTTTCTGTATCTTATTCTTTCTTTCAATAGCTTTTGCATAACAACTATTACAACTGTGCTCCCAACACTCAGGAGACGCCTTATCTGCAGCAAAGAAACAAATCCAACGATATTTGTTATAACTCTATAAAATGAATTTTTACATTCTATGAAAAGGAAGAACCGGGCCTGACAGCGTGATTTATTGCACAAATTCTCAATCCAAGGGTGTAAATGAATACGGGCCTCATATAGACCAGAGTGTACACTGAAGACAATCAATTAGCATGTAATCTTGGCCAGTGGGATATCTTGGGATTATTTATCACAGTCTTCCGGCTGCTGAAAATTTAATAAAAAAAAAGAATTAAAAATAGAATGAAAATCAGATTAATTTTATTGACCTGTATTCATCTGTGTCGTTGTGTCTTTATTGCAATTGGTGCGCTGAATTTATATGCAATGTACACCCCATACAGTTATCTATACATACAGTGACGGAACACTCCTACAAACCCCATACCCATTACAAAACACTCATTATATACAATGAAATTATTTAATCCGGCATCTGGTAATACAAATATAATATGGCTATAGTAACAAAAAAAAAACTGCAAGATAGTGCAGCATTTTTAAAATTTTACAAGACCAAAAACAGGGTCCTCAGAAGAATAGCAAAGTTATACTAGCAGAATAAATAGCCAATGTGCACTGTGTGCAGAATTATTGGGCAAGTTGTATTTAAGAGGATTTTTGTTTATTATTGGTCAACAACTACTGTATGTTCTCAATCAACCCAAAAGACTCCTAAATGTCAAAGCTTAATATTTTTGGAATTTGGAGTGGGTTTTTTTTTTTTAGATTTGGCTATCTTAGGAGGATATCTGTTTGTGCAGGTAAATATTACTGTGCAGAATTATTAGGCAACTTAATAAAAACCAAATCTATTCCCATCTCACTTGTTTATTTTCACCAGGTAAACCAATATAACTGCACAAAATTTAGGAATAAACATTTCTGACATGCAAAAACAAAACCCCAAAAACTTAGTGACCAATATAGCCACCTTTCTTTATGATGACATTCCACAGCCTACCATCCATAGATTCTGTCAGTTGCTTGATCTGTTTATGATCAACATTGCGTGCAGCAGCCACCACAGCCTCCAGACACTGTTCGGAGAGGTGTACTCTTTTCCCTCCCTGTAGATCTTACATTTTATGAGGGACCACAGGTTCTTTATGGGGTTCAGATCAGGTCAAGGGGGCCATGTCATTATTTTTTCATCTTTTAGACCTTTACTGGCCAGCCACGCTGTGGAGTAGTTGGATGCATGTGATGAAGCATTGTCCTGCATGAAAATCATGTTTTTCTTGAACGATACCGACTTCTTCCTGTACCACTGCTTGAAGAAGTTGTCTTCCAGAAACTGGCAGTAGGTCTGGGAGTTGAGCTTCACTCCATCCTCAACCCGAAAAGGTCCCACAAGTTCACCTTTGATAATACCAGCCCATACCAGTACCCCACCTCCACCTTGCTGGCGTCTGAGTCGGAGTGGAGCTCTCTGCCCTTTACTGATCCAGCCTCTGGCCCATCCATCTGGCCCATCAAGAGTCACTCTCATTTCATCAGTCCATAAAACCTTTGAAAAATCAGTCTTAAGATATTTCTTGGCCCAGTCTTGACGTTTTATCTTATGTTTCTTGTTCAAAGGTGGTGGTTTTTCAGTCTTCCTTACCTTGGCTATGTCCCTGAGTATGGCACACCTTGTGCTTTTTGATACTCCAGTAATGATGCAGCTCTGAAATAGGCCAAACTGGTGGCAAATGGCATCTTGGCAGCTTCACACTTGATTTTCCTCAATTCATGGCCAATTATTTTGCGCCTTTTTGCCCAACACGCTTCTTGCGACCCTGTTGGCTATTTGCCATGAAACACTTGATTGTTCGGTGATCACACTTCAAAAGTTTGGCAATTTCAAGACTGCTGCATCCCTCTGCAAGACATCTCACAATTTTTCAGAGCCCGTCAAATCTCTCTTCTGACCCATTTTGCCAAAGGAAAGGAAGTTGCCTAATAATTAAGCACACCTTATATAGGGTGTTGATGTCATTACACCGCACTAGTGATGAGCGAGTAATAAAAAGCTCGGGTGCTCGAAGCTCGGGCCGAGCATCCCAAGATACTCGTGTACTCGGGCCGAGCAACGAGCCCAATGTTATCCTATGGGAGACCCGAGTATTTTTGTGAAATGACCCCCCGGCAGCATGGAGAAACCCTAAAAATGTCACAAAAGTCTCAGAAGAGTGCTCAAATGACATGGCAACAGCATGGGGAAGACCCCTTGAAGCATTTATCACTCAAAAGTCACAGCTGTGAACAATTTTGTCCGCGTTTCACGCCATTTTTACGGACTCACCAGAAAACCTTCCAAAATGACCCCAAAATGATTTTTCATGGCAGAAATGTTAAGGGCACATACCCAATAGTGAGATAGAGCTGGTGTATGTTACTTTTTGAGATTAATACATGAAAGATTTTACGTGAAAACATTGTGTGGCACTCCGATGTCCCTGAGAAGAGACGTACATGAAGGCCTCTTGAGTCTAATGTGCCCATTTTGAGGAAGTGAGTCTTTGTAGTATTTTCCTTTGCCAGGGCAGTCCAAAATTGTGAGGTTCACCAATGCCCCTGCATAGAGACGTGCATGAGGGCCTGTAAACCTAAAGTGCCCATTGTAAGGAAGTGGGTGTATTGTAGTATAGCCCTTTGGCAGGGCAGCCAAAAATTGAGAGGCTCCACATTGTCCCTGGATAGAGACGTGCATGAGGGCCTGTAAACTTGAAGTGCCCATTGTAAGGAAGTGGGTCTATTGTAGTATAGCCCTTTGGCAGGGCAGGCAAAAATTGAGAGGCTCCACATTGTCCCTGGATAGAGACGTGCATGAGGGCCTGTAAACTTGAAGTGCCCATTGTAAGGAAGTGGGTCTATTGTAGTATAGCCCTTTGGCAGGGCAGCCAAAAATTGAGAGGCTCCACATTGTCCCTGGATAGAGACGTGCATGAGGGCCTGTAAACTTGAAGTGCCCATTGTAAGGAAGTGGGTGTATTATAGTATAGCCCTTTGGCAGGGCAGCCAAAAATTGGGAGGCTCCACGTTGTCCCTGGGTAGAGACGTGCATGAGGGCCTGTAAACTTGAAGTGCCCATTGTAAGGAAGTGGGTCTATTGTAGTATAGCCCTTTGGCAGGGCAGCCAAAAATTGGGAGGCTCCACGTTGTCCCTGGATAGAGACGTGCATGAGGGCCTGGAAACCTGAAGTGCCCATTGTAAGGAAGTGGGTCTATTGTAGTATAGCCCTTAGGCAGGGCAGCCAAAAATTGGGAGGCTCCACGTTGTCCCTGGATAGAGACGTGCATGAGGGCCTGTAAACCTGAAGTGCCCATTGGAAGGAAGTGGGTCTATTGTAGTATAGCCCTTTGGCAGGGCAGCCAAAAATTGGGAGGCTCCACGTTGTCCCTGGATAGAGACGTGCATGAGGGCCTGTAAACCTGAAGTGCCCATTGTAAGGAAGTGGGTCTATTGTAGTATAGCCCTTAGGCAGGGCAGCCAAAAATTGGGAGGCTCCACGTTGTCCCTGGATAGAGACGTGCATGAGGGCCTGTAAACCTGAAGTGCCCAATGGAAGGAAGTGGGTCTATTGTAGTATAGCCCTTTGGCAGGGCAGCCAAAAATTGGGAGGCTCCACGTTGTCCCTGGATAGAGACGTGCATGAGGGCCTGTAAACCTGAAGTGCCCATTGTAAGGAAGTGGGTCTATTGTAGTATAGCCCTTAGGCAGGGCAGCCAAAAATTGGGAGGCTCCACGTTGTCCCTGGATAGAGACCTGTTAGGTTCTTAGTGCCTCCGTGCTTGCATTTAAAAACCGCACATGTGTGCCTGTTGGTGGCAGCTTTCCGCTGCACTTGTGTGCATTTTGCAAAAACTTGGATATAACGCACAAGTCTAGTGAATACACATCAGCACAGCATTGCAAAATGCGCAAGGGCGTTGTCAACGAACAAGGAAGTGGACGTGATGGTGGTGCAGGCAGAGACCGAGGTCGTGTGCAAGCTCTAATTTCGCCACAACAAAGGGCCACATCTACTCGCTCGCACGTCCTGTCCCAAATTCTTGGGGACCGCAGCAGTACACCGCTCTTGAACCAAGACCAGTGTCAACAGGTTGTTAGTTGGATAGCGGATAATGCTTCCAGTCAGATTGGCACCACCACAAACACTCTGTCTTCCACACGGTCAAGTGTCAGTAGCCGTGATACTGCACCGCACATTTTGGAACCTGATCCTCCTTCCTACCACCAGGCCGAGTACACGTCCACGGACATTACTGATCCCACACTTGGACACTCGGAAGAGCTGTTCGTTCACGTTTCCATTCACACATTCTGGCCTCTCGCCAGCTCCTGTTGAAGTGGGTCATGAGGAGATCGTATGTACAGATGCCCAAATATTTCAGCAGCCATTTTCTCACGAAGTTGGCAACGTGTCTCAACAAGGGGTGGACGATGATGAGACACAATTGTCAGGAAGTCAGGAGGAGCAGGGTGCGGAAGACGAAGACGACGTGGTGGCTGATCCAGTAACTGACCCAACCTGGCAGGAGGATATGCAGAGCGAGGACAGCAGTGCACAGGGGGAGGGAGGCGTAGCATCCCAACAGGCAGTAAGAAGTAGGGTGGTGGCCCCAGGCAGACGTCAGGCAACTGTTCCCCGGAACAACACGACACAAGGTGCCTGTACAAATATTAGGTCTTCCCGAGTCTGGCAGTTTTTTAAGTTGGCTCCAGATGATTCTAAAAAGGCCATTTGCAACAGCTGCCGTGCCAGCATGAGCAGGGGTA
The DNA here is from genome assembly GCF_048569485.1 of Anomaloglossus baeobatrachus. NCBI lineage: Eukaryota > Metazoa > Chordata > Amphibia > Anura > Aromobatidae > Anomaloglossus > Anomaloglossus baeobatrachus. Next base: position 130,348,350 of record NC_134363.1, on the reverse strand, counting down.
CCAAAACTAGCAGCCTGACCACCACCAGAATGATCAGGGACATGTCAGCCAAGCACCCGACTTTGTGGGATGTACAACAGAGTCGAGGAGCAGTGCTTGCTGATGTCACTGCTACATCTTCGCTTGTTGTGCATGCGAGCCAATCCCCTGTCCATGCTGCCCGCGAACAAGCCTCCTCCGGCCCTGCACCTCTGCGTTGCCCACGCAGAAATAACACCATCATCAAGCACGTCCTTGTCCCAGCGCAGCGTTCAGTTATCCATTCAGCACACCTTTGAACGCAGGCGCAAATACACTGACAACGCCCCACATGCCACACTTCTAAATGCTAACATTTCGCGACTGCTTGCGCTGGAAATGTTGCCTTTTAGGCTGGTTGAGACAGAAGCATTCCGCGACCTGATGGTGGCAGCTGTCCCACGTTACTCGGTCCCCAGCCGCCACTATTTCTCCCGGTGTGCCGTCCCCGCATTGCATAACCACGTGTCACAAAACATCACACGTGCCCTGAACAACGCTGTTTCACCCAAAGTCCACCTAACCACAGGCACGTGGACAAGTGCATGTGGGCAAGGCCGCTACATCTCGTTGACGTCACACTGGGTTAATATTGTGGAAGCTGGGACCCAGTCTGAGCGAGGGACGTAACACGTCCTTCCCACACCAAGGTTTGCAGGCCCTACCTCAGTCAGTGTTTCACCCACACTCTACAGCTCCGGAATGTCATGCTCCTCAGCCTCCTCCTCCTCCTGCGCATCCTCATCCACTTTACCCTCCACACCAGTCCCAAGCTGGAATTGTCGCGGGCGGAGGAGGGGACGCTGCGCTCTCCCACTGCTCGGGTCCGGCTGCTGCTGCTCTACGGCTGCTGCTGCTCGGTGGCTCGAGCGATGGCCGGATCCCGGAGGCTCGAGCGGCGCTCCTCGCCCGTGAGTGAAAAGGGGTGGTTTGGGTTTTGGGGATATTGTCCGTGACGCCACCCACGGTTGTGGTGATTGTGTGGACACCACCGCTGCTCTGGACGGGTATCCCGGGAGCCTGTGACAGGGAGCAGCTTTGTTGTTATTTCTCCCCTCCGTGGGTAGAGGGGTTGGTTGTCCCGGGGCCCGGTGATGGGGTAGAGATGGATGACAGGCGGGTAGCGGGGCCTGATGAGGTGCAGGGTCGCAGGGGCAGCGCTGTGCCGCACGGCACGGAGGTACTCACTCAGCCCAATGATGATGACACAGTTCACGGTAAAACAAGTGGCTGGATGGACGGGTCCCTCGGACGGCTGCGGTTGTTCCTCCCTGCAGGTTAGTGATGACTGTCTCTCCCTGCACCTAAGTTCAGTGTTGGTAGTGATGGTTTCCCACCGGTAACCCGCTCCCCGACCTGGATATGGGCCGGAGGAGACCCTTTTGCCCACAGGCGCTGGCCCTGGGAGACGGTTGCCCTTGGCGGTGGCGGTGTCTCCCCTTCACGGTTGTACGGTTGCCTTCTATCGTGACTTGGCTGTTTGGAAACCCTGAGGTCCCCTTCACTAACGGATTTGGCAAATTCACGGCGACACCAAGCCTTGCCGGGATCCGAAAGGCCCCTGCCAATGGTGCTGTCTTCTCTTTGTATACCAGTCCGGTACGGCCAGGTCACCACCCATCCACGGTCCTTACGGCAGACTCCAATCGGCCTCCACTGCAGACGGTCACCACATCCTGCCAACCTTGCTGTCCTGTCCGGGCCACACACCCGGACCAACTTCAGGTTCTTTGCTGTCACTTTTCTCCTCTCTACTACTTTCCTCCTTCCACTTCCTTAGCTTAACTCTCACTGCCTGTGTTTTCCCTCCTCCTTGGTGAGTGGAGACCAACCGCCTGGCTCCACCCCCTGGTGTGGACAACAGCCCCTGGGGAAGGCAACAAGGATTTTGTGTTTTGACTATGATATGCCTGCAGGGAGTGTGGGGTGTGTAAGTGTTGTGCTCTGTGGCCCCTGGCTTGTCCAGGGCGACACAGAAGCACTGCAGCACTGCCTCGGCGAAGCGGCAACAGGCTGTGCTGAAGCTAATCTGCATAGGTGACAAACCCCACAATTCAGAAGAGGTGTGTACAGCTCTGAAACAGCAGGCAGATCACTGGCTCACACCTCTGAACCTAAAGCCAGGAAAGGTTGTGTGTCACAATGGCCGGAACCTGGTGGCGGCTTTGAGGCGAGGCCAGCTGACACATGTTCCATGCGTGGCCCATGTGCTCAACCTCGTGGTTCAGCGGTTTCTAAAGTCATACCCAGAGCTGTCTGATCTGCTGGTAAAAGTTCGCCGCCTGTCTGTACATTTTCGAAAGTCACCTACTGCTTCAGCCGGCCTTGCCGGCTTTCAGCGCTTTTTGCATCTTCCGGCTCACAGACTGGTGTGTGATGTCCCCACGCGTTGGAATTCAACTCTGCACATGTTGGTCAGGATATGTGAGCAGAAGAGGGCAGTTGTTGAGTACCTGCATCACCTAAGCCGTAGGGAAATGGGTCAAACTCCACACATAACACCTGAGGAGTGGAGATGGATGTCCGACCTATGTACCATCCGCCAAAACTTTGAGGACTCCACCAAGATGGTGAGCGGCGATGACGACATTATTAGCGTCACCATACCGCTTCTCTGCCTTCTAAAATGGTCTCTGCTCAAAAAACAACCATGATGCATTTCAGGCGGAGCGCGATGAGTTTGTGCAAGAAACAGTAGTGGGTGTGGGTGATAACACACAGCCCAGCCTCGTTTCATCACAACGTGCAGTGGAGGACTATGACGAGGAGGAGGATGAAGACATGGAGCAACTCTCTGGCCAAATTGAGGATATGACATGCAGTCATATCCTCGGTTCAGCGTGGCTGGCCAGAGGACAGGGTAGATGAGGAGGAGGAGGAGGAGGAGGAGGAGGAGGACAGCATGTTCAGTCATCGTGTTGGTCAGGATACTGAAGTGATGGCTATTAAGAGTCTGGCACACATGGCTGACTTTATGGTAAGCTGCCTGTCTCGTGACCCTCGCGTTAAGAACATCTTTGCCGACAATCATTACTGGTTGGTAACACTGTTACACCCACGCTACAAGGAGAACTTTATGTCTCTTATTCCCGAGGCGAAGAGGTCAGGCAAAATGCAGCAATTCCAGAAGGCCATAGTCACGGAAGTAGGCAAAGCATTCCCCTCACAAAACGCTAGCGGCATAGGTCAGGAATCAGTGGACAACCAAGGCGTACAGCCGAGAGAGGCACAAGTCCAATACGCCAGAGGTAGGGGAACAGTCTTTAAGATGTGGGACAGTTTTCTCAGGCCCTCACATACCACAGCCCCTGAGGTGCGGGGTAGTGCCACAAAAAATCCTAAGTTTGCCCAGATGCTCAAGGAGTACCTTGCAGATCAAACAACTGTACTCCGACATTCCTCTGTGCCTTACAATTAATGGGTATCCAAGCTGGACACGTGGCATGAATTGGCTCTCTACGCCTTCGAAGTCCTGGCCTGCCCTGCCGCTAGCGTTTTGTCAGAGCGTGTTTTTAGTGCCGCAGGTGGAATCATTACAGATAAACGCACCTGCCTGTCAACTGTAAATGTTGACAGGCTGACTCTGATCAAGATGAACAAGGGTTGGATTGGGCCAGACTTCACCACACCACCAGCAAATGAGAGCGGAATTTAAAGTTTGCCATGTACCTACACTCACCCATGGGTACACACTTCTGGACTTTGGCTAATCGCTGGACTGCTCCTCCTTCTCCTCATGCGCCATCATGATGACCGTTACAATAGTTAGGCCGTTGTTTCAGGTATACCCCCAGTGGTAAATTTTTTCGACCATTCTTTCAGAATGGACATTACAACGACAGGCGACCCGCTCCTTTGCAATGGGAACAATGTTTTGAGGCCCTTATGCACATCTCTATCCAGGGACAATGTGGAGCCTGACGCTGCCACCGACTGCAACACACACGTGCGGTTTTTAAATGCAAGCACGGACGCAATAAGAACCTAACTGGTTTTTAGGAGCGACAATTACTGAGAAGTCTGACACTATCAGCCACTGCTGACTGACGTGTATTATACACTAGACTTGTGCGTTATATAATAGTTTGTGCAAAACGTGCACCTGTACGCTGCCACCGACAGACACACACGTGCTGTTTTTAAATGCAAGCACGGACGCAATAAGAACCTAACTGGTTTTTAGGAGCGACAATTACTGAGAAGTCTGACACTATCAGCCACTGCTGACTGACGTGTATTATACACTAGACTTGTGCGTTATATAATAGTTTGTGCAAAACGTGCACCTGTACGCTGCCACCGACAGACACACACGTGCTGTTTTTAAATGCAAGCACGGACGCAATAAGAACCTAACTGGTTTTTAGGAGCGACAATTACTGAGAAGTCTGACACTATCTGGACTGTTTTAGACTGTGTACACCAGCCCCAGATATCATGAAGGCTGGTATACGGTCACCACTAGGAATGGCTATATACCCTGCCTGCCTGCCTGCCTGTATACTGCTACAATAGTCCTGACAAGGACTCTTCTGGTCACTAGCCTGTATTCCGACCTGGCTATACCCTGCCTGTATATAGCAACAATAGTCCTGAGAAGGACTCTGCTACTGTACTCCGACCTGGCTATACCCTGCCTGCCTGTATACAACTAGAATAGTCCTGAGAAGGACTTCTGGTCACACTGTTTGCAGCCCTGCTCCGGAACTAACTATAAAGGGCCGCAAAGCTTTCCCTGAATCAGCGACACTCTCCCTGCACTGACTGTCTGGATAGCTGTGAGCAGAGCACAGCGCGCCGGCCGGTATAAAGGCTCGGTCACGCTGTGCAGGCCGGCCAATCACTGCAATTCCACAACTAACAGGGCTGTGGCATTGCAGTGGTCTGCCAGCCAATCCCTGCATGAGGGCTGGCTCTCAAAAGAGCGCCAACATGCAGAAATGAAGACCACGAGTACAGCACGAGTATCGCGAGATTACTCGGTCCCCGCCGAGCAGCCCGAGTACAGCGATACTCGTGCGAGTACCGAGTAGTTACAAGCATGCTCGCTCATCACTACACCACACCCCTCCTCATTACAGAGATGCACATCACCTGATTTACTTAATTGGTAGTTGGCACTCAAGCATATACAGCTTGGAGTAGGACAACATTTATAAAAATAATCATGTGATCAAAATGCTCATTTGCCTAATAATTCTGCACACAGTGTATGTCTATCTGATACTAAAGATTTGAACAGAATTTGGGCCTTTCCAGCAGTTTATGTTTTCTGGCCTCAGGTGTTTCTGGTTGGTGTCCACTCCCTTCCCCTATATATGGTCACATCTCCCAGTAGTGGGGGCCTGTTATTCTGAATTCATTCTGAAGCTTAGCTCAAGGTGTAAGGAACAGCTGTGTCCTTGTTGCAGTGAAGTGGAGTAGGCTGCAGTCCTGATATCTGACTGCAGCTGTTAAGTTGGACTTTATCCCTTGTTGTTTCCCCTGTCTGTTGTACCATCCCCTTCATATTGTATTAGTGCAGCTGTGGGACTAGTGATCTGTACCTGCACTCTCACTAGCCAGTGTTTACTGCAGTGTCTCTCAAGGCTTCAAGTATCCTGCTCAGCGACAGGTGCAGAACCTGTATAAGGACTGGCTAGGAGTGCAGGGTGCAGCTGCAGGTGAGTTCACGAGGTGTCCATCATCCTTCTCCCTAGTTCTAGGGCCCACCACTGTTTATGCGTCCCCGATGCACCCCTTGCTGGTTGTTGATGAACCCCTTGTTGTTGTGTCTCTCACCTCATGCGGGACCTTCCCCAAGTCTGTTCTGTGACATAATAACTGGCCTCCTGTACTGGGAGATGTGACCATATATAGGGGAAGGGAGTGGTCACCAACTGAGGCCTGGAGTCAGAAGCTGCTGGAAAGCAAAACTGACATTAACCCTTACAGCAATAAAAGAAAGGGAATACATTTAATTTGAGCAGTCTCAGATGGTAAAGAGAGACTCTAGTCCAGATCCTGTCACAAGTCTCTAGTAGCAGAGAGATGACCATGATAGGTACAGGAAATCCACAGAAGGTGCTGCATCACACAGGGTACACAATACAATGGAGCATCCTGAGCTAGGGAGAGGGAAGTGGAGTCATCACTTGCACTCACCTGAGCTGTACCCTGCACTTCCTGATGTCCCTATATGGTTTCTTTCATCCCGTCACCAATCACGTGCCTAAGCCCTTGCTTGCCCTAAACTCACTCTGGCTAGTGAGCAGGCTGGTGAGAGCACACATCTTACCTCTGCAATAAAGAAAAACCAGGGTAGAAGAACAGACGGGGAAATAGAAACAAAAAGGAAAAACAATCTAAACAGCTACAATGCAGCTAACATCACAGCTGCAAATGGCAGAAAGCAAAAAGCTTCTTTCTGAGCCTGAATCCTTCCAAACTGAACCGCATAGAAGTAATAAGGATTCAGATTCTATCACCAGCATCAGATGATAGAATACATGACTTTATATAGTGATGGGGACTTGTAGCAAAAGAGCTGCACCTAGGATTAAAGCTACATGCAGCAGCCAGACAGAAAAGAGTCTATAAGCAAGTAGATGTTATTTAAATACCAATAGTGGATCTGCAAACTCTGAGGCATTTCATCTTCTGATTCTGTGATTTCCCCCAGGCGGGACACACTCATGACAGGTGCCCACTGAAATTTTCAATCTGTGGCTATGCCAGGTCCTTCAGAGCTCTCAGTGCTATTTGTAGATGATTTCTGCTCCAGTGACATATGAGGAACCCAGGTTCTATGTATGTAAGAACTCAAAAATTGGTTTCAAACATCCTTATCTTTTATTTTTTTCTGTAATTTTGTTTGTGAAAAACAATTACCATTTTCGTACAAGTTGACACCGAGCTTTCCCACACCCCTAAATGGCTAAAATTTTGGATATGTTGTCATGAACGTCTCGCTACCTGCTGTCAAAAAGTCATGTGATGGACACATAGGTACGAGTATATTGCCAGATGTCAGATGCAGCTTCAGTAACTGTGCCATCAGAATCTGAGCACTAGAAGAAGGCAAGAAGGTAACTCGGATCACTGCAAGTTAACCATTTAAAAGCTGTTATCAATCTCTGACAGCGTCATTTAAATTACATCATTGCCGAATTGCACATGCACTGGCTCCCATCGCCCTCCCGCCCCTCATTTGATCATGGGAACCCAAAAGGCTTCCATTATAGCCAGGGACCTGCTGAAGAGTCTGAGGTGTATTGAACACATGAAGAAGGAGAAATGCAAAAAGCCATGAAAAGTCATGACAACAGCTGAAATCTATGTGATTAGAAAGCAATCTTGCCACTTAGTGAAACATAATATTAGCTGGTTAAAATGATGGCCTATAAAAAGGTGTCTAATTACCAAGATACCACACAAGAAACATCTCATGATGGGTAAAACCAGTGAGCTGCCTCAATGTCATGAGCCAGGCCGGCTTTTCCCTGCTGCTGGTTACACCCAGCTCTGGTCTGGTCATATCAGGGGTTAACTTCCCTTGCCTCGTTCTGGATCCCAGGACGCTATATATTGCCTCTCTACCTATGGCTCAGTGCCAGTGATATTTCTGCCTTGCAGCTTGTATACAGGTTCTGGTGAGTGTTCCCGATCTGTTCTGTCTCCCTGCTACTGTGTCCTGACTTTGACCCTCCCCCATTCGTCTGCCTGTCCCGGACCCTGATTTCCCTCTCCTGTCTGTTGTTTGTGTTCCCTCTCCATACCTGATCTCCCGGCTTCCAACTCGGTTCTGTTTTCTGACTTTGATATTCATCCTCCCTTTGCAGTGACTTGACTTTCCTGGCTAGACCCTGACTGTTTGACTACTCTTTTGCCCCCTGGTTGTCCGCCTGTTTACTGCCTGCTGAAGTTACTCTGCTGTACTCCAGCTGCCTTTTCGTTACAGTGTTTCTTTGTCTCTCCTTCACTACTCTGCTGCCACCTAGTGGGGATTACGCTGTACTATGTCTTATTAGCCTTTGTACAGCGTGACACTCAAGACCTTTGCAACCTTATTGCTGTAAAATATACTGATATTATTGGTTACAGAAGAATTTCTAAACTACTGAAGGCTCAAGTGAACAATGTTGAGGCCATAATCTTGAAGTGGAAAGAACATTATTTCACCTTAAACCAGCCGCAATCAGGTGCTCACCACAGGATTTCAGACACAGGAGTGAAAAGAATTATTAGAAGAGTTGTCCAAGAACCAAGGACCACCTGTGGAGAGCAACAGAAAGATCTGAAATCAGCAGGTACAATTGTTTCAAAGAAAAAATAAGTAATGCACTGACCCTCCATGTCCTGTATGCACGCTAACCACACACGACTCCATTGCTGAACAAAAAGCATGTTCAACTGCACTTAAGGGCACTTTTCACGCTGCAATATCGGAACTGATATCGCTAGCGAGCGTACCCGCCCCCGTCGGTTGTGCAACACGGGCAAATTGCTGCCCGTGGCGCACAACATCGCTTACACCCGTCACACTACTTACCTGCCTAGCGACGTCGCTGTGACCGGCAAACCACCTCCTTTCTAAGGGGGCGGTTCGTGCTGCGTCACAGCGACGTCACACGGCAGCCGTGCAATAGCAGAGGAGGGGGCGGAGATGAGCGGCCGGAACATGCCACCCACCTCCTTCCTTCCTCATTGCCGGCGGGACGCAGGTACGGTGAGTTTCCTCATTCCTGCGGTGTCACACATAGTGATGCGTGCTGCTTCAGGAACGATAAACAACCTCGCTACTCACATGTCAACAATTTTTGGTGTTGGAGCGACCTCTCCCATATCAACGATTTTTACCTCTTTTGCGATCGTTTTAGGTCGCTCAGAGGTGTTACATGCTGCGATGTCGCTAACGACGCCGGATGTGCGTCACAAACCCCAACAATATATCGTTAGCGATGTCAGAGCGTGTAAAGCACCCTTTAAAGTTTGCTCAACATAATTTGAAATACTGTGAGAATAAAGTCTGGTCAGATGGGACCAAAACTGAACTCTGGATACTATAATGCACACCATGTTTGGATACCAAAAGGCAAATTACACAAAAAACACCATACCAACAGTAATGTTTGGAGGTGGGAACATCATGTTGTGGGGCTGTTTTTCAGCATACAATACTGGCAAACTTCCTATAATTGAAGGAAAGATGAATCGACAAATATACCAATACATTCTTGACAAAATTCTGCTGTCATCTACCAGGATGATGAATATTAAACAAAGGTGGACACTTCAGCAAGACAATGATCCCAAACACACAGCCAAGGAAGCTCTGAATTGGATTCAGGAAAAGAAATAAAACTGCTAGAATGGCTGAGCCGATCATCTCACCTGAATCCAATACAAAATGTATGGAAGGAATTACAGCTCAGAGTTCATAGAAGGAGCCCACGTGACATTCAGAAATTGACAAGTGATTGTGTGGAAGAATGGACAAAAATCACAGCTGAGCAATGTAGGAGACTAGTTTTTCCCTACAGGAGGCTTCTTGAATCTTCATCACCAACAAAAGCTTGTACAAAGTATTAAATAAATTTGAGTACGCATGTGCAATACTTTTTTCCTGTGTAATTTCTCATTATTATGCATAAATTAAGTTATGGACATCTATAGTGTGATTTATTTGCCTTTGTGGATTGGATGGGTTGTTACCAACATCTAGTAAGGATTTCATATCAGTACCACCTTTAGACCTGATGATATATATATATATATATATATATATTTATATATATATACAGTACAGACCAAAAGTTTGGACACACCTGCTCATTCAAATAGTTTTCTTTATTCTCATGACTCTGAAAATTGTAGATTCACATTGAAGGCATCAAAATTATGAATTAACACATGTGGAATGAAACACTTAACAAAAAAGTGTGAAACAACTGAAAATATGTCTTATATTCTAGGTTCTTCAAAGTAGCCACCTTTTGCTTTGATTACTGCTTTGCACACTCTTGGCATTCTCTTGATGAGCTTCAAGAGGTAGTTACCGGAAATCATCTTTCAACAGTCTTGAAGGAGTTCCCAGAGATGCTTAGCAGTTGTTGGCCCTTTTGCCTTCGATCTGCAGTCCAGCTTACCCCAAACCATCTCGATTGGGTTCACGTCTGGTGACTGTGGAGACCAGGTCATCTGGCGTAGCACCCCATCACGATCCTTCTTAGTCAAATAGCCCTTACACAGCCTGGAGGTGTGTTTGGGGTCATTGTCCTGTTGAAAAATAAATAATGGTCCAACTAAACGCAAACCGGATGGAATAGCACGCTGCTGCAAGATGCTGTGGTAGCCATCTGGTTCAGTATGCCTTCAATTTTGAATAAATCCCCAACAGTGTCATCAGCAAAGCACCCCCACACCATCACACCTCCTTCTCCATGCTTCACGGTGGGAACCAGACATGTAGAGTCCATCCGTTTACCTTTTCTGCGTCGCCCAAAGACACGGTGGTTGGATCCAAAGAACTCAAATTTGGACTCATCAGACCAAAGCATAGATTTCCACTGGTCTAGTGTCCATTCCTTGTGTTCTTTAGCCCAAACAAGTCTTTTCTGCTCGTTGCCAGTCCTTAGCAGTGGTTTCCTAGCAGCTATTTTCCCATGAAGGCCTGATGCACAAAGTCTCCTCTTATCAGTTGTTCTAGAGATGTGTCTGCTGCTAGAACTCTGTGTGGCATTGACCTGGTCTCTAATCTGAGCTGCTGTTAACCTGCGATTTCTGAGGCTGGTAACTCGGATAAACTTATCCTCCACAGCAAAGGTGACTCTTGGTCTTCCTTTCCTGGGGCGATCCTCATGTGAGACAGTTTCTTTGTAGCGTTTGATGGATTTTGCCACTGCACTTGGGGACACTTTCAAAGTTTTCCCAATTTTTCGGACTGACTGACCTTCATTTCTAAAGTAATGATGGCCACTCGTTTTTCTTTACTTAGCTGCTTTTCTCTTGCCATAATACAAATTCTAACAGTCTATTCAGTAGGACTATCAGGTGTGTATCCACCAGACTTCTGCACAACACAACTGATTGTCCCAACCCCATTTATAATGCAAGAAGTTCCACTTATTAAACCTGACAGGGCACACCTGTGAAGTGAAAGCCATTTCCGGTGACTACCTCTTGAAGCTCATCAAGAGAATGCCAAGAGTGTGCAAAGCAGTCATCAAAGCAAAAGGTGGCTACTTTGAAGACCCTAAAATATAAGACATATTCTCAGTTCTTTCTTATTGTTTGTTACTTTTTTGTTAAGTATTTCCTTCCACATGTGTTAATTCATAGTTTTGATGCCTTCAATGTGAATCTACAAATTTCAGAGTCATGAAAATAAAGAAAACTCTTTGAATGAGAAGGTGTGTCCAAACTTTTGGTCTGTACTGTATATACATATACACACACACACACACATACAGTAAATATATATATATATATATACACACACACACACACACACACACACACACACACACACACACACACACTGTACTGTGTATATATATATTTATATATATATATATATATACATACAGTATATATTTAATTATATATATGTTATCATATTTGGCATCATCATGTCCGTAAAGTTCAATCTATCAAGATATGAAATTACTTAAACTATACATTAAATGCTAAACAAAACCCTATAACATCAGAATTGCAATTTTTTTGGCTGTTGCACACACTTCTCTCAAAAAATACAATAAAAAGCTATAAGATGTCACATGTACTCCAAAATAGTATCAATAAGCACATCAGCTCAGGACACAAAATTAGGCCATCCAAAATAAAAAAAAGTTACAGGTCTCAGAATATGGCAACACAAGCAAACCTTTTTTATTTCTAAATTTTAAAATATTTTTCACCATTAAAATTATAAAAAATCTAAAAAAGAAACTGTACATATTTGGTATTGCTGTAATCATACTGACCTGGAAAGTCATATAGACATGCAGCCAATATACAGTGCCTTGCGAAAGTATTCGGCCCCCTTGAATTTTTCAGCCTTTTACCACATTTCAGGCTTCAAACATAAAGATAAAAATGTTAATGTTCTGGTGAAGAATCAACAACAAGTGGGACACAATTGTGAAGTTGAACAAAATGTATTGCTTATTTTAAACTTTTGTAAAAAATAAATAACTGAAAATTGGGGCGTGCAATATTATTCATCCCCTTTAAGTTAATACTTTGTAGCACCACCCTTTGCTGCGATTACAGCTGCAGTCGCTTGGGGTATGTGTCTATCAGTTTTGCACATCGAGAGACTGAAATTCTTGCCCATTCTTCCTTTGTAAACAGATGGAGCTGAGTGAGGTTGGATGGAGGCGTTTGTGAACAGCAGTTTTCAGCTCTTTCCACAGATTCTTGATTGGATTCAGGTCTGGACTGTGACTTGGCCATTCTAACACCTGGATACGTTTACTTGTGAACCATTCCATTGTAGATTTGCTTTATGTTTGTGATCATTGTCTTGTTGGAAGACAAATCTCCGTCCCAGTCTCAGGTGTTTTGCAGACTCCAACAGGTTTTCTTCAAGAATGGTCCTGTATTTGGCTCAATCCATCTACCCATCAATTTTAACCATCTTCCCTGTCCCTGCAGAAGAAAAGCAAGTCCAAACCATGATGCTGCCACCACCATGTTTGACAGTGGGGATGGTGTGTTTACGGTGATGAGCTGTGTTGCTTTTACGCCAAACATATCGTTTGGCATTGTGCCCAAATAGTTCAATTTTGGTTTCATCTGACCAGAGCACCTTCTTCTACACCTTTGGTGTGTCTCCCAGGTCGCTTGTGGCAAACTTCAAACAACCCTTTTTATGGATATCTTTGAGAAATGGCTTTACTCTTGCCACTCTTCCATAAAGGCCAGATTTGTGCAGTGTACGACTGATTGTTGTCCTATGGACAGACTCTCCCACCTCAGCTGTAGATCTCTGCAGTTCATCCAGAGTGATCATGGGCCTCTTGGCTGCATCTCCGATCAATCTTCTTGTTTGAGATGAAAGTTTGGATGGACGGCCGGGTCTTGGTAGATTTGCAGTGGTATAATACTCCCTCCATTTCAATATGATCGCTTGCACAGTGCTCCTTGGGATGTTTAAAGTTGTGGAAATCGACCAAATCCGGCTTTAAATGTCTCCACAACAGTATCATGGACCTGCCTGTTGTGTTCCTTGGGCTTCATGATGCTATCTGCGCTTTAAACAGAACACTGAGACTATCACAGAGCAGGTGCATTTATACGGAGACTTGATTACACACAGGTGGCTTATATTTATCATCATCAGTCATTTAGGACAACATTGGATCATTCAGAGATCCTCAATCAACTTCTGGAGTAAGTTTGCTGCATTGAAAGTAAAGGGGATGAATAATATTGCACGCCCCAATTTTCAGTTATTTATTTTTAAAAAAAGTTTAAAATAAGCAATAATATTTGTTCAACTTCACAATTGTGTCCCACTTGTTGTTGATTCCTCACAATAACATTAACATTTTTATCTTTATGTTTGAAGCCTGAAATGTGGGGAAAGGATGAAAAATTCAAGGGGGCCGAATACTTTCGCAAGGCACTGTATTTCTATCACACAATGAACACCATAAAACAAAAAAAAAAGAAAAACAAGAAAACAATTGTGGAATTGAGGGATTTTTTTTTGCATTTTTCACTGCATTGATTATTTTCCCCATGTTCCAGCACATAGTATAGTAAACTGAATGGTGTCACTCAAAGCAGCAACTAGTCCTACAAAAAGACAAGCCATGTCAATGGAAATATAAAAAAAAGTTATGGCTTTTGGAACAAGGGAGGCAAAAGCGAAAACACAAAAATGAGAAATTCTATGGTTATTAAAGGGTTAAGTCTCGTTTGCAACCTCAGCTTTACCAAGGTTACAAATGTGGATAGGCGTGGTATTTTCATAGATGAATTTCATTTACATCGCTTTTAAAATGTTGTCAAGTCACATAAAGAAACATAAGTGCCTTTTCCCCTGTAATCTATAATTTCATCACTTTGGGCATTTTACGATTTTAAAACTAAATTGTTGATTTGAGGCTCAATTTCATTAATTTAAGGCTGGAAAATTTGGCATCATGAGTCTTGGTGTATTTAAATTACATGTATTGCTTTCTTTCCATGGATTCCTTTTGAAATGTGTGTTGTTACATTTGTTGGCAGCTTTGATTATATTATTTAGTATTTTCTTTAACCTGTATGAATTTTATACTTATTGTTTTTTTTTGCTAACTATATTTGCAATCATAATTTATTATGTAAGCTGCCATCTTGCCTGCATCATGGGAAAAAGTCTCTACTGTCACGATTCCTCTGTGCGGAGCATCTTGCACTCAGGTGATGCTCTGCTGCACTACAGAGGCGGCAGTGACATTAATCCTCTGTGCAGGGCATTTTGCATATTTGGAGATGCTCTGCTGTGTTTTTCTGAGTACTTGCTGGCAGGTTGTTTGACAATACAGGATTCCATGCAAGTTCAGGAAGGTGCTGATTAACCCCTTCAGCCCCCGGGCACTTTCCGTTTTTGCGTTTTTGTTTTTTGCTCCTTTTCTTCCAAGAGCCGTAACTTTTTTATTATTCCGTCAATCTTGCCATATGAGGGCTTGTTTTTTGCGGGACGAGTTGTACTTTTAAATGAAATCATAAGTTTTACCATATAGTGTACTGGAAAACGGCAAAAAAATTCCAAGTGCGGAAAAATTGCAAAAAAAGTGGGATCGTACAATAGTTTTTGGGATATTTTATTCACGGTGTTCACTATATGGTAAAACTGATGTCTGGGTGTGATGCCTCAGGTCGGTGCGAGTTTGTAGACACCAAACATGTATAGGTTTACTTGTATCTAAGGGGTTAAAAAAAATTCACAAGTTTGTCCAATAAAAGTGGCGCACGTTTTGCGCCATTTTCCGAAACACGTAGAGTTCTTATTTTTTGGGATCTATGGCTCAGTGATGGCTTATTTTTTGCGTCTCGAGCTGACGTTTATAATGGTACCATTTTTGCGCAGATGCTACGTTTTGATCGCCTGTTATTGCATTTTGCGCAAAACTTGCGGTGACCAAAAAACGTAATTTTGGCGCTTGGAATTTTTTTGCCACTACGCCGTTTACCAATCAGAATAATTGATTTTATATTTTGATAGATCGGGCATTTCTGAACGCGGCGATACCAAATATGTGTATATTTATTTATTTTTTAACCCTTTAATTTTCAATGGGGGGAAAGGGGGGTGATTTGAACTTTTAGGTTTTTTGTTTTTTTTTTTATTTTTTAAAACTTTTTTTTTTACTTTTTTTTTTTATTTTACTAGTCCCCCTAGGGGGTTATAGCAATCAGCAATCCGATCGCTGATCGCTATCTGCTGATCACAGCAATACCGCTGTAATCAGCAGATTCACTCACTTTGGTTTTCCCTCTGCTCTCGGCCGAGGGAAAATGAAAGTGAAAGATCATAGCAGCAGGCGTCATCACATGACCCTGTGCTACGATGGCAACCACCGATAGTCACGTGATAACACACGTGACTTCCGGTGGGGGCGGCGGTAAGTAACAAACATGGCTGCGCGCATTTAAATCTTGCTGCCAGACTTTGGCAGCAAGATTTAAGGGGTTAATGGCCGCGGGTGGAAGCGATTCCACCCGCGGCTAGCAGGCACACATGTCAGCTGTTGAAAACAGCTGATATGTGTGCCGATCCACGCCGCCTGCCCGCGGCAGGGGGCGGGGCTTAACGGGACACGATCTATGACGGATAGATCCGTCCAAGGTCGTGAAGGGGTTAATCATGTGTTCCACCTTCCTGGTAATTGCTCTGTTTCTTAAGTGGGCAGGCTCTCCCAGAGCCTCGCCAGTGGTACTTCCTAGTTCTGCAGTTGTGCTCTTGGCTTAAGTTTCTGCTTGTTCTAATCTGACTTTCTTGACCCTGGACCACGTCTCTGCCTGCACCCTGTGTTTCTCGTTACCTCCTGGCTTTGGACCTCGGACCTCTCCCTGACCACATCTCTGTCTGGTCACTGAATCTATAAGTACACTCCTGGAATTCGGACCCTCGGTCTGTGACTTGACTGCACTTCTGTTTACTCTCTGTATCCTGACGTGTCCTCCTGTTACCTGCCCTTGTCTGACTACTCTTCCGTCTATACTACCCGTAAGTAGTGACTAGCATCACATCTACACTGTAGGTTAACACATCACCACCTAGCCTGGGAATGGGCTACATGTCCTAAACATTATTTACAAAAAAGTTGCAGTTCTGTTGCCATTGCTAAAATTATGGCAAAAAAGTACGACAAAATCTTATGTAAGTACATCCAAGTTGGCTCATATCAAATGAACACTGATCATAGCAATGAATATCCAACATTTGGAACAGAAACCAAAAGACAAATGTGCTTCATCCATGATGTATCCAGACAATGATTTTAAAGGGCATCGTGTAATGGATCATATCTCAGCGTTGGTGCTACATAAACATTTGCTACCTGTTCCCTCTGATAGGGTTTCCATAAGAGGGAAAATCTGTAATCAGTTTAATTTTGGGGGTTTCTGATAGAAATGGTGTATAGCTCCGCTATGGAAAGTGTGGCTGGCTAAGATGGGCCCTCAGTTGTGTCACTAGGCATTGAACAGTTTTCCCCTTTATAAGACTATGTGTCATGCTAGGTACGGGGAAGTACCAAGCGAATGGCAAAAGGGAAAGGAAGCCTTGTGTCTAAGGAAGGGAAAGATGATGACCCCTGAACAAACCTACTGCTGGTCTCTGGGTTCCCTCACCACCCTAGATAGGTTCCGCACCTATGCGCCAAGCTGGACACCTTACTCTAGGTATCCCTAGTGCTGGGCCCTAATTAGGAAACGGATGGAATGAGCTCTTCGACAACCCCAGTAAACACTAAAGGGGGGTTTACAGGCTGCGATATCGTTAGTGAATTATCGTCGGGGTCATGGTGTTTGTGACGCACTTCCGGTTTCATTAACGAGATCGCAGTGTGTGAAATGTACGAGCGACCTTAAACGATCGCAAAAGAGGTCAAAATTGTTTACCGTGGAGAGGTCGTCCTAAAACCAAAAATCATTCTCTGCTAATTAGCGATGTTGTTCCTCGTTCCTGCGGCACCACACATCGCTGTTTGTGACACCGCAGGAGCGATGAACATCTCCTTACCTGCCTCCACCAGCAATGAGGAAGGAAAGAGGTGGGCGGGATGTTATGTCCCGCTCATCTCCACCCCTCCGCTTCTATTGGA
Source organism: Anomaloglossus baeobatrachus (assembly GCF_048569485.1). Taxonomy (NCBI): domain Eukaryota; kingdom Metazoa; phylum Chordata; class Amphibia; order Anura; family Aromobatidae; genus Anomaloglossus; species Anomaloglossus baeobatrachus. The sequence continues at coordinate 130,331,029 of NC_134363.1, read as the reverse complement.
TGCCTGCCGTGTGACGTCGCTGTGACGCTGCACGAACCGCCCCCTTCGCCTGCCAGAGCGATGTCGCAGGACAGGTAAGTGCATGTGACGGGGGTAAGCGAGGTTGTGCGACACGGGCAGCGATTTGCCCGTGTCGCACAACCGACGGGGGCGGGTACGATCGCTTGCTAACTAACTAAGGTTAGACCCGTTGAAGCACTGTGATAGAGTGCGAAACGGCCATCGTCTGACGTGCTGTCCCGTCCTACCCCCTTCCCGCTGGCCACAGCATGTAACCTCCACGTGTGATTAAACACTTTTCTACTGCACAGCAAAGATCGGTGAGTGCCTATTCATTTCTTATATTTTTAGTGAGCTACTATCTGTTATTGCTCAGCTACATTGTAAAAAAAGTCCCGGATAACCCCTTTAAAGGAAACCTGTCACCAGATTTGTCAATCTCTTTGAAGCTGCGGCCACCACCAGTGTGCCCTTATATACAGCATTCTAGAATACTGTATATAAGAGCCCAGGCCGCTCTGTATAACGTAAAACAGCTTTATTATACTATCTTAAGGACAGCTGGGTCCAATGGGCATCACTGCTCGCTGATCCAACACCTCCTCTCTGCTATGATTGTTGCCATCCCCCTTCCTCCCAGCCCCGTGTGGGTGATATGTCCTTCGTCATTCACACAGGCTAGCAAGCAAGTCAAAGTACTGTAATGCACAGGCGTGAGGAAAGGTCAAAGACTTCCCGCACATGCGCACTACAGTACTTTGATCTGTCCTCAGTAGGGTAGATTAAACTGAGCCTGCGCAGGATTGCAATGTTGGCCTGTGTGGTTGATGTAGGATGTGTCATCCATACGGGCATCAGAAGAAGGAAGAAGGCGATCGCACAAGACTGCCCGCATATACTCACTACAATACTTTGATCTGTCCTCAACAGGGCAGATCAAAGTGCGCATATGCAGGACTGCAATGCCGACCTGTGTGGATGATGTAGGACGCCTCATCCACATGTGGCTGGGAAGAAGGATGGTGATAGCAGCACAGAGGAGGCACCAGACCCGCGAGCAGCGATGCCCATTTGACTGGACCACTCCCTAGTTGAGTATAATAAAGGTGTTTATTACATTATACGAAGCCTGGGCTGTTATATACAGTATTCTAGAATTCTGTATATAAGAGTTTACCGGTGTTGACCACAGCTTATAGGGGCCAAATCTGGTGATTGGTTCCCTTTAAGGATCCTTGACTATTCATACTATTAGCCAAATACCATTCATTTTTATAACGAGAAATCAATTCCAGCCAAGACGCAAACAATTTCAATGTGTAAATAATGTGATTCCAGTCTGAGTTTCTTTTTTTTACTTAACGAGGTATGAATTTATGGAGGGCACACAAAGGTGGACTGTGAAAATTGTATTCATTTAGCCTAATCACTCATTATCCATGTTGTTAAAGAACACGGAGCTTTGTTAATCAGAAATGGAAAGACCTTATTACGTATGGAAATGAGTCTGAATGACTTTAATAAGGGAAGCCGCCTGCAGGTGATACTATTACATTCCCTTGAAGAGCTCAGCCTACACACCTCCACATTGACCTGAAAAACTCCCGCTGCTTCAATCCACAGTTCCCTGCGAATCTGCTGCCAGTCGTAGGAAGCGGCTCAGGAAGACGGAGGAGAAATAAAATAACAAATAAGCAAATTAAATATGGGTTCTGTCGACTTAATGTTTGTATTTGTTAAGGAAATTAAGAAATATGTGTGCTGTAATGAGGAAACGGCAAAGCCCCATAGTCAGGAGAACAAGCACAGTAATCACCGCAGAATACCCAATTAGGAATCCTTTACATTGTACACTGGCGCAGCTTCCAGAATGGAAGAGACTTGTTGTGTTGTAAACTTACATACTCAGAAAATGGAAATAGCTATATGTAGTATGAGGTATGATTATTATTAAAGTATTTCATATTGAGTAGCTTTGCCACATACTCATTGGATAGTTGTCATTGGATGGAGTTTGCAGTTACTGGCAGGACAAAGACCCCAAAATTTGCATTTGCAGGGTCTGGCCATTGTCACATCTCCACTAGAACCTGCTCTTGCAACGTCTGCTTCTTTCGTCAGGCGTCGCCGTATTCACTCTGTAGGTGGTGCTGGTGATAGAGAAGATGTTAGAACCAGGGACGAACTTATCATTTGTGCAACTTGTGCAACCGCACAGGGTCCCAAAGGGTAAGGGGACCTATTTCTACTTCAAAACAAGGTCAATGTAATGCTCACACTGGCGTCCTAGCGCTGTTCTGAGCCTTCCCCTGGCAGGGTCTTTGGTTCTCTCACCTGCTTGAACATCCTGCGGTGGCTGCCCCATCCCCGATCCATGCTCCTGACTCCCAGAGCCTGCGTACACCTCAAAGGCTTCCTGGTTCTGCCCAAAAGGTGTGCGCATGTGTGCCGCCCCCATGTCAGTAGCCGGGCTGCTCGGATCCAGATCCGCGGTGGCTCGAGGAGTCTCCGGAACCGAGGGTCGTGCGGCCACTCAAATGAAGGGGTTAGTTACAGGTGATTGTGTTAGAGTTCGTGAAGCAAGAAAAAGGGAATGCACAGCCAACCAATATAAGAAAATGAGGGTGCACAGTCTGCTGTAAACAATTGGTACTAGAAAGGAAAAGAAGCAGGCATTGGCACTCAGCTCAATATAGAATGCATGACAATCAATATGTAAATAACCAGAAATCTTTTAATGAAAACATACCCCAATAAAAACATGGGTATGGGGGGTTCACCAGACTTCTGATTGCTACCTTGCTCACTTAGGCTCTTAACAGTGATGTACTTCTATTATGGTGGGTTATTTCATTTGTGCAATTATCCAGCTGTGCCATTATATGTGAATGTTTTTGCATCTTTTGAATGGACTCATTGATATGTCCTATGGCTATTTTGTCCTTTGCTGGTTAATACTTTGCATCATTGTATAGCACCACAGCTAATCATTGTTTTTCTTGTCTGGCGTTTTTTGCCTTTTAAATGTTTTTATTGGGGTATGTTTTCAATAAAAGATTTCTGGTTATTTACATATTGATTGTCATGCATTCTATATTGAGCTGAGTGCCAATGCCTGCTTCTTTTCCTGTGTTAGAGTTCGTGACGCCACCCATGGTATGTGGTAATTTGGAGTACCGCCGCTGCAGTTGGGAGTACCCGGGGGTGATGAAATGGGGCAGCCGGGTGTTAGAACCCTCCACAGGTAGGGGAAATTGTTATGATTCGGAACCATGGAAGACCACCATAAATCATTGGTAAAAGGTGACAAGAGCATTGGCAACTAATCTGGCCGCCATCCCCTTACTAACCATCAACACTAGAAGTAGCTGAGGGGTGAACTAACATCCTGTGCACCGCGAACGCAGCCGCAGAAGCTAGCTATCCTAAAGGAAGGAAAGATGAAAAACTCTCTGCCTCAGAAAATAGATAAAGAATAGCAAGCCCCCCACATTCAAAGACTGCGGTGATATAGGAAAACACAATACACAGATAGATGATAGGATTAGCAAAAGGTGAGGCCCTTCTGACTAAATAGGACAGGATAGGAAAGGGACTGATGGTGGCCAGAGAAAAATCCTGCAAAAATCCAAATACCTCATAGTACAAAAAGGCCCTCAGATCACTAGATTTGAACTCCGTCCTATACCAGGCGCTCTTGTCATACCAATGAATAGAAAGCAGCAGGAATCATTACAAATTCAAGAAGAAACAAACACATGGACTTATAGGAGCAATACTCCAATCATAGCTGTAGGGAGCTTCCCAGCTAAGCAACTGAGAGGGAAGATCCCTGCATGCAAATAAACTGACAACAACCACAGCAAATGAAAAACTCAGATAAGAGCCAAAAGAACCAAGCAACAAAATAAAGAGCAAAGCACTTATCTGAGGTAGATGTGGTCTGGAGCAGGATGTAGCAGGCTGGTGAACAAAGAACAACTGACATCCGGCATAGCCTGCTATCAGATCAGGGTTTAAATAGTCAGAGAGTTAGCAATGGAAACACCCATTGCTCAACACACCTGATCTCTTTCCAAACCATTCCTGGCCATAAGAGGGAGCCTCACAGCAGCCAAAGCATAACTAACATTCACAACAGGAAATGCCCCGGGACTCGGTGATGGTGTTCGGGGAGTGCCGTGGGGAGTGAAGGGGTCACTGGCGTACTCACTCAGTCCATTAAGCTGACACCGACAACTGTATAAATCAAAGTTCTGGATACCGCTGCCGCTGAGGGGAGCTAGTTTGGGTCCCATCCCTAATGGTGCTGCCTGGTGATCTGTGACCTGCCTCCTGGCACTAAGTTTACTTCTCTGTCGGTCCCGGTAGTATGGAACTTGCCGGGTTCTGCTCCCCACTATGGCTAAGTGTGGGAGCTTGCTCTCAGGGTTCACGCTTGGGATTTTCTGGGCTGTGTGGGCTTTGCCATATTTTTGTATGCTAGCCAGGTACAGCAGGCAGGTACGGGCTGCCCCCAACCCCCAGGCGCCTATTTGTACCCGGCTGAGAACCAAAAATATAGGGAAAACCTTTTTTTAATTATTTCATGAATTTCATGAAATAATTTAAGAAAAAAAAAGGACGTGGGCTTCGTACAAATTTTGTGTCCAGCCAGGTACAACTAGGCAGCTGGGGATTGGAATCCGCAGCGCAGAGTGCCAAAGCTTTCTGGGCACCCCTGCTTCAAATTGCAGTCCGCAGCCTCCACAGAAAATGGCGCTTTCATAGAAGCGCCATCTTCTGGAGCTGTATTCAACTCTTCCAGCGGCCCTGGAGCTCGGTGGCTCGCTGGGTAATAAGGGGTTAGGGCCAGCTGTATATTATCAACTGGCCCTAAGCCAGAAATTCATGGTGTCATGCCAATATTAGACATGGCCACCATGAATTTCTTGTAAAGATAAAAAAAAAACACAAGACAGAGAAAATATTTTTATTAGAAAAAAAACAACACAATTAGTTACTCCATCTTTATTGAAATAAAGAACTCCCCTCCGCAGTAATCCTGGGTCAAGGAACTGCGCCGTCCAATCCAGATGCAATATCATCTGATTGGTTTGCTGGAAGGCAAAGCGATCAGATGATGTCAGGTTAAGGGAGAAGAAGGGGGGGGGGGGTCGTTGGCAAGCACTGGGGGCCAGAGGGGCGAGTACTGGGGGCCGAGCACTGGTGGCCGGGGGGGATGAGCAATGGGGGACCCTATCGCCGGCGGCAGGAGCAGCACAGTGATTACAGGGCAGGTGGGAGGGAACGGAGGTCGTGGGGGGGGTTGAATCGGACGACGGGGGGCAACGAAGGTCGGGGGAGGGAGTGGAAAACAGCAGAAGGGAGCAAATACCTTACCAGATGGCAGCAGATCGGGGTAACCGGCCGTGACTTTGAACTTCAGCATCCATGAACATCTTGAAGAGGGCGGGCACCCACCGCCCTCCACATCTGATTGGAGGGATAGCGTCGCATGGATGCTAGCGCCAATCAGATCGGGGGGGGAGACACAGAGGTCACCCTGCTCCAGCCAATGGCTGCTGATATAGCAAATTTACAAATTAGCCATGTGGACAGAGTCAGAGGTGCTTATCCTCAGCGCTCTTCAGATTTTCTGGTACGCCGTACCGGCGCGTACCACCGCAAAAAAAGCACTGAGTATAGGCATCATTAATAGGCTGTAAGCCAGACACTGTGTGCTACATGTACCTGTCTGATTGGTGCTGTGGCACCTCTGAGGCACCAGTCACCACAGAGTATTGCATCTCATTTAAGGTGCAATATCCGCCTCGGGTAAGGAGGGGGTTAATCACCGGTGTTCCACATTCACACTTTACATACAGTTTAGGAGCCTTCTCACTGGGGAGCTGGACTAGGGTAGGCAGGGGGGTTGGCCAACACTCAGCTTGGGACTTCCCGGTCACTAGGGCAACCACCTGAGGGACGGGTTCCACTTGGGGTAGAAGTAGGAGCAACTAACACAATCTTCAGTCAGTCTACCCGGGACTTCAGTTCTGACGACACGACACCAGCACCTTCTTCCTTTTTCTTCTTTCACGGGGGCTTGGAGCGGAATGCTCAGCCCGGGTTCCTCACTACCAGAGGGGCAATTCTTAGAAAGGACATTTTCCAAACAACGGTGCCTTCTTCCAACTTATCCGAGGTCGAGGGGTCCCAACACAGCGCGTGACCGGTACTACCCGGGCGCGCGGCATAACAGTGAGTAAAACAACCAGGAACCGCAGCAGCCAACTCGGACTCTTAATACCGGCGCCCCAGTGCCAGTAGCCCCCGCCATTACAACTACAGCCCTCATCATCCTCCCCGTGGCCCGCTACACCTGTGGGGAGCGAAACCATATTGGCTGCTACTACCATCCGCCCCGGAGGACAGCGACAGCAACGGCGGCTAATTTCTGGCCGCTCACCACAGATGGCGTCACGACAACAACCCCAATCATCACCTCCTATCCCCCTTTTATTCTGGACACCTCGGGGCATGAAACCAGGTGGTCCACCGCAACATCCAAGACCTCTGCACCGTCACGGTGACGAGTAACAGGTGCCAGACCAGGACCTGGACCCCCTGCCCCCCTGGGTGCTACAGTACCCTATGCAAAGTAGGTTTGGGAGAGGTTGTCTAATCAGCATTTTGCACCTATTCTGCCCGCACACTTGAGGGGGTCTGCTGCATCCTGTAGTTCTTTGTCATTGTTATATGGCATTGATAAGGAAGGCTGCCTTTTTTGTGTGATACTTCTTGAATTTCTAGTTTGTGAATTATTATTTTTAATTATTATAGTACTAGAAACTATTAGCAAAAAGTGCTTTAATACTTTCACATATGTACAAAACATTACAATTATACTTCTCCCTATGCATAATGCAATAAAAATTGTAATACTGCTCCTATGTACAAGAATATAACTACTATAATACTGTCTACTATGTATAAGAATATAACTACTATAATACTGCTTCTATGTAGAAGAATATAACTACTATAATACTGCCCCTATGTACAAGAATATAACTACTATAATACTGCCCCTATGTACAAGAATATAACTACTATAATACTGCTCCTATGTACAAGAATATAACTACTATAATACTGCCCCTATGTACAAGACTATAACTACTATAATACTGCTCCTATGTACAAGAATATAACTACTATAATACTGCCCCTATGTAGAATATATAACTACTATAATACTGCCCCCTATGTATAAGAATATAACTACTATAATACTAACCCCTATGTACAAGAATATAACTACTATAATACTGCCCCCTATGTACAAGAATATAACTACTATAAAACTGCCCCTATGTACAAGAATATAACTACTATAATACTGCTCCTATGTACAAGAATATAACTACTATAATACTGCTCCTATGTACAAGAATATAACTACTATAATACTGCCTCCTATGTATAAGAATGTAACTACTATAATACTGCCCCTATGTACAAGATATAACTACAATAATACTTCCCCTATGTACAAGAATATAACTACTATAATACTGCTCCTATGTACAAGAATATAACTACTATAATACTGCTCCTATGTACAAGAATATAACTACTATAATACTGCTCCTATGTACAAGAATATAACTACCATAATACTGCCTCCTATGTATAAGAATGTAACTACTATAATACTGCCCCTATGTACAAGAATGTAACTACTATAATACTGCCCCTATGTACAAGAATATAACTACTATAATACTGCCCCTATGTACAAGAATATAACTACTATAATACTGCTCCTATGTACAAGAATATAACTACTATAATACTGCTCCTATGTACAAGAATATAACTACTATAATACTGCCTCCTATGTATAAGAATGTAACTACTATAATACTGCCCCTATGTACAAGAATCTAACTACTATAATACTGCCCCTATGTACAAGAATATAACTACTATAATACTGCCCCCTATGTACAAGAATATAACTACTATAAAACTGCCCCTATGTACAAGAATATAACTACTATAATACTGCTCCTATGTACAAGAATATAACTACTATAATACTGCTCCTATGTACAAGAATATAACTACTATAATACTGCCTCCTATGTATAAGAATGTAACTACTATAATACTGCCCCTATGTACAAGATATAACTACTATAATACTTCCCCTATGTACAAGAATATAACTACTATAATACTGCTCCTATGTACAAGAATATAACTACTATAATACTGCTCCTATGTACAAGAATATAACTACCATAATACTGCCTCCTATGTATAAGAATGTAACTACTATAATACTGCCCCTATGTACAAGAATGTAACTACTATAATACTGCCCCTATGTACAAGAATATAACTACTATAATACTGCCCCTATGTACAAGAATATAACTACTATAATACTGCTCCTATGTACAAGAATATAACTACTATAATACTGCTCCTATGTACAAGAATATAACTACTATAATACTGCCTCCTATGTATAAGAATGTAACTACTATAATACTGCCCCTATGTACAAGAATCTAACTACTATAATACTGCCCCTATGTACAAGAATATAACTACTATAATACTGCCCCTATGTACAAGAATATAACTACTATAATACTGCTCCTATGTACAAGAATATAACTAATATAATACTGCTCCTATGTACAAGACTATAACTAGTATAATACTGCCACATATGTACAAGAATATAACTACTATAATACTGCTCCTATTTACAAGAATATAACTACTGTACTATAATACTGCCCCTATGTACAGGAATATAACTACTATAATACTGCCCCCTATGTACAAGAATATAACTACTATAATACTGCCACCTATGTACAGGAATATAAGTACTGTGATGCCCCTATGCACATAGGGGCATTACAGTACATTACTGTACTTACAGCACATAATACTGCCCCTATGTACAAGAATATAACTGCTATAATACTGCCCCTATGTACAAGAAGATAACTACTTAATACTGCTCCTATGTACAAGAATATAACTACTATAAAACTGCCCCTATGTATAAGAATATAACTACTTTAATACTGCCTCCTATGTATAAGAATTTAACTACTATAATACTAACCCCTATGTACAAGAATATAACTACTATAATACTGCCCCCTATGTACAAGAATATACCTACTGTAAAACTGCCCCTATGTACAAGAATATAACTACTATAATACTGCTCTTATTTACAAGAATATAACTACTATAATACTGCCTCCTATGTATAAGAATTTAACTACTATAATACAACCCCTATGTACAAGAATATAACTACTATAATACTGCCCCTATGTACAAGAATATAACTACTATAATACTGCTCCTATGTACAAGAATATAACTACTATAATACTGCCCCTATGTACAAGAATATAACTACTATAGTACTGCTCCTATGTACAAGAATATAACTACTATAATACTGCCCCTATGTAGAAGAATATAACTACTATAATACTGCCCCCTATGTATAAGAATATAACTACTATAATACTAACCCCTATGTACAAGAATATAACTACTATAATACTGCCCCCTATGTACAAGAATATAACTACTAAAAAACTGCCCCTATGTACAAGAATATAACTACTATAATACTGCTTCTATGTAGAAGAATATAACTACTATAATACTGCCCCTATGTACAAGAATATAACTACTATAATACTGCCCCTATGTACAAGAATATAACTACTATAATACTGCTCCTATGTACAAGAATATAACTACTATAATACTGCCCCTATGTACAAGACTATAACTACTATAATACTGCTCCTATGTACAAGAATATAACTACTATAATACTGCCCCTATGTAGAAGAATATAACTACTATAATACTGCCCCCTATGTATAAGAATATAACTACTATAATACTAACCCCTATGTACAAGAATATAACTACTATAATACTGCCCCTATGTACAAGAATGTAACTACTATAATACTGCCCCTATGTACAAGAATATAACTACTATAATACTGCCCCTATGTACAAGAATATAACTACTATAATACTGCTCCTATGTACAAGAATATAACTACTATAATACTGCTCCTATGTACAAGAATATAACTACTATAATACTGCCTCCTATGTATAAGAATGTAACTACTATAATACTGCCCCTATGTACAAGAATCTAACTACTATAATACTGCCCCTATGTACAAGAATATAACTACTATAATACTGCCCCTATGTACAAGAATATAACTACTATAATACTGCTCCTATGTACAAGAATATAACTAATATAATACTGCTCCTATGTACAAGAATATAACTACTATAATACTGCCACATATGTACAAGAATATAACTACTATAATACTGCTCCTATTTACAAGAATATAACTACTGTACTATAATACTGCCCCTATGTACAGGAATATAACTACTATAATACTGCCCCCTATGTACAAGAATATAACTACTATAATACTGCCACCTATGTACAGGAATATAAGTACTGTGATGCCCCTATGCACATAGGGGCATTACAGTACATTACTGTACTTACAGCACATAATACTGCCCCTATGTACAAGAATATAACTGCTATAATACTGCCCCTATGTACAAGAAGATAACTACTTAATACTGCTCCTATGTACAAGAATATAACTACTATAAAACTGCCCCTATGTATAAGAATATAACTACTTTAATACTGCCTCCTATGTATAAGAATTTAACTACTATAATACTAACCCCTATGTACAAGAATATAACTACTATAATACTGCCCCCTATGTACAAGAATATACCTACTGTAAAACTGCCCCTATGTACAAGAGTATAACTACTATAATACTGCTCTTATTTACAAGAATATAACTACTATAATACTGCCCCCTATGTATAAGAATATAACTACTATAATACTAACCCCTATGTACAAGAATATAACTACTATAATACTGCCCCCTATGTACAAGAATATAACTACTATAAAACTGCCCCTATGTACAAGAATATAACTACTATAATACTGCTTCTATGTAGAAGAATATAACTACTATAATACTGCCCCTATGTACAAGAATATAACTACTATAATACTGCCCCTATGTACAAGAATATAACTACTATAATACTGCTCCTATGTACAAGAATATAACTACTATAATACTGCCCCTATGTACAAGACTATAACTACTATAATACTGCTCCTATGTACAAGAATATAACTACTATAATACTGCCCCTATGTAGAAGAATATAACTACTATAATACTGCCCCCTATGTATAAGAATATAACTACTATAATACTAACCCCTATGTACAAGAATATAACTACTATAATACTGCCCCTATGTACAAGAATATAACTACTATAAAACTGCCCCTATGTACAAGAATATAACTACTATAATACTGCTCCTATGTACAAGAATATAACTACTATAATACTGCTCCTATGTACAAGAATATAACTACTATAATACTGCCTCCTATGTATAAGAATGTAACTACTATAATACTGCCCCTATGTACAAGATATAACTACTATAATACTTCCCCTATGTACAAGAATATAACTACTATAATACTGCTCCTATGTACAAGAATATAACTACTATAATACTGCTCCTATGTACAAGAATATAACTACTATAATACTGCTCCTATGTACAAGAATATAACTACCATAATACTGCCTCCTATGTATAAGAATGTAACTACTATAATACTGCCCCTATGTACAAGAATGTAACTACTATAATACTGCCCCTATGTACAAGAATCTAACTACTATAATACTGCCCCTATGTACAAGAATATAACTACTATAATACTGCCCCTATGTACAAGAATATAACTACTATAATACTGCTCCTATGTACAAGAATATAACTAATATAATACTGCTCCTATGTACAAGAATATAACTACTATAATACTGCCACATATGTACAAGAATATAACTACTATAATACTGCTCCTATTTACAAGAATATAACTACTGTACTATAATACTGCCCCTATGTACAGGAATATAACTACTATAATACTGCCCCTATGTACAAGAATAAAGCTACTATAATACTGCCCCCTATGTACAAGAATATAACTACTATAATACTGCCACCTATGTACAGGAATATAAGTACTGTGATGCCCCTATGCACATAGGGGCATTACAGTACATTACTGTACTTACAGCACATAATACTGCCCCTATGTACAAGAATATAACTGCTATAATACTGCCCCTATGTACAAGAAGATAACTACTTAATACTGCTCCTATGTACAAGAATATAACTACTATAAAACTGCCCCTATGTATAAGAATATAACTACTTTAATACTGCCTCCTATGTATAAGAATTTAACTACTATAATACTAACCCCTATGTACAAGAATATAACTACTATAATACTGCCCCCTATGTACAAGAATATACCTACTGTAAAACTGCCCCTATGTACAAGAATATAACTACTATAATACTGCTCTTATTTACAAGAATATAACTACTATAATACTGCCTCCTATGTATAAGAATTTAACTACTATAATACAACCCCTATGTACAAGAATATAACTACTATAATACTGCCCCTATGTACAAGAATATAACTACTATAATACTGCTCCTATGTACAAGAATATAACTACTATAATACTGCCCCTATGTACAAGAATATAACTACTATAATACTGCCCCTATGTACAAGAATATAACTACTATAATACTGCTCCTATTTACAAGACTATAACTACTATAATACTGTTCCCTATGTACAAGAATATAACTACTATAATACTGCCTCCTATGTACAAGAATATAACTACTATAATACTGCCTCCTATGTACAAGAATATAACTACTATAATACTGTTCCCTATGTACAAGAATATAACTACTATAATACTGCCTCCTATGTACAAGAATATAACTACTATAATACTGCTCCTATTTACAAGAATATAACTACTATAATACTGTTCCCTATGTACAAGAATATAACTACTATAATACTGCCCCTATGTATAAGAATATAACTACTATAATACTGCCTCCTATGTACAAGAATATAACTACTATAATACTGCCCCTATGTACAAGAATATAGCTATTATAATACTGCCCCTATGTACAAGAATATAACTACTATAATACTGCCACCTATGAACAGGAATATAAGTACTGTAATGCCCCTATGCACATAGGGGCATTACAGTACATTACTGTATTTATAGCACATAATACTGCCCCTATGTACAAGAATATAACTGCTATAATACTGCCCCTATGTACAAGAATATAACTGCTATAATACTGCTCCTATGTACAAGAATATAACTACAATACTGTCCCTATGTTCAAGAATATAACTAATATAATACTGCTCCTATGTACAAACTATAACTACTATTATATTGCCACTTTTAAATGAGAACATAGAGTTTAGCATATAGGAAACTTTTAATATGCTGAACTTGTTGAAATAAAAGTTATATAAGAGACCCCGGATATGTGGCCATAAGAATGGTCAGCTCCAAACATCTAATTGTCTTTCATATTACCTACCAGTAACAATGTATCTGTACAGTAAACAGAAATTCTCTTTTTATGACTCTTTTTTATCAGAATGATTTTCCACACGGTTGAATGCTATTTCTTTTCGATCTAATACTTTTTAAGCCACTTGACATATCCCCAGAGGGATCCACATTTATAAAGATGACTTTTATAACTTTACTAGCGTGGAAGCAACAGGTGGCTTGTTTATTGACGTCTTCAAGCTGTAACACTCAGAAAACACACTGGGTTAAGTATAACATCTGCTGCTCTGGCATCTTATCCAGAAATGCTCAATGAGTCAGTTTGGTTTGGTTCCTTATGGCATATGACATCATATACAGGTAGTCTACTTTATTCATCTACTGTCCAAAAGTCGCTGTTCAGCTGAACATGGTTTAGGTATAGGAGGTGTCATGGGCTATATGGAGATAGGACAGGGGCCCCTAAACTGGCCCTCAGACTTGTGACCCTGCGCTGTTCCTTATCAAGCAGGTAGGTTTGATGGTAACAAGGCCTGAACTCCCTGCGTAACCCTAACTTCTGTCCGGGCCCTGATCTTACTCCACTCCCCCACCCTCGGGGCGGGCCAGGAAACACAATGAGGAAACCCCAACAAACAACACGGACGCGGGAGAACATAAACTTGTATACACAGCGCACAAAACACAGGATAGACAATATGTGTACAGAGGAACAACGAAAAAGGGAAGGAAGTAACGCACAGCAGGGGAATGTTCACACCGCTCAGAAGCACAGCACGGATCACCATGAACAGGAGAAACACCAAGACGGGATCGCTGGAGCTATCATCGGCACTAACAGGAAGGAAGCCGTGCACTAAATAGGGAGGAGACAGCTGCACTGGGCAATCAGCAACCTGAGCCCTTAGGTGCTGCTCACCAGTCTGCATGGATTAACTCCTGCAGAGCTGAAGACCAGTGAACTTGAATCAGCCGATGCCCGGCTCTGGCTGAACAAACCAGAAGCCGCAGGTTGCTTGTCAGACACTGTAGTGTGAACAGAGTCTGACGCCACCGTGACAACAGGTGTGTGCAGAGATGAACACCCCATGACTGGGGGTCCTGGTGCTTGGACCCCTGGTGATCCATTGGTATCACAGAGAAATGATCCAGTCAATTATTGATATGTTCAGTGGTGATGCTAAGTACCTGACCCAAAGAAGACATTTTGGGTCTACTAAAACAAGAGATTAAATTTGTATCGACTCTCATTCAAGGATATTAGAAATCTGTTAAAATGCTGGAAAGACAAAAAAGTGCAGATACGGTCTTCTCCAAGTGGGAACAGATAAGTAACCAAATGAGGAACACTCACCTGGAGTAGTTGTGATAAGTCACAACCACTATGAAGGGTATATGATAGTAATGGCTGCTGTAGTCCCCATAGGTAAATATCGGATAAGAGGAGGATGAAAGGGGTAAACTTCCACGCTGACAAGCAAGAAGGAATTCTTGAGGGTAACCAACCAGTCATTTTTTTTTTATTTGTACGCGTTTCGGAGTCACAGCTCCTTCTAAAAAAAAAAAATCAC
This sequence comes from Anomaloglossus baeobatrachus, assembly GCF_048569485.1. NCBI lineage: Eukaryota > Metazoa > Chordata > Amphibia > Anura > Aromobatidae > Anomaloglossus > Anomaloglossus baeobatrachus. The sequence continues at coordinate 130,315,869 of NC_134363.1, read as the reverse complement.
AGATATATCAAGGATCTTAGAGGGAGTCCTTAGCAAGAAATTAGCTTTCCTCTTTCCATTCTTTGGGTTTCTGAGCTCAGTGACCCCAATTTTCATGAAACTGAAAATCTTAAAATAATAAGTTTGTCTGGGTGGTCAGCCAAATCTGAAGGTGAACTAGTATCAGGCGTTTTGGCAGCATGACCACAAAGAAAATTAAGCAATACACAGTACCCACTAAAATTAAAGTTCTATCCATCACATTCATAAGCATTCAACATTCCTTGTTTTTTCCTTTGGATAAGTAATGGTATTCCTGAATCATAGAATGGTAAAGTTGAAAGGGACCTCTCGGGTTATCTGGTCCAACCCCCTGCCCAAAGCAGAATTCACTATATCAACCCACACAGATGTCTGTCCAGTCTCTTCTTGAAGACTTCCATTGAATAGGACCTCACCACCTCTCCTGGCAGCCTGTTCCACTCGTTGATCACCCTCACTGTCAAAAAGTGTTTTCTAATATCTAATCTGTGTCTCCTCCCAATCAGTTTAAACTCATTGCTTCTACAGAGGGACAGCCCTTGAGATATTTGAAGACAGCTATTAAGTCTCCTCTCACTCTTCTTTTTTGCCAGCTAAACATTCCCAGATCCTGTAAACCTTTCCTCATAGGGCATAGTTTGCAGACCAGTCACCATTCTAATAGCTCTTCTCTGAACTTGCTCCAGTTTGTTGATGTCTTTTTTAAAATGTGGCTCTCAGAACTGGACACAGTATTCTAGATAAGGTCTGACCAAAGAAGAGTAGAAGGCAAAAATTACTTCACGTGATCTAGACTGTATGCTACAGTTAATACATCGCAGAATTGGGTTTGCCTTTTTTGCTGCTGCATTACACTGTTGACTCATGTGCAGCTGTGATCTATTAGTATACCTAAGTCTTTTTCACATGTTCTGTTGCTTAGACCTAATCCTCCCATTCTGTATATGCTTTTTTCATTTCTTTTGCCAAGATGTAGGAATTTGCATTTCTCTCATTTTCTCTTATATACCATTCTGTTTGTTATTGTCCGCTGTTCCAGTTTAAGATCTTTTTGAATCCTCTCTTTTTTTTTTCTAGTATTAGCTAACCCTCCTAGCTTTGTGTCATCAGCAAACTTAATCAGTTTACCCTCAATTCCTTAATCTAACTAATTGATAAAGATGTTTAACAACACAGGTAGCAGGACAGAGCCTCGTGGTACCCCACTTGAGATATTCTTCCAACTAGATGTGCAGCCATTTATGACCACTCTTTGGGTCCGATCAATAAGCCAGTTATGAATCCACCTAACAGTTATCTTGTCCATATTTAAATAAGGATGGTGTTATGCTTACTGGGCCACAGCACACAGAAAACCCAGAGAGGCTTAACTACAAACCTACACCTGGTTTTCTCCAGAGCCCCTGAAGCTGAGGGTGTTACGCTGCAGGTGTGAGTCTGGGTGCCACTCGGGAAGACTGGTGCTATCATGGCTGGCCCCAGCAGTACGAAAGCGAGTCTGTAGGATTAGACTTCAGCAGCAGCCAGAGTCGGGGTTCCGTCTGGGATGGAGGGATGGATGGATGGATGACTGGATGATACAGCAGCAGAGACTGGAGTGGATACTTGTAGGGACATTATCATGATAGGCAGCCGATATGGATGGTAGTGGCAGCAGAGAAACAGTGTAGTAGCACAGTACTGAAATATAAACAAGTGTCAGCAGCAGCACACAGCAACAGCACAATATCAGCAGCAGCACTAAAGGACCTGACAACTAGCAATGAAACTAACTCATTGCCGAGGCACCTCTCCTAGGGCAGAGGTGCCTTAAGTACCTGCAGCCTCCCAGCTGACCTTGGAGGCAATTCTGGGTTAAAAGGATGCTGGCCCTATAAGAAATAGGGCGTGGCCGCAGGTGCGCCTAACGGGCAGAGTCAGGAAGCCTGCAAGGTCTACAGACTCTGCGGGAGGCAGCAGCATGGGATGGGACAGAACCGCTGCTGGATGCCTGCACAGGTGAGGAAACCAACGTCCTCCTCGGGGGAGGGGGGCAGGAGAGTGAGAGGAAGCTGGCATGGGCGTTACATATGGTATGATATAGTTTGTCAAATGTTTTGCTGAAGTCACAATCTACAATAGTGCATTTCCCTGATCCACTCAGTCAGTAATTCTGTCATAGAAGAAAATTAAGTTAGTCTGACATGACTTATTAGTTCCAAACCCCTGCTGGCTCTGGTTAACTTCAAGGACCCGTAGAAGCGCAGCAGTGCAAAACAGCTGCCATCCTCTGGAGTGCCAGCATCTGGTCTCGGACCTGCTCACCTTTTATGCATCTACAATAAAGTAAGGACTTTTATGCAATAGCATGTGCCACGATTTAATCTTCTCTCTCGTTGATCTCCATTGGACTGGTTCCTTCTCGGTGAGCACAGCTACATAGATCCTTGGTGGATTCATTGTTCCTCCTTTCCCTCGCAGTATTGAATCAGGTGATGTGACGGTGCGGTAGCGCATCTATTTACTCCCCTTATAAGCTCTGTGCAGAAACAGGAAGTCTCTTTTCTCTCCATGAGTCATCATTAGAACTACAAAGTGTTTCAGTCACTAAAGGTACCGTCACACTAAGCGACGCTCCAGTGATCCCACCAGCAACCTGACCTGGCAGGGATCGCTGGAGCGTCGCTACATGGGTTGCTGGTGAGCTGTCACACCGGCAGATCTCACCAGCAACCAGTGACCAGTCCCCAGCCAGCAGCGACGCGTGGAAGCAATGCTGCGCTTGGTAACTAAGGTAAATATCGGGTAACCAACCCGATATTTACCTTGGTTACCAGCGCACACCGCTTAGCGCTGGCTCCCTTCACTCGTAGCCAGAGTACACATCGGGTTAATTATCCAATGTGTACTGTGGCTATGTGTGCAGGGAGCAGGGAGCCGGCACTTGCCGCATGAGAGCGGCAGACGCTGGTAACGAAGGTAAATATCGGGTAACCAAGGAAAGGGCTCCTTGGTTACCCGATATTTACATTGGTTACCAGTGTCCGCAGAAGCCGGCTCCCTGCTCACTGCACATTCAGTTGTTGCTCTCTCGCTGTCACACACAGCGATGTGTGTTTCACAGCGGGAGAGCAACAACTAAAAAATGGTCCAGGACATTCAGCAACAACCAGCGACCTCACAGCAGGGGCCAGGTTGTTGCTGAATGTCACACACAACAACATCGCTAGCAAAACAAAAGTCGTGCCTCAGCAGCGATGTTGCTAGCGATGTTGCTTAGTGTGACGGTACCTTTAGATTTTTTGTTCTAATGATGACTCATGTAGGGAAAAGAGAGTCCCCTTTTCTATATAGAGCTTAGAAGGATTCGGCTAGTCAGTTTTTAATCACATGATATTATAGAGCTAATGAAAAAAAAGAAGAATTAACTGGGTAGAATGGCAAACTGAGCAATTGTAGGTACACAACGCTATATAATATGATTCACATATATTAAGAGGATAAAAAACTTCAATGGGAGTGCTTCTTTAAGAAAACATTGTTCAAGTAGAGGACATCCCCTTGAAACTCCCAATGCAGCAATTTAATTTGTGATTCCCCTTCAGTAGATAACAGTTAACCACGGTAACCTGTTTGCAACATAAATATCATGGTAACGTACGCATCTTGGCAGAAAATGCAATTTCTACTAACTTTTGAATACTGGAGAAAAGAAATGAAGAAAATTTACATTAACGCAAAAAAAGTTCCGGATCCATCTTAGCCCTGTAGACCAGAAAGGTGAATTTCAATTTCACTGCTCTGCAGAGTTGCATTGCCGTGTCTAATGGAAGATATACCCACAGGTAGGCTGCCAGGAAACCTTGAGGCCAAGGTGAGGCTGCATTATTATTGTCTACGTAATAATATTCAGCTGAATTTCTCAGCACAAGGTCAGACGTAGTCCCGGTAGGTATTGTTTAAAGCACCACTGACTACAACTTTATTAGTATCGTAGGCTTGTTATATATCCAAGCACCACATATTATCAGGAATAAAGAAATATTTCTTTAACCCCTTAACGGCTAATGATGTGCTATGAACGTCATAAGTCGTTTCCCTGCCTTTGATGCAGGCACACCGAACACACATTTTTCCTTGCAGATGCAGGCTGAATTAATTCAATTATTGAATTATTATGGGTGGAGTGCCACTCCTGTTAACCTGGTAAATGCTGCTGTCAATCTATGGCAGGGGGACGTGCTCTTCTCACCCCTCATAGGCATGTCCGCTACACAATCGATGAACACCGATATGTTGTCATTACAGCCAGGCGTCTGCTGAAGACCCCTGTGTCTATCATCACAGTGCTCCTGTGAATGAAAACCAGTCCACGGCCTGTGATTCAAAGGAGACTGTGATTTCTTCTATATACAGCAATGCTGTGGCATTGCTGTATACAGAACAAGTGATCATACCATTGCAGGTTTAAGTCCCCTAAGGAAACTATTAAATAAAGTTAAAAGTAGAGAAAAAAAGTTTTAAAAAAACCTGAAAAAATAAAAAAAAAGTATAAAACTTAAAATAACCTCCCTTTTACACATTAAAAAATAAGAAATAAAAAAACCTAAGAATACAAATACATGGTATGCATTTGTAAAAGTCCAATCTATAAAAGTATAAAATAAATTAATCCGATTGGTGAACAAAAAAGAAAACCAAAACTCCAGAACTGCAGTTTTTTGGCTGCCACAACAGGAAAAAATGTAATAACAGGTGATCAAAACATCGTATATACCCCAAAATTATATCAATAAAAACTTCAGGTCAGGAATACAAAAAACAAGCCCTCACCCAGCTTCATAACCCAAAAAGTTGTGACACAAGCAAGATTTTTTTTTCAAAATTTCTGAATTTCCTTTCACCACATAAAACAAAAACTATACATATATGCTATCTACGTAATCATACTGACCTGAAAAATCATACTGTCATGTTAGTTTTATGGTAAAATGAACTCTGTAAATGCAAAAAAAAAAAACAACAATTGCAGAATTTACATTTTTTTACTATTTCACCTAATTTGGAATTTTATTCCCACTTACCATTACATCATATAATAAATGGATTGTGTCAATGGACAGGTTTTGGTTCAGACTGGATAGGTTCAGGCAGGCAGGACAGGTACTGGTATATGAGGGATATAGGTACAGGGAGCTGACAACGAACTAGTAAGTGCAGGACAAACTAGGAACAATGTTGCTCACACAACTCCCTAAGGAGGAGGATGCCGTAACTACCTGGTGCATCTCAGCCATAGGCAAGGAGCATGCGCGCACACTAAGCGCACTCCCAGGAGATGTGCGTGGCAGATGCAATACCTGAGACCTGGAAGACAATGGGAGGGCTGCGCTATATGGAGTTGAGTGTGTCGGCGTCCTTGCCAGGTGAAGGAAGATGGTCAGCGCAGGGATGTCAGCCTTACATCTACCAATTTTGGATGTGTGGGCCAACTGTGAACACAGGCTCTGTAAGGGCCTTTTTTTAAATTGTTGCTCTGTTTGGAAACACTGCCGATCTTGGCTGTGTGGGTAAATTGCGAAAACAGGTTTTGTAGCGGCCTTTTTGAAAATTGTTGCTTTGTGCGGGAACTCTGTCAATTTTGGCAGTGTGGATCAACTGTGAAAACAGGTACTGTATGGGCCTTTTATAAAAAAAAATGTTGTTCTGTGGTGAAACTCTTCCAAGCCTCAAAGAATAATTATAGTTGGATCCTACATCCCCTTTAAATTGTAGTATTTTAGCCCAGGTAGAACAATTCAACGGGGTACGCCTTGTCGCTGTTACGTCACCACCAGAGTCCGTTCCAGCGACTTCTTCTCCGATCGCCAGGCGACGCCGTGGATGGTGCTGGTGATGGGAGAGGAGTCAATGCCAGCGGCACCGGTGGGCGCAGGCTCCGATCATCCACTAGGCTGTGTTATCTTGGGATCTGCAGTACCACTGGCTGACTGTGGGTGGCGTGTGACTTCCAGCTGAAGTTGCCAGCGTTCAGCTATATCGAATGGGAAGACACCACACCCTTCTTAGTTCCCCTCCTGTCTGCTGACCTCTGCCAGAGATAGTTCTGATTTCCTGGCTCCTGGTCCGCCCTATTCTGTTTTGTGATTCCTGTGTGCTAACTTCTGCTTGTTTCCTGACTACCCTCCTGCCTGCTGTTTATGTATCTCGCTGCCCGATCTGGATTTGACCTCTGCTCCGTTTTCTGATTACGTCCTTGCCTGCCGATTCTGTTTCTGTTCTGCTATTCCTGGTTTGACCCTGCCTGACGACTACTCTCATCGGACTGCAGCCTTCCACAGGTAGTGATCTCCAGGACCCTGTGTAATTCCAAATCCCTGTATAGGGGTTAAAGGGTTTCAGGGTTCTGGTGGTCCTGCTTGGTGAGTGCTTCCCTCTAGTCTGTCCATTACATCCCACCTGAGTCTGTTGATCCAGGCAGGCGTTACAGTCGCTGGCTGTTGGGCTTATCACAAATTGGCCAAATTGTGTGCCAAGTACCTAATTTTTAGCCTAGTTTCTATGGCAGTAATGCAATTCCAAATTTCTCATATTGAATGTTTACCTAGTATAGCATTTCAGTGTGCAGCTGTTACAACTGAACCCTAACACTGTCACGGGGATGGACAAACCAGGGAAGATGTAAAACCAAAAATCCATAGGTCCCAAAACAGGCTAGTACTTGCCCTAAACCTGACTCTGATTTGTCCATGCCTGATAGCAGAGTTGACACTCTAAGATCACGTAATGGCACATTCGTCAACAGCTGACCATGAGTCTCCTTAAATGCACCCTAAACTATGAACCAAGTATAACACAAAATAAGCAACAAACATTAATGTAGAAGTGCACACAAGCAGAGGTTGAGACACAGGGTTAGAAATGTGCAAACCCCATCATAGAGGAATGATGGAATATAATATATCAAAGACAATAACTGAATACGTGGAAACTCTCCTTAACCTAAATGAAATATAATAGGAGATAACTGGGAAGAGATTCAAACAAATTGCAAGAAATAGCAATGTCTCAGTAAGAAAACCTTAATCGAGGAGCTGAGACTGCAGACAACCATCCATCCAGAAATAGACCCTCCAAAAATGTGATTGGACAAACCAAGCGAGAAAGTGCACACATCTGAATAAAAGTGAAAGTCAGAGAATAAGAAAGAAAGACAAGAGATCCTTTAGCATGTTGGACCAACACACAACAAGCTGTGGTCCAACCAAGAGGGAAACCGACCAAAAACTAGAGATCATCGGTTCTACCCCTGCTTTAATTGTACAGGCCGTATGAGGGATAGATGCACAAGGCTGGAATAGGCCTGTATGGGCCAGGCTGAATTAGGGCTGGACTCACCGGGCTGGATTACAGCAGTATGGACCAGGCTGTATTAGGGCTGGACTAAGGAAGTCGGCACCAGGCTGTATGTACCAGGCTGTATTAGGACTGGATGCACCACGCTGGACTAGAGCTGCTGCACCAGGCTTGGAAGTTCTCAGAATGGCGGCGCAATCCGTGATCTGGCCTTTATATAGGCTGGGTTAGGTGGTGTGCCAGCCAATCATGTAAGGAAGGGTTGCGTGGTATGCCGCCCAATCACAGCCATATAAGTTCTTGGCATGGCTGTGATGGATCCAAAAGTGCCCACGGCTGAAGAGCTTGTTGATTGACTGCACTACAGCCTTTCAACAAGCTTTATTCAGCTTCTGGACATGAACAGTAACATGGGCTTCCGCTTAGATGTCTGTGTTCAGAGTTCAGCAGCGGACGCTAGCTGTCTGGTACGAACCGCAAACTTTACTGTTCGGGTTCACCCATCCCTAATCAGAAGGTATACTTTTTGATATTATGGGTCTAACAATAAATCAGCAGACAATACACATTACAGTTGAATCCAGATAATGGCTGAACATTCCCATCTTATTTGTACTTGGGTATAATTGTTTGTACAGATGAAGGAGGTACCTTCAGGTATCTGCAAATTGCACCCAAGAATGAACCAGACTTGTGCAAGTCCATAACTCTCTTCCTGAGATCTTGGCTGATTTCTTTTGACTTTCCCATGATGCTACACAAAGATGCAGTATGTTTCAGGTGTGCATTAACATACATCCACAGATGTGTCTCTAATTAACTCAGATGTTGCCAATAAACTTATCAGAAGCTTCCAAAGACATGACATCATCATATGGGCTGTCCCATATTGTTTAAAGGGATAGTACTCAGTGTATGTAATCTTTTGACTTTGTAGAAAGTAATAAAATGCCTTAAACCATTCTCTCTCGCTCATTATTCTGGTATTTGGCAAATTTAAATAATTTTGGTTCCTGATTGACCTAAAATGGGAAAGGTTTATTCTGTTTTCATGTCAGATAGTGAGAAAAACCTGCAGATGTGTCTTTATAGATAGTGTATGTAAACTTCTGGTTTCAATTGAACATACTGTACTTAGATACATCAGCCCAGCAGATACAGTAGTATAAAGCACATTAGGTTTAGATACATCAGCTCAAGAGATAATGTAAAACATACCAGGCTTGGATACATCAGCTCAGACGATAGTATCACAAATACTGGGCTAAGATACTTCAGCTTTGCAAATAATATAACTAGTTTAACACATGATAGCTTTAGATACAGCAACCCAGCAGTTAGTATTGTGAGCGAAATACTCTACTTCTATGGCATTGGAACTCCAAATTAATAAGATTTGTTTTACAAGTACTTGGAGAAATCAACGCAGCACAACCAAATGTGGTGTACTGAAGGTTTCTGTTTTATTAAGGCCGCTTTACACGCAACGACATCGCTAACAAGATGTCGCTGGGGTCACGGAATTTGTGACGTACATCCGGCCTCGTTAGCGACGTTGTTGCGTGTGAAACGCAGGAACGACCATTAATGATCAAAATTACTCACCTAATCGTTGATCGTTGAAGCGTCGTTCCTTTCCCGAATATCATTGCTGTTGCCGGATGCAGGTTGTTTGTCGTTCCTGCGGCAGCACACATCGCTGTGTGTGACACCGCAGGAACGAGGAACTACATCGTACCTGCGGCTGCCGGCAATGAGGAAGGAAGGAGGTGGGCGGTGATATCGCAGCGTGTAAAGCGGACTTTACATCACATGATCAGCTTATATAGTACATCACACAAAGAAATCACCATGCACCAATTAGAACCACAGGGGTGTGTGCAGAAATGTGAAACTTCCCATTCAATTATAAGACAAGATGGTTTCTATAGAATACAAAATGGCTTGTATTCTCTCACAGTATCTAATAGACTAGCCTAAAGGGGGCTTTACACGCTACGACATCGCTAATGCGAACTCGTTGGGGTCACAGAATTGGTGACGCACATCCGGCCGCATTAGCGATGCCGTTGCGTGTGACACCGATGAGCGATTTTGCATCGTTGCAAAAACGTGCAAAATCGCTCATCGGTGACATGGGGGTCCATTCTCAAATATCGTTACTGCAGCAGTAACGAGGTTGTTCTTCGTTCCTGCGGCAGCACACATCGCTCCGTGTGACACCGCAGGAACGAGGAACCTCTCCTTACCTGCCTCCCGGCCGCTATGCGGAAGGAAGGAGGTGAGCGGGATGTTACGTCCCGCTCAGCTCCGCCCCTCCGCTGCTATTGGGCGGCCGCTCAGTGACGTCGCTGTGACGCCGCACGGACCGCCCCATTAGAAAGGAGGCGGTTTGCCGGTCACAGCGACGTCGCCGGGCAGGTATGTGTGACAGGTCTGGGCGATGTTGTGCAGCACGGGCAGCGATTTGCCCGTGTCGCGCAACAGATGGGGGCGGGTACCCACGCTAGTGATATCGGGACCGATATCGCAGTGTGTAAAGCCCGCTTTAGATACATCATCTCAGAAGATAGTGCAACACAAAGAATAGAATAAATGTATCAACTCTGGTAAGTTCAGCACAAGCTTAGATACAGTATATCAGCTCAACAGATAGTATCACACATGATAAGTTTAGATACATCAGTTTAGTAACACAATGTTGCAAGCGGTTACTCTGAGCTTTTTTTTAACCCTTTATCAGTCTGTCTATACTAACGTTATTTTAAGGGATAAAGCTGTAAATGAGAATTTGCATACAACAGGATAAACATATAAAATTTCCATTTCTTTTACCCTGAATACATTTATATGTTATACAGTTGCATTTGGTCCTTTTTAAATCAAACACTATGAATTATTAAGGGATGGCTGTTTTATTCCTCTGCATAGAGATAATACCATACCAGCTCTGCTGCATCCACATATAGATTATGCTTTATTTCATCCGACTGAACATGAACATTAAATGAGGAAAAAAACAAAAACATCTTGTCTGGTGTCTGCTCTACCCCATACAGCGCCTGCATCCTCATAAATTTCCTATATTATATGTCACCGCTGCGTATTAAGCAAAACAGAAAAAAGAGGAGTCCAAATTGAAGGCAACATCGATGTAATAGGTGCGGAGATGTACGCGGCTAATCTGTAAGAGGACGCTTTAAATCATTTCCACTCCCTGACAAGTCTGTGCAGATGTCGTGTTCACAAATTTCCTTATTATGTGTAAAAATGACACCCGCTGGCTCCTTGAGTTATTCAGTAAATACCCTCTGGAGATTGAGCGTAATATGAAGATAAACTCCGGAGGTAAAGAAAAAGAGAATTATTACATCGCTTAACTTCCTGCATGGAAAGAACTTTTGCTAAGATTGTTTTAAAGAGCGTGCAATGTAGCACTGACAACTATTCATACTAAGCAAGTCACATAGAGGATGATGTGCCTGTGCCTTTAATAAGAGCTGCTGCTGCTGTGATTAATTGAAACAGTGACCACTGCAGGAGAAATTAAATATTACATGTGCCTAAGGAAATGAATGGATTGAGAAAGTCTGCTAAAGAGCTGCTGCATTTCAGCAGCTCTCCTCTCCTAGATCAGTGACTCTCCTATGACATCACTGTGCCCTGAAAGGGGCATTGTCCAGACGATGCCCTGGTTTGTAAAAAAAAAGTGAGCAGAACTTTAAGGCTTGGGACAACCAAGTTTTGGCATCGAATGTGATATGCTAATAATCCTCGACTCCCACTCTGCTGCCAACATGAGCCGAGTGTCATGCAACTGTGATCCAATCTTTCGATTGGATCACAGCTGCAGAGGAGAGGGAAGGACTAATCTCACTATCTTTTCCATTATCAGCTGATGTGATTATCGCACTTCATTCTGGTGTCATCCAAGTGCAGTGAGATGTTTCACTCACACACTTAAGGGTACCTTACACACAACAATATCGCTAACGATATATCGTCGGGGTCATGGTGTTCGCGATGCACATCCGACGTCGTTAGCGATATCGTGTGTGACTAAAAAGAGCGACGATCAACGATCGCAAAAACGTCAAAAATCATTGATCGTTGACACGTCGCTCCTTTTCATAATATCGTTGGTGGTGCATGCCGCTGGTTGTTCGTCGTTCCTGCAGCATCACACATCGCTATGTGTGACACCGCAGGAACGACAAGCATCTCCTTACCGGCATCCACCGGCAATGAGGAAGGAAGGAGGTGGGCGGCATGTTCCGGCCGCTCATCTCCGCCCCTACGCTTCTATTGGGCGGCCGCTTAGTGGCGCCGCTGTGACGCCGAACTAACTGCCCCCTTAGAGGAGAGATTGTTCGGTGTCTCCAGCGACGTCGCTAAGCAGGTATGTGCGTGTGACGCTGCCGTAGCAGTATTGTTTGCTACGGCAGCGATCACCCCCATGACGAAACAGCGACGTGGGCGGGTGCTTTACACGCTGCAACATCGCTAGCGATGTCGCAGCGTGTAAAGCACCCTTTAGACTTGAATAGGTGCAAGTGAATACGGATCGGCTTACACTTGCAACATACTGCAATTGTTTTCTCGGTCTTTTAAGGGCTAAGAAAAAGAGTCACAGATAGGAACAACCCTATAGAGTAACATGGGTCCGAGTGGAATGCAATTTTTTGTTGCATTCCACTGGGCCCATGTTCCTCACCGTGTGTCCTAGCCCTTAGGCTGTGTGCGCACAGTGCATTTTTTTATGCAGATTTGGTGCAGATTGTGGCACAAATTTGCTTGTATATCTTCATGCCAGCAAAGCCATTGAGAATGCTGAAGTGTTGTGCACATTACCTATTTTTTTCCTTGCAGATTTGGTGCAGAAGATAATCTGCAGCATGTCAATTGTTGCTGCGTTTATTAACCCTTCCACCCATTGACTTCATTAAGAAAAACGTATGGCCCAAAAATGTAACAAAAACACATGCATTTTTCAGTGCATTTGTCTGCCAGAAGCAGATTTGACGCAGAAAACACCAAATCTGCAATGTGCGCACATAACCTTAGGTGGGCTTTGCACGCTGCGACATCGGTAACAATGTGTTACCGACGCTGCAGCGATAGTCCCCGCCCACGTCACAGGTGCGATATCTTGTGACTGCTGCCGTAGCGAATATTATCGCTACGGCAGCTTCACATGCACTCACCTGCCCTGCGACATCGCTCTGGCCGGCGACCCGCCTCATTCCTAAGGGGGCGGGTCGTGCGGCGTCACAGCGACGTCACACGGCAGGCGGCCAATAGAAGCGGAGGGGCGGAGATGAGCGGGACATAAACATCCCGCCCACCTCCTTCCTTCCTCATTGCAGGCATCGAAGGTAAGATGTTCCTCGCTCCTGCGGCTTCATACACAGCGATGTGTACTGCCTGCTGGAACGAGGAACAACATCGTACCATCACGGCTGCAAAATTATGGAAATGTCAGATCCTACACCGATCATACGATAACGACGCTTTTGCACTCATTAATCGTATGTAAAAGGATTTGCACACTACGATATCGACAGCGACACCGGATGTGCGTCACTTTCGATTTGACCCCACCGACATCATACCTGCGATGTCGTAGTGTGCAAAGCCCACCTTAGACTACATTCCCACAATCAGTATATATTGAGTTTCTGACGATGTCGAATTTCTTAGTTTACTTGTGTTTTTTTTCATTGCTGTGCGTTTCTTAACATGAGTTTTTATAACTTTTTTGATGATGTTTTTTGTCTCAGTTTGGTGTGTCATACTTTTTATAATTCTCCATTTGCAGGTTCCTCTCCCACCCATAATTTGTAGGTTTTTTAACCCAAAGAGAGGCATTAGTTTGGTGGGGATTCAGCAAAAAAGTGGTCGCCTTGCCGCCAGCTGTTGGGCTCACAAAAAAATGGCCATTTTTGGGTGATAAGTATCTCAATTCTTGCATGTTTTTCATAGCAGTAATGCATGTCTATATTCGCCTATTCATTGTTCCACCCACATATCTTAGCACTACAGAGTGCAGCTGTCTCCTTTTTGTTACTATGTTTCATGTTCAGTTTGCATCTTTTCACATTAAAAAGGTAGGATGTGCAATCAGTCTTTTTCTTAGATTACAGGGTAATGCCTTTCTGATTGAGCGCTCCTGCTCTTCAGCCTTAAGCTGGTGTCACACTAAACGACAGCGACAACGACGTCGCTGTTACGTCACCATTTTCGGTGACGTAACAGCGACCTTGTAAGTCGCTGTTATGATCGCTGCTTAGCTGTCAAACACAGCAGAAGCAGCGATCATAAGGTCGCTGTGCTACATGTTCAGAGAGCAGGGAGCCGCGCTTAGCGCTGGCTCCTTGCTCTCCTGCAGCACACATCGGGTTAATTAACCCGATGTGTGCTGCAGCTACATGTCACAGTTCAGAGAGCAGGGAGCCGCGCTTAGCGCTGGCTCCTTGCTCTCCTGCAGCACACATCGGGTTAATTAACCCGATGTGTGCTGCAGCTACATGTCACAGTGCAGAGAGCAGGGAGCCGCGCGCACTGCTTAGCGCTGGCTCCTTGCTCTCCTTGCTACAGTATACATCGGGTTAATTACCCGATGCGTACTGCAGCCACATGTCACAGTGCAGGAGCCGGCGCTGGCAGCAAGAGCGGAGGCCGGTAACCAGCGTAAACATCGGGTAACCAGGGAAAGGTCTTCCCTTGGTTACCCGATGTTTACGCTGGTTACAGCTTACCGCAGCTGCCAGTGCCGGCTCCTGATCGCTTCATTTCGTCGCTCTCTCGCTGTCACACACAGCGATGTGTGTGTCACAGCGGGAGAGTGACGACCAAAAAATGAAGCTGGACATTCAGCAACGACCGGCGACCTCACAGCAGGGGCCAGGTCGTTGCTGGATGTCACACACAGCGACAGCGACGGGACGTCGCTGCAACGTCACAGAAAATGGTGACGTAGCAGCGACGTCGTTGTCGTCGTCGTTATGTGTGACACCAGCTTTAGGCTATTTTAATTCTCCATGTGCAGGTTCCTATCCACCCATAAATTGTAGATTTTTTTTTTTTAACTCAAAGGAAGGCATTAGTTTGATAGGGACCCAACAAAAAAAAAAAGGTTGCCTTGCCGTTGGCTGTTGGGCTCACATAAAACTGGCCATTTTTGTGTGCTAAGTATGTCTATTTTTACAGGTTTTACATAGCAGTAATGCATGTCTATATTCCTATATTCACTGTTCCATATATCTTAGCACTGCAGAGTGCAGCTGTCTCCTTTTTGTTATTCTGTTTCATGTCCAGTTTGCACCTGTTCACATTAGAAAGGTAGAATGTGCCATCAGTCTTTTTCTTAGATTACATGTTTTTTTTTTATAAAATTGCTTTGTTTCTTTAAACTTCCCAGTGTTGACATTCTTAGGTGCGGATTACCTGTGTTTTTGATGCATTTATGCTGTGGAAATGCATTTTTCACCTGCGGATTTTTCGCATCTAATGCAAGTGTATGGAGAAATTCCGCACAGAAAAAATTCAGCGGACTCGCAAAAGAAATTGACATGCTGTGGATTGGAAAAAAACACATTGCTGGTCAGTTTAGACAGCATAAAAAAGAAGCACAAAGGACCTGAGATTTCTCTTAATCCCATCCACTTTGCTTGAACTGTAAAACCCTGAATTTTTGATGCAGCAAAAATACGCAGTATCAAAAAATTTGATGAAAGCTCATGGCACGTACGCTTAGGCTATGTGCCCACGCTGCGGAAAATGTGCAGATTTTGCCGCGGATTTCTCGCGGAAAAGCCGCGGATTTTCCAGAAATCTGCAGCACAGCTACTCCCCAGCCATTTCTATGGCATTTGGGAAATGCTGTGCCCACGCTGCAGATTTTTCCGCAGCGTAAATCGTGCGGAAAAATCTGCAGCATGTCAATTATTGTTGCGGGTTTTCGTGCAAATTTTGCCTATTCAATTGAATTTAAAAAAAAAAATCGCAAAATCCGCAACAAAATTCGCGTCAAATCCGTATCAAATCCGCACCTATGAAAAGGTGCGGATTCCGGGGGAAAGCTGCGGATTTTGATGCAGAAAAATCCGCAGATACAGAGTCCCGTGGGCACGTACGAGGGTATGCAGAAACCATTTATGAGATCTCCACTTGGTGAACGAAAATGAATGGAAATCCTATTACATGTTTGATCCGACAGCAATTATTACAGTATTTCATTGTTTAAAGTGAAGTTATCAGCTATGGGTGATCACTTATATATTCTATTTGTGTTCACACCTTATGATTACAACTTGTGGTTTTATCTACATTACTGCAGGTTTTACCCAATTAGGTAAGAAATTGATTTTAAATTATGCTTATCTTTCTCCTAAGGGTCATGTGTGGATTACATTTGACAATTTTAATGCAAGAAAAAAGTAATTATCTTTTTTTTTTACACCTGAACATGCACTAAAATATAGGCAGTGAATAAATGTATCCGTGCAACATTGTATCAGACAACGGCAGAGCACAAAACCAAATTATAACAGACAGCATGCTAGAAATCGCCGCTTTACATCTTAATATTCGGGTGCTTTGGGATGTGCCATTTAGCTATCTCTCTTTGATCGATTCTGGAGGTACGAGGCAAAGGTCGCCTCATCTTTCTGTGACAAACAGGTGAGTAATTATTGATGGGTATGTGCATTTTGTAAATATTTTGGTATTACATGAAAACAACTAAAATAACACTCTCCACTCCTAGAGCAGTGACTCTCCTATGACATCAGCATTGTCCAGATGATGCTGTATCGCCCAGGGCTATGGGGTACTCAGTACCGGGCCATATATGTACGGGGATGCTGTGTCACGGCTGTATAATGGCCAATGCCCGGTTCCGTGACCCTGGGGACATTTTTTTTTAAAAGGGGTTATATATTGATGAGTTGAAAGAGTTTGTATAGTAGCGCCTCTTGCGGTTTGGGGTTATGGTGATGGAACCGACGTTGCGCCGTCTGTTACCTCTGGGGATTATGGTAGTGGCAGCCTGGATGGTAGGCCCTCCGCAAGTTTGGCCGGGCCCCAGGGAGTGAATGTAGGGGTCCGTCGCAGAAAGAAGGAAGACCACACGATGAGGATGCAGTGCAACTTCTGTTTACTCACAGTGATGTTGAGCTGTGGCCCTGAGGACGGCTGGTTCAGACCCCTGGTCCCTTTTGTCCCAGTGCCGGTGTGGTGACCTGGTAGTCTCTTTCCCCGGCACCTCTCACTGGTGGATGGGACCTCGTAGCCTGGAGCGATTGTGGGTCCCTTACTGTCTGTCTGCAGTCTCTCGTCCGTACGGTGGGAAGTGCGAACCCTGTAGGGTCAGTGTTCTGTTACGGTCCCTGGCTCAGTCTTTACTGCTGGTGCCCCTGGATTCTTAGGTCAGTGAGGTCTGTGAAGGTCCCCTCACTGTGCAGTTATTTGTCAGGTTGTCTGAAGCTTTCACCTGATCTAGAGCTCTGTGTCCCGTCAGTGCTCTGGTTCCAGGGGTACCTGGCTGTACCCTCCCTGGCAACCACTCTCCTTGTCACCTCGGTCACCGTTACACGACCCCGTCTGGAGACACGTCCGTCCCCTTCAACTGTCACTACCAGACTCCTCTATCTGACTGTCTATGTCTGTCCCCTCCCACCGGGTTGCTTTCTAGTGGACTGGACTGGCTTCACCTCTAGGTGGCCATCCTTGGGTCCCAGATTAGTCAGTCATCCCTAATGGGGGGTGGGAAACTGGGGATGTTATGTGTTTAGGTGGTACCGGCACTGGTCTTCCAGGTCCCTGGGGGTAGGCCCTGCATCTTTGTCAGGATGCAATACCTAGTAGTGCCCTGAGGGGTTCAGGGGCACTACAATGCCCTGGATTGTAAAAAAGTGAGAAATGTGTACGCACAGTGTGTCTTTTGATGTAGATTTGGTGCACATTGTTGCCCAAATTCGCATGTCTATCTTCATGCCAAAAAAGTCAATGAGAATTCTTAAGTCTTGAATAAAAAATTCTATATTGAGTTCTCAATGCCTCTTCAGCTCCTGTATGTGCCTTAGCTCTTTTAAGGCTACATTCACATGTTGGGTTTTTGCAGCATTTTCAGTGTTTTTTGCAGCATTTTTTTTTAGTTCAAGTTAAAAGCTGCTCTTTACAGTACTAGCAAAAGCAATGAGATTTCAGAAATCTATTGCACATGCTTGTGTTTTTTACAGAATTGGAAGACTAGGGTGCAGTGCGTTTTTATTGATTTTTTTATGGTTTTTTTAGTGCAGTTTTGGCACATAACTGCATGCAATTCCTTATGCCAGCAAAGCCGATGAGAGCATTAAAGTTTTGTGCACATTTTGCTTTTTTTTATATTTGCAGATTTAGTGCTGAAATAAATCTGCATTATGTCAATTCTTTCAGAGTTTTTGCAGCAGTTTTCCACCCCAGAATGCATGGAAAACGCATGCACAAAATGCATTAAAAATGCACTGTACAACATGGGTCAAAAACACATAAAAAACAAGCGAATGTTCTGCCAATAGATGAGGATTTGGTGCAGAAATTGCACACACAGCCTAAAGCGTTTTTTACATCAGCAGTTTGTCACTTCTTTCAGCATTTTTAAGCATTTTTTTCACTCAATGAGGTGCAAAAATGCTGCAAATCTACAACCATGTGCAAAATGAGAATAATTTACACCAAAAACCCAGCATACATGCTTTAAAAAAAGGAACACAAAAGCAGAAAAAAATGTTTTTTGTAAACAGCTTCTTTAGTGTCAAGAGAGCACGTTTTGCCTGCAGAAAAAAACAAACACTGCAAGAAACACAATATAGTTGCTGTGCACACGCTGCTTCTTTTTTCCTTGCAGATTTTGTTGCAGAAAAAGGAAACGGCATGTCAATTCTTTCTTCTTTTTTTTCCTGTGTTTCTATAATGTACTACAGGCAGTGCTCAATCACTGCAATGAAATATATCTGTCAGTGGTGCACTCGCAGCACTAATGCGGGCGTCACATGAGACGATCTGTCGTGCGATATGTCGCTGGGGTCACGGTTTTCGTGACGCACATCCGGCATCGTTTGCGACGTCGTCCCGTGTGACACCTACGAGCATCTGTAAATGATCGCAAATCGGTTACGAATCGCGAATCGTTTACACGTCACTCATTTTTAAAAAATCGTTTATTCTACTTTGCGCTGGTTGTTCATCGTACCTGGGGTAGCACACATCACTCCGTGTGACACCCCGGGGACGATGAACACAGCTTACCTACGTCCCGGCGGCAATGCGGAAGGAAGGATGTGGGCGGGATGTTTACGTCCCGCTCATCTCCGCCCCTCCGCTTCTATTGGCCGGCTGCTGTGTGACGTCGCTGGGATGCCGAACGTCCCTCCCACTTCAGGACGTGGACGTTCACCGCCCACAGCAAGGTCGTCCGGGAGGTAAGTACGTGTGACGGGGTAAACGACTTTGTGCGCCACAAGCAACTAATTGCCCGTGACGCACAAACGACAGGGGCGGATATGAACGCTCGTGCAATCGCACTATAGATCGTACCGTGTGACGCCCGCATCACACTTTGCCTCACACACTATGCATCTGTCATGGACTGTGAGGCAATATGTAGCTCAGTAACTAGGGGTTGTCATGGTGACATACAGGGATTGTCATGGCAGTGATTTGGTCTCTCTGATCATATTACAAGGACCCAATTGCCATGGAGAGGTAAGTGATTCCTCTCTCTCCCGAATGCTGCGATTGCATTGATTGCAGCAGTCAGGGGGTTGAGATTTCTATAAGGCTAGTTTCACACTTGCGTTGAAGGTATCCGTTGCATTGCGTTGTGTAACGGATGCAACGGATGCTGCAAAACAACGCAATTCGTTTTGATTTTTTTTTTTTACAGTTTTACCAGCGGCAGACTATTGTGAACGATCAGCTGATCGCTCCCAGTAGCCGGCCGCCGGGTGATCAGCTGATCGC
Organism: Anomaloglossus baeobatrachus; assembly: GCF_048569485.1. NCBI lineage: Eukaryota > Metazoa > Chordata > Amphibia > Anura > Aromobatidae > Anomaloglossus > Anomaloglossus baeobatrachus. Next base: position 130,296,510 of record NC_134363.1, on the reverse strand, counting down.
TCCCTGCAGCCAGCCACCGGTGATCAGCTGATCGCTCCCAGTAGCCGGCCGCCGGGTGATCAGCTGATCGTTCCCTGCAGCCGGCCGCCGGGTGATCAGCTGATCGCTCCCAGTAGCCGGCCGCCGGGTGATCAGCTGATCGCTCCCTGCAGCCGGCCGCCGGGTGATCAGCTGATCGTTCACAGTAGCCGGCCGCCGGGTGATCAGCTGATCGCTCCCTGCAGCCGGCCGCCGGGTGATCAGCTGATCGCTCCCTGCAGCCAGCCACCGGGTGATCAGCTGACACTTGCCGGCGCCCGGGCATGCCGGCGGGCGGGCGCTCAGCTGAGCGCTGTCACTTGCCGGCGTCCGGGCATGCCGGCGTCCGGGCATGCCAGCGGGCGGGCGCTCAGCTGAGCGCTGTGACTTGCCGGCGGCCGGGCATGCTGGCGGCCGGTCGTTCAGCTGAGCGCTGTCGCTTGCCGACGGCCGGGCGCTCAGCTGAACGTTCGGCCACCGCGAGCCAAAATAAAGTTTGAATTAAAAAAAAAAAAAAAAAGAGCATGCGCTGCTCAAAACAACATTACATGCTGCGTTCCTCCTGCTGGGCGGAAGCAACGGAGCGTCGCCCAGCGGAAGCAACGCAGGTGCTTTTGGTACAATCCGTCACCCATACAAGTCTATGGGAAACAGCGGAATCCTGTTTTCCAAAAGGGCGGATTGTAACGGAAGGAAAACAACGCAAGTGTGAAAGTACCCTAAGTCTCATTCACTTTGCTGGAACGATAAGACAGTGCATTTTTTATGCAGCAAAAATATACAGCATCAAAAACTCATTAGTCTCGGTTATTTGTTGCAGTGCTGACATCAAAATGACAACTTTACAGCCAATCACGGAGCACAGCAGCTCTTCCCATGTAGACAACATAAACCTCTGAGGTCATTGATTGGCTGCAGTGCTGTCAACGTGACACTTGCGTATGGGAAATGGACCCAAGGATGGCAAATAGGACTGGATTTAGATGGCAACGCTAAAACTCACACCACTCGCATCTACAAATTGTGGATGTGACCGGTCGCGTATGAAGGTCCGGATAACGGATGAGTGCAGGAGCTACCTGCCATTTATATAAATGAGTCTGGTTCATAAATTGGAGCAAAGTAGGGGATGCTGTGACTTTTTTTTCATGGAGACCATTGATCCATGGGGAAAATCGGCCATGAACAATGGCGCATTGGCCATAATGGGTAAATGCGGTCATGACCATATAGTACTCCCGTCTGAACGAGCCCTAATACTCAGCTTGTTTTTTCATATCTACTGCAGCCTATGACAGAGATAGCTCTAGATGCATATTCATGGGTACAGCTCCAGATGCATACGTTTCACATAAGGCTCTGACAATTGCCTAATGCCGGCGTTTATGGCAAAAAATGCAATTTGCGCATCAAATCCTACAAAATCCACCTGATACAAGTTAATTCTGTCATCCCTTTTACATCTTCTTCAGCTCTTTATTAACTTGTGCGCTGAATCCAAGATGGAATTTTTTAATATGCTGCCTGTGTAATACTTTGGTGGTAATTTAAAATAATACCCTGCAAATAAAATTTAACAACTGGTAATATAGGTTTATTTCTGGAGATGAAGATAATTATTTAATATGGAATGAAAGAAAAAGGTAAAGATTCACGCAGTACAAAAAAAAATCAAGAATATGAAACATAAATATCTTCTCATATTTTTATAGTTTTTTTTATTGCAGATTTTTTAAAATGTCCTCATAGGACTATAATTAACACTATTACGCTGAACAAGAACGTAGGAAAAATAAAAAATAATTCATTATACAATTTGTATTTATTTCGCCTATGTCACCTTAATTTGTCCCTTTGTTGTTGTTTTTTGTTTTTGATTTTTTTGTAAATTCTTTATTTTGGAATGTTTAACAAATACAACATATCAAATAAACATCATTTATAGCAACATTTGTTATATATAAATAACAGAAAAAGTTAAAAGTAAATATTAAAGTTGGGGGTAAGGTTTAGGATATATTCACATGTGTGACATTCATAGTCGAAGTACGGACTATAATGAGCAATGAGGAAACCTGCAAGCCCGTCCAAGGATCCCAGTGTGTACTTGGACCATGAAAGTCGGACACGTGAAACCAGCCATAGAGTAAACTCGCAAATCATTACTTTGCACTTGATCGTGCAGGGGCAAAGCTTGAAACCTAGAAAACCACAAAGACAATTGTAATGGAGTAATATTTTTTTTTTAAACAAAGTTTAGAAGACAACGTCTGATCACCACTGCGATTTTCTGCTGTGTTGCGGATGATTTTTCCTATTAAACTATATTCCTACAATAAGTGGTGAGTTTTGATGTAGTTTTTTTGCAGCATTTCTACACCTTTAGCTAAATTAGGTTACTTGCGCTTTTAAGGCTATTTGCCCACGGGACAATGTACCCGCAGAATTTGCCGTGGAAAAACCTGCAGATTTATCTGGATTTTCTAGGTTTTAGCAAGTACAGATACTCCTTATGTTATCCTATGGGACATGGGGAGTGCTGTGTCCATGCTGCGGTATGTGCGGCTGCGGAATATGCTGCGGATGTCCCGCAGCCGCACATAACTGCATGTCAATTATTCCTGCGGATATACCTGTGGATATCCCGCCTCTCCACTATGGAGATAGAGGCCGGGACTTCCGCAGGTAAGTCGCACGAATGTCCGCAGGTTTGCCGCAGATATTTTGCTGGAATCCCGCAGCTATGGATAGCTGCGAATTCCGGGGAGTTGCTGCGGGAAACCTGCGGACGTACCTGCGGATATATCCGCAGGTACAATGTCCTGTGGGCACATAGCCTTAATTGCGTTTTTGAGTGCATGTTTTTCACGTGCGTCTTTATCATGTTTTCTACTGCTGTTTTGTTCCCTTTTAGTATAATTTAATGTGTAAAAATGCTCTTAATCTGCAGATAGAGGGTTAATCTGCAGATAAATAGCGTTTGAAACCTGCTCAGCGCCTGTACATTAATCCCCGCTGCCAGGAGGAAAGGAACTTTAATCCTCCCAGCAACAGTCAGGTTTCAGTCACGGGGGTGGCACCAGCAAGGGTTGAGTCACCATTCTGTGTATGGAGAACGGTGGCTGTAACTGCCCCCTGCACTGACTGACAACCACTCAGCATCAGAATCAGCAGTCACTCAGTGCCGTTGGTGCAGATATTACCAAGTCTCAATTCCTTACCCATCTTTATATAGTTTCCCCTAGTCCCTAGTTCAGGATCCTCATTGTAAGGATGTTATGTGGTACTAGTAGTCCCTACCGTAGAGCCTGTAGCTGACAGAAAAGTCGGTCCAGTTGTCCATGAACCCAAACCCTTCCTTCCTATGCCAATATCTAAGTCACATATTTATCTCCCTAAGCTCCCGCTGTCTTTTATCTTGTGACACTCATGTACTGATAGTATTTCTTACTTTTTAGGTCCTGTACTTCAGCTTCTCTCCTAGTTCCCAGGAATAATTTTTAAGGACCTTCCGCCTCCCTCTAACATTGTCATTGGTCTCAATGAGCACCATGACCACTGGGTTTTCCCCAGCCCCACTCAGCAAACTGTGTATCCAATCTACAATATGCCGAACGCGAGCAGTCGGCAGACAACACACTGTTCGGCATTCAGGGTCTCGGAGGCAGATAACCCCTGTGTGTCTGGATAATTTTATAGTCCCCTACCAGCATCTGTCTGGCCTTTGCTGCTCTCCTATTTCCCTTCTTCCTACAGCAGTCATATTCCTGGTTTCTAGGAGCAACGTCCTGCTGTAGTGATCCTAATCCTGGGCTGGCATCCCCAATATCAGCCAAACAGGCATATTTAATAGGTTGTGCCAGAGCAAGACTGGGCTCCCTGACACTTTTCCCCCTACCTCTTCTTCTATCTGTTACCCAGCTACCTACCTCTGGGTCCTGACCTTCCCCACCTCCACCCTCCTATAGCTCCTTTAGTTTATCTGTATTCCATTGTAATACATTGTATAAAATGTAGTTTTACTTTTTCTGCCCAAATCATTGCAGTATTTTCTCCAGTTTTTCGTGTGAATAACTCTCAATTAGTGACTTTTTGATTTGCGTCAAATTCATTAAAGAATTTGCACCTTTATTTAGTTAATTTTTGCATGGTTGCGACTTTTCACGATATTTTCGACTGATTCATCAAATGCTACTTTTTAAAAAGTCTCCAATTTTGTGCACAAATGTATTCCAGTTTTCCTCTGTAGTGATATTCTTTTTAAGCCAGAAACTTTTGTGCAAAACTTAAAAAGTGCGCAAAAAGATGAAGATCATTCTTTGCACAAAATTCATGTACCGCATACACTGTTCATAGGAATTTGGAGCAAAGAAAACGGCAAGACAAACAAGAAAAAAAACTTAAAAAAACTTTGTAAATGATGAATCGGTGTCTATGTCTTCTATGAGTGCAGATACTAAACCTGCAGGAACGTAGTTAAAAATGAAGTCAGACAGTCTGGGGGCTTTAAACTTTATTTTTGCGTCCAAAAATAAACAAAAAAAAAAAGTAAGATTAATATTTGTAGATAAGAATATGATGTATGGACTCATTAGATATTGAATTTTTTTTTTTTTTTTTGCACGCTGCGTTTACATAGAAGGTTACTATTTTATCACCTGAGATTTGTGCCTTTATATCTAGAGTTTGTTGTGGTGACGCAGGATCAATAATTTACCCAGGTGCGGGGAAGAGGGTCTTAAATAATTCACTGTGGTTTATAATGCAATCTGCTGTTTATACCAAACCTCCATTTTAAATCCCTCTCTTGACGATAAGAGCAAAAAAAAAAAAAATCTGTTCAGCAAACGTCGTCAAATGCTGCGCAGCGAGATTATGCAGCGGCAGGTACACTTTTTCTGTAGTATGTCTCCATAGGTAGCTGCTTCTGCGATCAATCAGTTTCCGTGACAACGTTTGTGATCCCCTGTCGACATCAATATCCGATTATTTACTAATTCACGGGACAAGTTTTGTTAAAAAGCTTTACAACAAAAATTCATTATTCTGTTAGGCTCAGTTCAAGGGTGATTTATATCATTATAAAGTTATGATTTGTGTGTTATTTTGTATCTCTTTAGTATCTTTTTTTATTAACCACTTCACGACTATGGGCTGTTTAAAGTATCCTAATGACCAGTTCACATTTAGCTACGATGTACTGGTTTAATAGATGTACCGTATTTTTCAGATTGTAAGAAGCACTTTTCCTCCCAAAAATTTGGAAGGAAAATGAGGGGTGCGTCTAATAATCTGAATGTAGCTGAGGCTGCTTTCACACATCAGTTTTTTGCCATCAGGCACAATCCAGCAAAAACAATTTCCCCCATAGACTTCTATTAGCGCCGGATGGTCTTGCGTTCCATCCGGCTTTCGCCGGATCCGGCAAACTTTGCTTGTCCGGCGGCCGGATGGAACATTAAATGTAACGTTTTTTGTCTTCGGCAAAAAAACGTATCGCGCCGCCGTACGGCGTGTTTTATAATGGAAGCCTATGGACACCGAATCCGGCGTAATACGGCATATGACGGAATCCAACGACGCATCCAGTTTTTTGAACTGGGCATGCTCAGTATCAAAACAGATCCGTCAAAAAACGGAAAGAACACATGGAAAAAACAAATGTGACGGATCCGTTTTTTCACCAGTTCCGTCGCATCAGTTTTTTCACCGGTTAGTGCTTGATGGGAAAAAACTGATGTGTGACAGCAGCCTTATAGTGGAGAATGGTGACAGGAGGCAGGGGAGATGCTGCAGGCTGTGTGCTGCTGGGGCTGTGCGGCAGGCGGCGCTGGTCTGTGATGTGGACGGTGAGGCAGGGGCCATCCCGAAGATGTCGGCGGTGCAGGATTCAAATAATGGCATCCAGAGTCGGTTCATGCACAAATAGAGCTCTTGGCTCAAGATCTCATCTGTGCATGCGCCGCCTCCGACCCATTGATGGACTTAAGGAAAATGGTGCCCGTATATGGTGCGTGCACAATTGAGATCTCGGCTTCTCATTGAATCGATAACTCAATCTGTGTACATGCCGACTCTGAGCTGACTCCATTTCTTTGAAGCCCACACCGCTGACAGTTCCAGGATGTTTTCTCTGCCTCACAGCACCACCGAGCATCTGGGACACCCGCCGCACTTCCTGCTGCATCGCCCTGCTCCACGACTGCCCCTGCCTCCTGTGACCCCGGCTCCACCACCGCTGCCCTGCCTATCCCGGTAAGACACCACCAGATTAGAAGACGGACCCCATTTTTTTCTCAATTTGTGGTGCGTCTTATAATCTGGTGTGTCTTATAAAATGAAAAATATGGTAAGTACCTTTGATTTGATGAGTCGTTATTTGTAGGACTTTTTGTCTTAATAACTATAAAGTCCATATAAAGTGTTATTTGCTTTTTTGTAGCTATTTTTTTCCCTTTGCGTTAATGGAGCAAACTCTGGCCTGCGCTTTTTTATACTCAAAAGAGACATCTGACAGCCATTTTCTCTCCTGAAGTGAATTCACGGCCAAGCACTCGTGTGTATGGAGAAGGCAGTAGAGAAGGCTTTCAGTCAGCATGCAGCCAGTAGTTATTTATGGTCAATTTTAGGCTAAGCTACTTATGATGTAATAAACAAAAGCAGCTGCCAGACTGCCCCATTACATCCCGTAAAAAAAAGTGTAACTGGGCATATTACTATTTACTTTGCTAATTTGTTTAACAACATCTCCACGAATGTCACATTGACTTTAGGACCCTATGCTATCCCTGATCTCAGGGAAAACTGTCATGCAGTATGCAGATCCACATCGGTGGCATTGGACTCGGTTCACATTGCAGAGTTCAACAGGAAACCTGATCTCTCCAAGTTGCTCAGCCTCAGCCGGGCATCGGCTGAGTCTTTTTCACTGCTTTTCAGTCCTGCAGGAGTTAATTCCTTTGAAGTGGTGTGCGGCTTCTTGAGACTCAGGTTGCTAATTCCTATTTAGCTGCTTCTGTGGCGCCCCTGACCTGGTCAGGCACCACTGAGTACTGCACCCATGCTGGGTCAGTACTTCCAGGTAATTCCAAAGGCCAGAAAGAGGTGTGTACGCACAGACACATAGCAACCAGGTCTCCCACACCATTAGATGGGACCATTGGGCAGTCCCGGAGGGGTCTGGCTTTCAATTCCTGTCAAGGGGTGTAGTGGAGGGGCTGGAAGCTAAGCTGCAGAGGCTGTAAGGAAAGTAGGAGGAGCGAGAGAGTCTGAGAGCAGTGAGCAGCAGTGGCTAAGGGAAGCAGACATGCACACATGCTGGTCAGATCCTGCACGTGTGGTAGCTGTTAGCGGGGGAGAACAGCGACCAGAAAGTCAGCCAGAAAGACACATGGAGAGAGGCAGTCGAGTACGGGGACGGCTGATGACTAAGCACGCACAGGGAAGAGGTCCCTAGAGCAGACGTCCATTTAGTGATCTGCTGAACCTGTCGTTAAGGGGACTGGAGGTCCCTCGCCAACCATCTAGAGTCCGAGCCTCAGCAGCAACAGGGGGACCCATAAGGAGACGGAGCGAGAAGCCATCTCACCTGGTCCACGCTGCCGGCAAACGGTCCAAAAAGGGGGAGAAAAAGGCAGTAGCGACTTCCCTGGATATATCCCACGGTACTTCAAGTCAGGGGTTATCCGAAACAAGAAGTGCAAGGAAGGTGAGTTAATAGTTAACCTCAGAACGGCCTGAAGGAGTTGCTGGTTCCACCTGGCTGAATCTCAGCATCGCCCGGGCGCCTCACAACAAAACATCCAAAAGTGAGTAAACAAGTTGAAAGACCCTTTGGACTGAGACTGAGTTATTCTGTGACCTGTTGTTCTACACCCATACACCCGAGCTCCTGGGGCCAGCCTCACTCTCGGGAGGCCACACCACCTGACTACAGATTCCATCAGCCCCAGACGCTCGCTAAACTGCAGTGGCGGTCACCTACAACCCTGACCTCAAACCGAGAGTGGTGTCACGACTCAGATGTAAATAACCAGACATACCTGCTGCCAGCGGTAATCAAGTGGAGCCCCTGTGGCGTCCCAGAAGGTGGAGTAACGTCCCTGAGATGACAGCTACAGATGGGCGGCACACTTTCTCCCTATTTAAGGTTAGGGAGTTTTTTTGTTACTGCCGATAATAGCTTCAGCTTATGCTCCTGTGAGTCTGGTCTTTGTGGAATACCTATTCTTGGTAACCAGTAATTTGCTGCTTGAGTCATGTAGATGTTTTCTCATTGTGCATTTACTTCCTTCCCTATACTTTATTCCTTCTTGTACACGCATAGTCTCCCCTTTGTGTTTGTGTGCAGTGTGTACGAGGTTTTTTTTACCCTGTCCATGTCATTTTAAGGAGTTTGTTTGGTGTGTTCATTGTAGTGCCCTGAAACCAACAGGGAGCTACAAGGTACTGAATTCCCACCGGGATGCAGGGTCAACCCCCTAGGGACCTGGAAACCCAGTGCCGGTACCATACAAACACTAGACAATCTCAGTTTTTCCCCAACATTCCCCCATACAATGGTGCCCAGCTAGGGTCGGAGCAATGGATGGCCGCCTAGAGGTGGAGCCAGTCCAGTCCACTAGTTGACCAGGTGGGAGGGGCGGACTGTGGACACAGAAGGAGACAGTAGTAAGACAGTGAAGGTGAAGGAGTGAAGGTGGAGCTGAAGAGACTGACTGTCCGGTAGTGAGCAGTAACCTGGTGCCCAGAAGAGTAGTTGCCAGTGGAGTGCTCCTGGAACTACGCACCGACGGGGTACAAGACCCTAGGACAGGTAGAAGCTCCAAGCCAGCCTGTTAACACCTGCACAGCAAGGGGACCATCAAGGACCTTGTTGACTCTAAGAATCCAAAGACTCAGTAGCAATGGGAGAACCGGGGACAGGACCAGAGACTCCAACCCCACAGGGTTCACTGTTACACCTCGTGGCTCTCCTGTGGCAAGGAATGAGACAGTCTCCTTGCCTGCCACGAGTGCTCCTGCTCAGCAGCGCCGAAGGTCTGCCAGACTGCGCAGAGTGCAGGAGAAACCTCCTCAGAGAGGCAGCACAAGGGTGACACCTAGTGGTACTCCTGTTGCAAGAAATGAGGCGGTCTCCCATTCCTTTCCTGCCGCAGCTCCTCCTGCTCAGCAGCCTCGAAGGTCTGTGAGGTTGCGCAATGTGCAGAGGTTTGCTGCTCAGGGAAGCAGTGAGACTACCGTTATCTCTACACATTGTGAGACCGAGGATCCCGCCTCTATTTCCCAGAGGCAGGAGGGTGAGCATGTGCTATGCTTGGTGGATCCTGATTCGCCCACTGACGTCACACGGCTTGATGACAAGGCTGGTGACGTGGTGAATCCTGACTGGCCAGGCTGGGATGTCGTGGATCCTGATTGGGTCAAGTCCGTCATCTCCGCCTCGCGCCCGCCCTTGGCTGGAGCTACACCTCCTTAAAAGCTCCTCCTGCCATCATGGCGGCGCGCGCCCGTCCTTCTATGTTTGGATGTCTGGCAGCGTGCTGCCACGCCACTGCTCAGGCATTATCTTCCTCTGTGGGCTTGGCCCTTGCTGCTTAGGCAGCACCTGGTTTGCAGGCCGTGTCCCTGCCTTGCTGCTCCGGCAGTAGCTCCTTCTACAGGCCGTGTTCCTGTCCTAGGTGAGCTCCTCGAGTCTCCACTGGACTCACCTGGTTTTTGAAAGCACACGTGCGTGGGCACCTCTGTGCTACCCTCGTGCCATATTCTCGTGACTTCCACTGGCACACGTGCGTGGGCACCTCTGTGCTTCCCCGTGCAACAGGTACACCGAGCCGTGTGATTCCTGCCATACAACCCACACGGGTTAGGGCAGACCGGTGTACATAGATCGTCTGTGACATTCCAGACGATCGCTAGCAGCAACCCGCTCACTCTTCACCCACCATAGCAGCGGTCCCTTACACCGCACAGTGGACCTTGACCGGCGGAAGCTGTCCATTCCCCATCTTGGCACGCTTCCCCGGGTCCCCCTCGTAACATTACGGTCGCGCCAAAGGTCTGGCTATGGCTGAAGAGCAGCAGCAGTTGCTGCGTTATGTGCAGCAGTTGGAATCACGTTTGGCAGCAGTGGAGCAGTCTTCCTCTGACAAGACTGCTCTGACGACAGTCGCCACCCAGGTGGCTACCCAGGCTGTGCTATTGGGTGGAAGGTCTCCTTGCCTTGCGCTTCCAGAGCGCTTTAGCGGGGACAGCTCCGAGTGCCATGGGTTTATAAACCAAGTTACCACCTACTTAGAGCTGTCCGCGAATATTTACGCTACCGAGAAGGCAAAGGTAGCCTTCGTCCAGTCCCTGCTCACAGGGAGAGCGCTGAAGTGGTCTACGCCGTTGTGGGAGCGTTGAGATCGGGTGGTGACTAACTTAGCATCTTATCTTGGGGCCATGAGAATGGTGTTCCTCGGGCCTCAAGTCACCCACGACTCCGCGCTGCGCCTCCTACGACTTCGGCAAGGGTCCGCTTCAGTCGGGGACTTTGCCGTACACTTTAGGACACTTGCCGCAGAGCTGGACTGGCCCGATAAGGTCCTTGTCCCTGTGTTCTGGGAGGGTCTGGCAGGGTTCGTCAAAGACGCACTGGCCACACGTGAGGTGCCTGCTACTTTAGAGTCCTTGATTGTGGTTGCCTCTCGCATAGACATCCGCCAGGCGGAGCGGAGGCTCGAGGTCTCTTCAGCACCCACGTCCTCACGGCCTAAAAAGCGTCTGGCTCCCGTCTTCCACCAGACAGGTCTCCCAGCCAGCTCTGTAGGCGACTCCGTGGAGTCAATGGAGGTGTCCAAAGCGGTCTCCTCTACCCCAGGTTCTCAGTCTGGTGTCATCTGCTTTTCCTGTGGGCAGAGGGGACACATAGCTAGCTACCCGATGTCCCAAACCGTCGGGAAAAGACAGCGTCTAGTTTCCATCAGAGGGGGGTTCCTAGACGCTGCTTCTCCCTCTAGGTTGACTATCAGCGCCCAGTTGCAGTTTGGCACTACTCTCTTCTCTGCTCTGGCCTGCCTGGACTCAGGCGCTGATGGCAATTTCATTTCGACCTCCCTGGCAACCCGATACTCAGTTCCCCTGGTTCTCTTGCCCAAGCCACTCAGGGTTCGGGTAGTCAACGGGTCCCTACTAGTCGATCCCATCACCCAGATCACCATCCCTCTCAGGATGGAATTATCACCAGGACACCATGAGCAGGTGTCCTTCCTGGTGCTTCCAGGGGGGACGGATGAGATCCTACTGGGCCTCCCCTGGTTGAGACAGCATGCTCCTATACTCAACTGGGCAACAGGGGAGATCTCATCATGGGCAGGATCCTGTAGGGAGCACCTCGTGACTACCGAACCACCCGCTACCATTAGGTCGGTTGGGTCCTCAGGGAATACAGGGGAGCCAGGTTTACCGACACCTTATGAGGCCTACAGGGACGTCTTCTCCAAGAGGGCCGCAGATACCCTTCCTCCCCACCGGCCATACGATTGCCGAATAGACCTGAAGCCAGGCTCCGAGCCCCCTAGGGGCAGAGTGTATCCCCTCTCTGCTCCAGAGACGGAGGCTATGTCCAAATATATTCAGGACAGCCTGGCAAAAGGGTTCATTCGCAAGTCTATTTCACCGGCCGGTGCGGGGTTCTTCTTCGTGCAAAAGAAGGAAGGGGATCTACGCCCCTGTATCGATTACAGGGGATTAAATGCAATCACGATCAAAAACAAATACCCTTTGCCCCTCATTACGGAGTTATTTGATCGATTCCGCGGGGCAAAGATCTTCACGAAGCTGGATCTACGCGGGGCGTATAATCTAGTGCGAGTCCGAGAGGGCGATGAGTGGAAGACCGCCTTCAACACCAGGGACGGTCACTACGAGTATCTCGTAATGCCCTTCGGACTCTGCAATGCCCCTGCCATATTTCAAGACTTTGTGAATGATGTTTTCCGGGATTTGTATCTTTCCGTGGTTGCATACCTGGATGATATCCTTATCTTCTCCCCCGATCTTGCCACCCATCGGAGGGATGTCATCCGAGTACTTAAGAGGCTCCGCACTCATTCGTTATATGCTAAGCTAGAAAAGTGCGTTTTTGAACGTGAATCCTTGCCGTTCCTGGGGTATATCGTGTCCAGTCAGGGGTTAGCAATGGATCCGGGGAAGTTGGAGACAGTGATGAAATGGCCTGAGCCCCGCTCGCTGAAAGCGATCCAGCGATTCTTGGGGTTTATCAATTATTATCGCCAGTTCATTCCCAACTTCTCGACGGTGGCAGCACCCATCATTGCCCTTACCCGCAAGGGCGCTAATCCCAAAGCATGGACACGGGAAACGGTAGAGGCATTTCACACTCTCAAAACTTACTTCTCCAGAGCTCCCATCCTTCATCGTCCAGACATCTCCAAACCCTTTCTACTAGAGGTAGACGCCTCTTCGGTCGGTGCTGGTGCAGTCCTGTACCAGAAAGACGAACGAGGAAGGAAGCATCCATGTTTCTTTTTCTCCAAAACCTTTTCTCCGGCCGAGAGGAACTACTCCATAGGGGATAGGGAGTTACTGGCGATGAAACTAGCATTCCAGGAATGGCGGCATCTCCTGGAGGGTGCGAAGCATCCATTTGAAGTATTTTCCGACCATAAAAATCTCACATACCTCCAGACAGCACAACGCCTGAACCCAAGGCAGGCCCGTTGGTCCTTGTTCTTCTCCCGGTTCCGCTTTATTATCCGCCACCTGGCCGGTGAGAAGAACGTACGGGCCGATGCCTTGTCACGTTGTATGGTTGTGTTGGAGGAGGACGAGGAGGAGCCTCGTCTTATACTACCCCCGGACAGCTTGAGGATGGTCACTCCCACTTCTTTGGATCAGGTGCCACCTGGCAAGACCCTCGTTCCCCCTGAACTACGGAATGAGGTGCTATCGTGGGCCCATGCCTCCAAGGTCGGGGGTCACTTTGGGGTCAAAAGGACCAGAGACCTTGTGACTAGGCACTATTGGTGGCCGAGACTACCCCAGGACATACAGGAGTATGTGGGAGCCTGTATGTCGTGTGCACGGAATAAGCCGTCCCGGCAGAGACCGGCAGGTCTTCTTCACCCACTGCCAGTGCCGGATCGTCCCTGGGAAGTGGTGGGAATGGACTTCCTGGGAGATCTGCCCAAGTCAGCAGGTCACAAGGTCGTATGGGTCATCACGGATCACTTCTCTAAAATGGTCCACTTGGTGCCTCTCCCACGACTCCCGACGTCACGTGCTCTCGCCACCTTATTCATTAGGCATGTATTTAGGCTGCATGGCATGCCTGACAAGGTGGTGAGCGACCGGGGTCCCCAGTTCGCGTCTCGCTTCTGGAGAGAGCTCTGTAAGCTCCTGCAGATAGAGCTGAACATCTCCTCCGCATACCATCCCGAAACCAATGGACTGGTAGAGAGGACCAATCAGACCTTGGTAACTTACCTCCGCCATTTTATCTCCGCGCACCACGACAACTGGGCTAACCTCCTTCCTTGGGCCGAATTTGCCATTAATAATTCGGTCCATGAATCCTCTGGTCAGACTCCGTTCCTGCTCAATAATGGACAACATCCCAGAATCCCGGTTCCTATGCCCATAACGTCACCCGATCCTAGAGTGGAGGATTGGGCGACCGAGGCCCGGGAGATCTGGGATAACACCCAAGAGGCCCTTAAGAGGGCTAAAGACCGGATGGTGACAACGGCTGATGAGCGCCGCCGCCCTGCACCATCCTTCGCCCCTGGTGACCTAGTGTGGCTGTCCTCTAAGAATGTTAACCTACGGGTACAGGCAGCCAAGTTCGCCCCTAGGTACCTGGGTCCGTTTAAAGTGCTAGAGCAGGTGAACCCGGTGGCATACCGACTCCAGCTCCCTCCACGCTGGGCTATAGCCAACACCTTTCACGTGTCCCTCCTGAAACCCGTACGACTTAATAAGTTCTCGGGGTCCCTGACGCCTCAAACTGACCCCCCGCCCGACGACTCTGAGGTGGCGAAGCTTGTGGAGACAAAAGTTATACGGGGCAGGAGGTACTACCTTGTGGAGTGGGTCGGCCGTGGTCTGGAGCATAGATCCTGGGAATTGGAGGATCATATCCACGCCCCGGGTTTGATAGCGGCCTTCGAGTATGGGCAGGGGGGGGGCCTAGACGGGGGGGGGGTAATGTTACACCTCGTGGCTCTCCTGTGGCAAGGAATGAGACAGTCTCCTTGCCTGCCACGAGTCCTCCTGCTCAGCAGCGCCGAAGGTCTGCCAGACTGCGCAGAGTGCAGGAGAAACCTCCTCAGAGAGGCAGCACAAGGGTGACACCTAGTGGTACTCCTGTTGCAAGAAATGAGGCGGTCTCCCATTCCTTTCCTGCCGCAGCTCCTCCTGCTCAGCAGCCTCGAAGGTCTGTGAGGTTGCACAATGTGCAGAGGTTTGCTGCTCAGGGAAGCAGTGAGACTCCCGTTATCTCTACACATTGTGAGACCGAGGATCCCGCCTCTATTTCCCAGAGGCAGGAGGGTGAGCATGTGCTATGCTTGGTGGATCCTGATTCGCCCACTGACGTCACACGGCTTGATGACAAGGCTGGTGACGTGGTGAATCCTGACTGGCCAGGCTGGGATGTCGTGGATCCTGATTGGGTCAAGTCCGTCATCTCCGCCTCGCGCCCGCCCTTGGCTGGAGCTACACCTCCTTAAAAGCTCCTCCTGCCATCATGGCGGCGCGCGACCGTCCTTCTATGTTTGGATGTCTGGCAGCGTGCTGCCACGCCACTGCTCAGGCATTATCTTCCTCTGTGGGCTTGGCCCTTGCTGCTTAGGCAGCACCTGGTTTGCAGGCCGTGTCCCTGCCTTGCTGCTCCGGCAGTAGCTCCTTCTACAGGCCGTGATCCTGTCCCAGGTGAGCTCCTCGAGTCTCCACTGGACTCACCTGGTTTTTGAAAGCACACGTGCGTGGGCACCTCTGTGCTACCCTCGTGCCATATTCTCGTGACTTCCACTGGCACACGTGCGTGGGCACCTCTGTGCTTCCCCGTGCAACAGGTACACCGAGCCGTGTGATTCCTGCCATACAACCCACACGGGTTAGGGCAGACCGGTGTACATAGATCGTCTGTGACATTCCAGACGATCGCTAGCAGCAACCCGCTCACTCTTCACCCACCATAGCAGCGGTCCCTTACACCGCACAGTGGACCTTGACCGGCGGAAGCTGTCCATTCCCCATCTTAGCACGCTTCCCCGGGTCCCCCTCGTAACAGTTCACGCTACTGTCAGGCGGACAGCAGTGGAACAACACCACCAGACGGGAACCCCCAGTTGCTCTACACCACGGGGTCCCACTAACCAGAGACAAGTGCAGGGGAAGAAGGCAACAGGTTACTAATGGACACTGAGTACAAGGGCACCTGTAGGTGAAACCAGGCTTCCTCGGGTAACCAGTTACCACCGACCAACAGTGAGTAAAAAGCAGTTGCACTGAACTCTTGTGTGGACTCCCTTCTTCCATCATCCGTTACATCACCTACCCTCTGGGGCCCGGCCCTGCTTGTGGAGGGCCTACCATCCAGGCTGCCATTAACACTAGCCTCAGCAGTGGACATTGTGCAGTGGCGGCTCCATCCCCATAGCCGCAACACCGCAAGTGGCGTCACAAGTGAACATTATTCTAATCCCCTGTAAATATCCCCCTTTACAAAAAGGGCCCAGGACACTTAACCGGACAACGGCCACCAGAGTGACATTCCCCATATATACACTGCTTGGGACCGAGTACCCCATATCCCTGGGAGACACATTCAGCCCTTCCCAAGAGTGGGGGAGAGTGGGAGTAAAAACAGGGCTCGGACAAAAGTTATGGTCACCCTGGGAGCTCAGACCTCGCTACCATCGAGCGTACCTCTGAGATAAGGGACAGTGAAGGGATTCTAATCTTGGTGCCAGTATAGGTGTCCCTATTTACTAATTTCATACTCCATGATATATACTCCTAATGATGGAGACGGCTGAGTCTCTTTCCTGGCCCTGCTCCTGACACGTCCTGATCCGATTCCCCCTTCCCCAGGGAGGGGGAGGGATATATCTTGGCTACACTTTGCCAAAATATATCCAGTTTATGACATTAGGCAATGGTTATTTGATGAGTTTTTGATTATGCAGATTTTCTAGATAATTTCTATCTATCAGGTAAATTAGTCTTCTTGCATTTCTATCATTGATGTTTTTAGTGCGTTTTTAATATACTTTTGTATTGTGTTTTATATGTGATTTTTGAGTCTTTTTGTTTGGTCAAGTTTGAACTAAAATTGCTTAGTTTTCAATAATTCCTGATGTCTGGATTTAACAAATTCTATTATTTCAGTCGTGTTTTTTATATACATTTTTAGTGTGCTTCCACATTGGAATTTCCTGCAGATTTTCTACATCTAATGCAAGTCTATGGGTCAAATCTGCACATAAAACTCAGCGAACTCGCAAGAGAAGTTGATATATGGATTTCAACCAAGCAACACAGGTCAGTTTATGCTGCATTAAAGAAGCACAGTACATATGAGATTTTTATAAATCCCATCTGCTTTGGTGGAACTGTAAGATACTGCGGGGGGGTTTTTGACCAGTGAAAAACTCACAAGAAACTCATTGTGAGACCTTAACCTCACAGTGTTTCGGAGCTTCCCTTTCTAAAGAGACAAGCACTTTTGCCTGTTGCTCATGTTTTGGACATGTTTTCCACCTCTTAATGTTAAAGGGTTCTGCACTATTGGGACAACACTTGTTCTCACCTCAAATGCCGTCACTGTTCCAGCTGTTTCGGCAATGGCTTCCTCCCCTCCTTCGGACTAATTGCACATCAAGAGAAAGTCAGGGCTGCGGTTGCTCTCTGATTGATGTTTTATTTGTTCAAAGGCGCGGAGAGGGAATCCGGCACTAATTGAGTTAAGGGCTCGCGTGACATAACAACTTTACGTGAGCCCCGGGAGAGTGAGTGCTAACATCACACGAACAGCGCTGGCACCGGAGGTGCTTGTGTTTTTATATTAACAGGGGCAAAAACTCAGATTGAGAATGGGTTGGCCGAGTAGGGGACCAACCTTTTATTAGGAAAAATCATATTTGTGAGTGTGAGGTTACCACACTCCTTCAAGACTGTATTGGGTTCCCAACAGTATATAGTAAATTCCCAGCAAAGACACAAGATGGTGCAAATGACAGCATCTCACTCTTCTGCTGACTTGCCAGCTATTAGAACGTCCATGACTTTGGGGCATCTATGGCCACACCCCAGTTAGCACACCCCGCTTTTGGCGGGCAACCACTGAGAGGAAATAGTGGCAAGCTTAGGAAGCCGACTGAGTATAGTGAGGTATGTGGCCAGGTGACCTGTTGGTCCCAACCTAAGTTCTCCAAACAAATTTGTGTACTCAGTGTTCGGTAGTGAAGCAGTTCTGTAATCTACCAGCTGGAACTACGGTCCCTAGGCTGAAGTCCTGTAGAATCATCAGTGATGGGAGAAGGCCCCTTTTTGTATCCCTCAGCTTCCATTTCAAGGTATTATGTTCAAAAGTATTGGGGAAGATAATCATGGCTGTTTCCTCATTGCTCACTAGTTCAATTGTCGTCCAGATGACGCAGACTAGTATACCGCAGGAGGCTGATGCAATCCACAATCGGCAGGCATTCCACAAGTTAACATACAAAAATAGCACTGGACAGTATCACATGAAACAATGACCCATGTTCCTTGACTCACCGAACAAAGGAACTATAGGTGTGGCCTAATTAAGAATAGTTCACCTCTATACAAGTGGCCAGAAATTCTTTATTGAAGCTGAGTTGTCACAATATTCATGAATAAAAAGCAAGAATCTGTCACGTCTCCACCAGAGTCTGCTCCTGCGACTTCTGCTTTGCTCACCAGGTGCTGCCGTATTCCTGCCGTGGGCAGTCCTGATGATAGAGGAGGAGTCAGTACCAGTGGCTCTGGTGGGCGGGGCTCCACCCATCCACTAAGCTTGGTTTTGCTGGGACCTGCAGTACCACTGGCTGACTGTGGTGGCGTGTACCTTCCAGCTGAAGTTACCACCTTTCAGTCACAGCCAATGGGAAGGTACCACACCCTTCTTATTTCTCCTCCTGTCTGCTGGTTGCCGCAAGATATAGTTTTGCAGCATACTGCTATACCTCTGGTTAACACCCTGCTCTTGAACTTTGATCCCTGTGTTTTTGACCTCTGCCTGTTCACTGACGACTCTCCTTCCTGACGTTTTTTGTACTTCCTTGCCATCTCCAGTTTGACCTTAGCCTGATTTCCTGACCACCCTTTTGCTTGCCGATTTTGTCTCTTTTTGTACCTCCTGGTTTTCACCCTGCCTGACGACTTCTGATTTTTGGATTGCAGCCTACCATAGGAGCGATCTCCTGGACCTTATTGTAATTCCAGATCGCTATACAGGGGTTAAAGGGTTTCTGTCAGTGTTTCGGGATTTCCAGTTTGCTTCTGAAGGATCTTGCCCTTTGTTAACATGGAGTTTTATGTTCTGTTGCCCTACTTCCTGTTCATCTGTTTAAAAGCCTGCCCCTAAGCTTAGTCTAGTTGCTTGAGTATACTGCTTCCTGTCTACTCCTGCCCCACTGCTCTCATTTCCTGGTTGTTATTTTAGATCCTGGTGAATCACCTGACACCGGCCCTGGACTCCACCTGGTCTCATCGAGCTGTGCCCTCGCTGGTCCCGGACTCTGTCTGCCATCTTTGGTTGGCGTTTGTGCCCGGTCCCTTCTGGTACATATCCACCCTAGGACCTGCGTTCCACATCCCGTATGGACATTTTTGGACTATAACCTGTTGCCTTTTCGTGTCCCGGCTGCTGCGCATTTAGGCCTTCTGGGTTGATCGCCAGACAACCCTTGTATAGGGGTTCGCTCCTGGTGGCCTCCCTGGGGGAGTCAGGTGCGCGGTCCCGGGAATTCCCCTTTGCTCTGAACCTGGCAGGTATATACTGTGTTTATGCTATTTTCTGTGTACATATTGTTGGTTGCATATTATAACACTTCTTTGCACCAAGAACCCATCTCTGGTTATCATTGCCCTAGCGCAATCGAAATCCTCATTTCATACAATAGTATTAGAGTTTCGAGGTTCTTGGGATCCTGGTGAGTGGGTGGTGAGTGGGTGGCTAGCTTCTAGTCTGTCTGTGATTCTGTGGTTCCGGGCAGACGTCACAGAATCTTACAAATGATGACCTAAAACACAAAGTACGCTACAAAGTTGTAGAACCTATCAATCTATAATAGTTGAGTGCCACTGATGGTAAACTCTTTTAGGAGATCCTTCAAATCTGATGGGTGTGAGGGTGGCAATGGGTCAATTCTCTCTGCATCCATGCATCTATATTTTCAAGAAAGAAAAAAAGATAGAAGTCCCCTTTAATTCCATCTCTCGATCCCTCTTACACATAAATACTGAAAACCACCACCACCATATGTTGTGAATATGCTAACACAAAACTGATTTTCTATGTTACGGAACATTTTTAGAAATTCGCAGAGGAGAGTTCAGTAACACGCAATGATTATTTTCTAAGCTCTGTGCTAAAGTGACAGGATTAGTAAAACAGATGGTAACTTTTTTTTTTGCATATGCACAGAATGCCTGATCTTTGCGGAAATGTTACCTCCGGTTCACAGTGAATGTGGCTGTAATGCAGTGATGCTCACTGAGCTGGCGCTGCCAGGTATGCTGCAGCTGAGTAGTGGATTTCATGGATCATTCAATATCCTGTGGAACAAAAGCTCCCACTCCCAACACAGTGCAGGTGTATTTTGTGTCAGAACTCTGTATATCAAGATTTTAGAGGCGGATTGGCCCAAATTCCTTAAGGTATATTCACATGGCTCAGAACTCGTTGAATTTTCTACAACCGAAAATCTGATTCCTACATTCAAATACAGAGGAAAGCGTATGGATTTCTGCAAAAACTCACTTTTGCATTTTCTGGTGTTTCTCTGTACTGTGAAATTATAATGTGCATAATTCTTTGCTTTGACTTAGTAAATTATCTTATGGTATCTGAATTACAATCAGAATTTTATAAGATTTTGGACCTTTATTGACACATACATCAAGTTTCTCAAAACTCAATATTTACAGTGTTGACCCTTATTTTTCAAAATTTCAGCACTTTGCCCCGGCAGTTGGATATCATCTTCTGAGCCAATTTTTTGTTTTTCTGGCAGAGAAGTGGCTACTTTTCTACACCCTTGACATTTGGCCAGCCATCAAAAGCCTTCACCTCATTTTGAGTGCAGTGTGATATAATTTTGCTTCGCCCCAGTTCTTCCCGACTGCCCTTGTGCGTTGGCAACCTTGGTAATAGGTTAATGGGGTTGATGTCATCTGTGTAGTGCCATCTGGCATCAAGCCCATGGGTTAGTAATTTGGAGGCATCTATGAGACACCCCCATTACTAACCCTGTAAGTGTAAAATAAAAAACCCACATACACACACACACACACAAACACACACACACACACACACACACACACACACACACTTGTGAGTGAAATACACTTCTTCTATGCCCTTGGAACTCCAAATTAATAAGATTTGTTTTACAAGCGCTTGGAGAAATCAATACAGCACAGCCAAGCATGGAGTACTGAGAAATTCTGTTTTATTACATCATGTGACCAACTTATATTTTGTCCCAAACAAAGAAATTACCATACACCAATAAGAGCCACGGGGGTGTGTGTAGAAATGTGAAACTTCCCCGTGTTAGCTGAACCCTATGACATCATTCAGTATTAAGACAAGATGGTTTCTATAGAATACAAAATGGCTTATATTCTCTCATATGCTACAAAAATTGTGTATTTGAATAAAAACTCTTTCACACTTTCCCTCGGTCACTTATTTATTAACCCTAGAATGCGCAACCATAGAAATCTACACTCACACATACATGGGGCCTTTTAGGCCTGTGTGCAAATAACATGGAGTAACTCAAATAGAAATACTTTTCAAAGTTTATTTGAGATGTGAATATTTCAAAATATTATAATTATGTGCATAAAACAAAAAAAGTAATTACACCGGCTTAAAATGCCCAATATATGCATTCTACATAATTTTATATATATATATATATATATATATATATATATATATATATATATATATATATATATATATATATAAATAAAACGATTTCTTTGTCTAAAAGTTTTCTATAAAAAAGTTGTAGTAAACATGGTGCAGGAATATTTCTTTTCAAAAACTTTCCTTTTCAACTTTACTGATTACCCCAACAATTTTCCCATATTATTTTTTCGGAAGAATGTTCCTTGCAGACATTTTGTCCACAAGTAGTACAAAAACGCTCAGATTTCCTTTTTTTTTCCTGGCTCTGGATGTTCGTGAAAATGTATACCACATTGGATCAGAGCTTCCGTAATTTGCCTTGGCAAGCATTTCGTGTTGCTTCGCTCCATCATGGTAGGCATCAATAGTTCATAGCAAAGTTCCGTCAAGAATGGACGTCTCTTGTCCTTCTTGTTATCATGGAATTCTGGATGAGTTTCACTATAAACAATATAGCTATTGAGGGCTGACATATCAAGGATATTATAAAAAATGACTACAGGTCAACGTTTTGTCTGCCTCTTGTACGAATACTCTCCAATCATTTCATCCATCTTGTCCACACCTCCCTTTATTTTATTATAATGCAGTATGATTTCAGGTTTCTGTTTCCTGTCATCGGTGTCAATACTTCCATCATGATACATTGTACTCAGTAATATCACAGATTTTTCTTTCTTTGCATTATAAGATACCATTGTCGCTTGATTGCAGAATCCAAAGACACTCTCATAAAGTGGTTGCTTGGGATTGTGCTTCATGATTAGAGGAATTTTGCGGCGGTTTGGCGTCATAGTACCAACAAGTGTGAGTTTTTTCTGAAGCAAAAATTTGCGCAGTTCCAGATTGGTAAAGTAATTGTCCATTATTATCATTTTCCAGAATTGAAAATTGGTACTGCAAGTGTTTTTACTAAGTCAGAACATAGGTCTTTCTGGACTGGAGCACCAGCTTCTTTGCCACAGTAAATCAGACAATTCATGCCATAATAGCTTGTAGAATCACACATCCAGAAAATGTTTATGCTATACTTGTCAGATTTACTGGGCATATACTGAATGAATTTGCAACATCCCCTAAAGGCAAGAAGTTGCTCATCCACTGTCACATTGTCATTAGAATGGTAAAGCTTTGTACAATTTTTGATGAAAAGATTCCAGATGTAGCTAATAGGGGCTAATTTATCTGTTTCCAACCTCACAGGACACGTTCTCTTATCATCAATACGAAGGCTTCTCCGAATATTGTCAAATCTATTGATTGACGTTGTAGCTTTGTAGTGTGGATCTGAAAAAGGGTTCAGTAATAATTCTCTGATTGGAACACCGTATGATTCTATACACCCTGCCAGAAGATAAGGGCAATTAGAACCATATTGTTACGGTTGCTGCGAGCACTGGAGACTAAGTCCAGATTTCTTGCTACTGCACATGTGCGAGCGCTGAAGACAAAGTCCAGATTTCTTGCTACTGCACATGTGCGAGCGCTGGAGACTAAGTCCAGATTTCTTGCTACTGCACATGTGCGAGCGCCGGAGACTAAGTCCTATCTTGGAGCCATTGCACATGTGCGGATGACATCATCGCTGACACGAGGTCACATGTCTCTGACACCTTCTATGCCGATTGGTCGCTGGTCATGTGCTTGTGATGCCTTGCTCGGTGATAGGCCAGCATGATGTCACTCCTGTCGTTCTGGCAGCGGATTGGCTCTGGTGTCCTCCATCTTGGATGAGGCACAGAGTCTATATAAGACCCTGACACATGCCGCATGGCGCTCAGTCCTCTTGGTTCATGCATAAGAGTAGACGCTCTGTGCGCGTTCCTCTAGGCATTTCTCTGTCTATGCTAGGTGAGCGCTACCGGCAGGGTAGCGTTCTTATACCTTACAGCTTCGGCTGCTGTCCGTATCCTTACCTCTTAGGGGAGCGGACATAGGCAGGTGCCTGAGGCACATGGTCTGGCTGGGCCTTGTGGTTCGACTCGTAGGTGGACGTTGCCGCTAGGGTAACGTTCCTTATACTGCGACTAGCAGTTGTTCGTATCCTCGCACACTAGGGGAGCGAACAGAGGTAGGAGCTTTGTGTGGCTTACGCTGCTGTTCGTCTCTTTTGCACCACTAGAAGAGCGGACCTAGGCAGGTGCCATATCTAGTGGTTCGTGTCCTCGCACACTAGTGGAGCGAACGCAGGTAGGAGCTTTGTGCGGCTTACGCTGCTGTTCGTCTCTTTTGCACCACTAGAAGAGCGGACCTAGGTAGGTGCCATTTCGCACACATTGCCTTTGTCTCTGTGATTATTAACAGAGATCATTCCACACACCCTCCAAGTAAGGGAGGAATTGCTTTACTTACTTATTATATCCTTCTGTGAGTTAACAGAGGTATTGCACTCTGCCATAGTCTGCAGCAGAGTCTTTGCACGGTGGACCCTGACTGTCTGATACTCCTTTAGGTTATCAGACAGCCCCCCGTAACACATATAGTTCCTCTTTTGTTATATTTTTCCATGTTTTTTTTTGTTCCTGAAGCGATATGTTTTCCTTCTAAGTTAGTACACAAAACTACCTCATCTGCAATATCATCTAAAAAATTTTTACAGAAAACTTCTCTATTGCACAAGAATTGGGGAATTCCTACAGCGCCTTCAGCAACTCTCATAATATTATGTGATGGGGTGCGTCCAAGAACCCCAGCAGTACTGTTCCGAAAAACATTCGTTTTGGATGTTCTATTTGTATGTTCTGCTGGATCCACTACTTTTTCATCATCTGAAGAATCACAGGACGATGAAGTAATAACATTAGCTGGTGGCATGTACTCTTCATCGGACAAAGAAAGTTCACTGTCTTCATCACTGTCAAAAATGATTGCCTCGATTTCTTGGTCAGTCAAACCCCTGGATGTAGACTGTGCCATTGTAACCTTAGATGTCAGTAAACTAAAATGAACAAAAAAAAATGATTACAATCAGGGTTGTGCACTCTTTGTTATTGTGTGCTAAAGGTTAAGTGCAGCCCACCTCCTCTTACGTTCAGCAGGTCACCACTGTCTTTTAGGTGCAGCAGAAGCCTCTGGATTTTTGAAGCTCAGAAAGTTTCTTTTTCAAGAAACAAGAAAGCTGACCCCTTCCTCCAAAGCCTCTTCAGCAAGTAGCACACAATGAACAGGATGTTATCTGTCCTCCAGTTCCTGTGTGTTCATGACCTGCGATGATGTCAGAGACGCATGACTTTGTGATGAAGCCTCCCTCCCAAGATCACAGGACCATGTAGTCAGGCAGAATCCACACTTTTCCCAGCAACAGCAGAGTCATAAAGACTCCGGTGACTCTGAATAGCTGTAAAGTACAGACACCGAGTACGACGACAACACTTATCAGAGCTGCCGGGATTTTTTTTTTATGAAAAGGTGAATGAGGCAAAGTGTGGAGGAGTTTTTATTCAAATAAACTATTTTTTTCCAGTGAGTTTGTTTTTTTACTTTACACTTACTGGGTTAGTAATGGGAGTGTATGATAGACACTTCCCCATTACAAACCCATGGGCTTGATGCCAGCTGACACTACACAGCTGAGATCAACTCCATTAATCTATTGTGACGCCCTGGCACAGCCAGGTTGTCACAGAAAGAGTTAATCCTCCTTGGTAATCTGATCTCACACCGATGCAGCAAGACAAACCACATCCCCCAGGGTAAGAGAAAAGCAGAGCAGAGTTGAGGGGCTGGAGCAGAGTGTTTGGAGAGGAGACAGAAGTGGAGCCTGGAGCTGTAGCTCCCAGGCTGAAAGCAAAGCGTGCTCCGAGAGGGCCGGGACAGGCTGTAGTGAGGAAGGGGCCAGAGGTAGCCGGAGCAGGGCGGTGGCCCCTCGGTCCCTGGGTGACCCGGATCACTACAGGGGAGTGGACTCCCCGTTCCCGGCTGAGGAGAAAGAGGAAGAGAGTGGAGAGAAAGGCACCTGGCTGCAGGGAAAGAACAACAAGGGCTGCTGCACCGTGTGTGGGACACTAACACCCCCGTACCGAAGGCTGCGGACACCGGCAATTCCTAGTTTACCAGTGACTCCGTGTGACTTACTTGTGAGTACACCCGTGCCCTCGGGCACCGCACTGCAGCACTGCGCCCTGCTCCCTGCTTACCCCATCACCGGGCCCCGGGACAACCAACCCCCTACCCACGGAGGGGAGAACTAACATCTAGCTGCTCCATACCATCACTCCCGGGATCCCCGTCCAGAGCAGCGGTGGTGTCCCAATCACCACAACCGTGGGTGGCGTCACGGACAATATAAATCTCCCTTACCAAATCCCTTTATACTGTGGAGCCTGCAATCACAGACCGGGTCACGCCACCATGATACTCACAGAAGTGACCTCGTGGCCCGGATCTGAGTACCCCTGGTCCCCGGGCGACACATTTGGCGTCACGAACAGGATCGAACCCATCCAGTTACCTGGAGGAAGTGCGCCTTGCCCCGTCTGTCAGCGGCGTCCCGCTGAGGAAAAATCACGAAGTCCGCCATTTTAGCTGCCATTTTAGGCGCCAAAAACAACAGCTTGGCGCCTTCTTCTCCGAGCGGCGGGCGCGAAAAAGAGGCTCCGCCCCCTGAGAACGGAAGTGAAGCTCCGGAGGACCGGAAGCGAAAGGGAAACTTTAAAAGTTGCTGGAAGGACTGCTCCCGAGTACCAAGGGGGAGCAGGAAGAAGGAACCGCAGTTTATGTGACTAGGACTGTAAAGGCAGGGACGCCAGGACTCTGCCAGCATTTGGTTCCTGGAGAGGCCGCCGCAGCGATGCACCGACCCGTTACCCCTGTTACCGGTAGCGGAGCCCGCAGCGCCTGTTGGGGAGGACCCAGACCTGGGGTCCCCAGGCCTCACCTTTGTCACCGTCCTGCCACCGGCCCCGGCAGTCCGCCCGGCCGCGACGGAGATGACGACGGCTCCGGCAGTCCGCCCGACTGCAACGGCAGCGAAGTACCGGTCCCGTTGACCAATCTGGAACCGTTTCTGGACTGGGGTCAAGGGGTGCTGCCCACTTCCTAGGGGCAGCACCAAGGCTAGGTTGTTTGGGTGGGTGACTAAAGGACCCGTTACGTTGCCATTATTAAAAGTGTTATTTGTTGTCGCAACGTTGAAGCAATGTACATCCCGCTGTGGGAACATTGAAAATGCATGTGTGAAAATGTTTAAAATGTTTTATTCTTTTCCCAGTTTAATAAATGTTGGTGGCCAGACGGCCCGAGGACGGGCCGTGTTTTACCAAGGGGGTGTGTGACGCCCTGGCACAGCCAGGTTGTCACAGAAAGAGTTAATCCTCCTTGGTAATCCCCGGGCGACACACTATTACCCCAATTGCCAATGTACCAGGGCAATCGGGAAGAGCCAAAGCGAAGCGCCAGAATTGAGGGATCTAATATGATATGCCACTTCTGGGGAGGCTGCAGGCTGCTATTTTTAGGCTAGGAAGGGCCAAATAATCATGGGTTCAGGTTTCCAACCTGATAATACCAGCCCACAGTTGTCTGCTTTACCTTGGCTGCTTATCAAAAATGGGGGGGACCCCACACCGTTTTTTAAAATTATTTATCACATTAAACCAGGCTAAAAATGAAAGGCACAAAGGGTGAAGTGTAAAACCCTGCCTATATGCCTGCTCTAATCTAAGTTGTGACCATCCTACATCACCTCTCCC